>NW_004955428.1:6182761-6230894 GCF_000276665.1 Chinchilla lanigera
CACTACAGCAGAAGATATTTTTTAATTGCTAGCTATTTACTAATATTTTTAAAAGATGAATTTGGTTGATCAATACAGGGAGAAAGAATTCATATTTTCTAAACCCTGGAATTCTAGAAATTGCTATGACAGTTATGGAAGTTTTTCACCCTTCTGTAATGATAAAAAATAATTTGAAAAACAAAGTTATGCACATCAAATATTAATTTATATGCCTTCCTGCACACATGGAAGCTGTAACATTATAATGTCTTTCAATATTTGAAAAGTTAATTTGACTCTGATTACTCTAGTTCTTCCTTCTGAGTTGTAATTTTATAAGGATCCAAAAGTTCAAATAAGCACTTAAGTATCATTTTATTGTTTCATTGAAACAATAAATGGCATTTAGATTGGAAAAGTAATTAAATTAGTAGTAGGGCAACAGAGGGACACATTAAGAAGTCAGAATATAAAAGGTGAATATTTGTAAGAAAATATGTCAAGTGGATATTGCAGATATCCAGGGAGACAGCCTACACAGGAAAATGTCTAGTGCACACAGATCATTGTGATGGAAGAAACAAACTACATGGAGATTAGGTAGAAGATAAGGTCAAATGAAGCTGAGATCCAATCTCTGTAAGCTTTTAGAGCAGTGTAAGTTCACTTGGTTTTAATAATACAAACAGAAAACTCTTTAAAAGTTTCATGCAAGTATATGACATACAATAATTTATATCCAATTACAGGCCATATAGACTGAGAACACTTACCAAATGCTAGACTGTAGAACCACTAGCAGAAGCTTAAAGATGCAGCAAGAGAGAGAGAGAGAGTTGGTAATACTTATTAGTAGAGGTGTTGAGCAATGGTTATGTTGAAGAGATGCCCTGATAGAATTAAAGTGAAGTATAAAAGGAAGAGAGGTATGTAAATGTACTCAATAATTTTAGCTCAATGAAACAAAGAGTAAAGCTGCAATTTTACAGTGGCAGTGGGAAGACTTTGAAAACAGGCTGTACCTTGTAAGGTGTGGAGCTCAGTTGTGAATATGTTAAGCTTAATATGTGTTTACATATACGTGCATCCACATATACATCTATATGTCATATAACCTTGCATACAAATAGGTCAAGCCAGAGTTCAGGAGTTATAAATTTGGAAGTTTTCTGAGCAAAACTGATATTTAGAGCCCTGATGTGGATAAGATCACAAGAATTAGGGTATAGGTGGACATGGAAAGAAAGAAAGAGAGAGAGAGAGAGAGAGAGAGAGAGAGAGAGAGAGAGAGAGAGAGAGAGATGATCTGAAGTGTTACAGTCTTCACTAATAGGGAAAAATTAATAAAAAATAACTACAAAGAAAACCAGTAGGAATGATGAATGATGTCAGAGGAAATCAAGGATAGTCAAGGATGTATTTAATTAAAGATGGATTAAACCACTGGGTAATGTAATGGTTGCATAAGAAGTAATTCCCTACAGATTGTTAGCAATTGTAAAATTTACATTCCCTGCAAATGTGATAAAGTTATACCTCTGTAGGGGATGATGACTCTTAGCATACCATTTTAAGATAGAATAATTCTAGTCTTAGAGCAAGCCTCAAAATATGTCTTAAGAAACATCCTGGAGGGTTGTAAAGAGTTAACTGTGCAGTCCTGACTTAGCCCTGGAATGCTTTTCCAAAGACAAAGAACACCAGGGCCCAGATAACCAACTATGACCCAGCCTGGGTTGTTTCATCCCTTCCCTGGCCCTAGATAAACATTGTAACCATAAAGGAAATGTATGGCTATCTAAAGGGGGACATATAGAACAGAGTACAGAAAGTATATATCATTGTGGTTGGGCTCATGACCGGAGCCTGACCTGGTTAGATGCCACAAGGAAAATAACATGTGGCCAGGGCTACAACATTCCAATCTGTTACCATGGAAACCAAAAATGTATGTAAGCTGGGAACAAAGACAGGTCCACGACCACTTCCCTGACTTGCAAGTTGGGATGAGAGGTGACAGATCTAAATTAATACTTTGTCTGTTCTCTTTAGTCTCTTGTGGAATACAGCCTAAATTTTTGCTGTAACACCTCCACACCTGTGAACTAATTCTGTTGCAAACATGACTGATTGAAATTGTTAGAATGGTTCAAAATGCAGTGGAAGGACAGTCCAATAGAAGATAGTCAGTGTAATAATAGATTGTGGTCATAAAAAGGAAAAGAGTGAGGTCAACATAGTATATGAAATGAAACAAATGAAACACAGTCAAAAAGAGAAAGTATGGTATGTTTCCTCTCACGTATGAAAACAAAAGCAAACAAAGTGCACCTGAAGGTGAAAGAGGAATGCTCAGGAACTGGAAAGTGGAGGTCAGAAGGGAGAGAAATGTTAGAAGGGTGACTGGAGTTGATCAATACATGATATCTACATATACATAAAAATCACAGTGCAGCCCATCCATTAGTGTTATGGATATGTGTTGATAATCATAACAAAGAGTTTTTAATCTATAGAATGATAGTTTTGAATTCATGGTAAGTACTAGCAACATGGGGGAGTACTGGAACAGGATGAAGAAGCATGCATTCCTGATCATACTAAGTAAGCCAGAGAGGTGGAATCTACAGGAGAGACAAGGAATATATTAGTGCCAAAGAGTTCATCTGTGACAGGAGAAGGGTGAGCAGAATTATGTGGGGACCACTTTTGGCAGACAGAGGTATAAAATGATGAGATTTTTTTCCAACTACTTTAATTTTTCCAGTTATAGGGAAAAGAATGGATTTGTGTATTCCTATGTGTCATATATGCTTACATGTTCAATTTGTTGTGTATCTCTGGGAAGGCTTAAACACATTTAAAAATAAAGACAAAAATAAAAATATCCAACTTTTACATTGAAAAATTTTTGATGATTTTAAATGACTAAATTTTATTGTATATTTTTATAAAATTGTGTCAAAAACAAGATTAAACTTACCTAAAATTTCTAAAGTGTACAGTAATTGCATGTTATTTGCTTTATACATCCTCAAACTTATTCTGATAATTCACCGCAGGGTGCTTATCAAAAGCTGTGGAAAATGACAATATGTTTGAACGTGAATATCATCACATAAATTTGTTATTTTGAAAAGAAAAAAAAACACTTATAAAATATTCACCATCCCAGATACAGGAAGAATACGTTGTGGATGTATATAAAGGGAAGCAAAAATAAATATAATTCATTGATGTTTGATCTATTTATCTGTCTACAAACCAACTTATTTATCATTTTACTCAGACACCTGACCACCACCAACGTCACTCTTGCTCTTTTTCCTTTGAAAAACTAAAACCCATAATGGAACTCAACCAGGGTAACTTGTGCACATGTGTGAATGAGGTGGGATTAAGAGTAACTGAAATTGATCTTTTCTTCTCACTTCTCTTATTTTTCTTTGCTGTGCTGCAGAACAAATCGAGTCCCTAGCTCAAGCGGGAGAAGTGCTTTAGCACTGAATTGCATCCCCAGGCTGATCTCCTGTGATTATATAATTTATGTAGTAAATTTAAGAAATTGTATTTAAATTTCTTTTTTTGGATGTACAAACAAAAAGATTACAAGGTTACAGTTAATTGCTGCTCACATTTATTTTACAATGGTCATGATTAATAATAGAAACTCTGCTTTGTGTCAAGGACATAGAAAAATGCAAGTGTTTAAAAATTAAAGAAAGAAATCAGAGCCAGAAGACTGGGAGATTGTAGAAAGATTAATAATATCATTGGAAATCCAATTTGCCTTCTGAGAAAATCATATTTTCTGGGAGAAATATTAATATCAGAAATGTCTAAGTGCATTACTTAAAGATTAAATTTTAAAGGATGGAGCAATAAGAACAAAACAATGTCAATTAAATTGGGACTAATATTGTAGGAAGGTGAGATTTTACTGTTGCATGATTGTCACTTACTTAAGTACATTTTTATGATGGTAATATAAGAAAAGTTTTTCAAAGTCTATATTTTCAAGGTATTTGTAAAGATCATTAAATATATTCTGCTTAAATAGGCCAGATATTTTTAAGCATTATTATTCCAGAAAATGGACAATCATCAGGTTACAAAATGATTTGTACAGAAAGAGCCATGAAAGGGTTTACCTCAAACATAATATTATTGAACATGACCTTTATATATAATATTTTCCCTCTTAAAATATTACCATGTTTTTAGTAAAATTTAAAGAGATAAGGATGAAATCTGTCTCTGTACTTCTTAAAATCAAGAACTAAATTTTTTACATTACAGTTTTCTTTATTACCTGGCTTTCTTGTTTAGAAAGCATTCACTGGCTCAAATATCAGGTGTTTATTTAATACATTAGTCTATTAAGACATGCTTTCAATTCTTATGTTGGATATAATGATGAACTACATGTGAACAGTTTCTCCTAGTATGGTGGAAATGAAGAAATAAAACATTTTCATTAAAGACAATTTTATGATGCCATAGGTGTGGTAATTAAGCAGAGTCAATAGAGAAGTGACTTTCAAGATTGTCTTGCCGCCTGGAAGAATATGACTGTTATTAACCTACTTTGTGAATGAAAAGTATTTTATGCATTTTTTCCTACAGAGCTTTGTACATTAGATGGGTAATAATGATAAAGTTAATAATCACCGGTAAGAAAGTATGGGAAAATTCACATTAACTCTACCCAGAATGTGAGAGAAACAAAGGACAAAGCCTGTAGAAGAGCTTGCCCAGCATACTGGGGTGTATTTCAAACTCCTCTTTTGAGAGTTCAATCTTTTCATTAAAAACTTATGGAGTCATCTACTGAGAATCTACATGGATACTGTGGGAATAGGAAGGAATGAAAGATTGTGGCAAATTGTTCCTACTACAAATGCTAAGTCTAGTTGTAAACACTGGTATAAAAGACTGTCATTATTATAAGGTTAGGATAAAGACCTGGGCCCTGTTTATGGAGTAGAAAAAGTAGGCTCTGAGTGGCTATGAGCAGCAAGCAGCTTTCACACAGTTTTGTGTTTTGAAGCTGACACGTTGCAGTTTGATACCTGTCTCTTTGAGGACAGCACTGCTCCTCCTAGAGCAATTTGTCATGCCTGCCTAAATTCCCCTACTGGCCTATAAGACCCAACCCATAGCAGTAAGCCCAATAGCCAGTCAGTCAAGTATTGACACTCAGGGGAGTGGAGACAGGACCCCTGCCCCATAATACGGGGCCAGGCCCCCAGATTCTTAGGTGAGCCAACTCTGGGTGTCTCCACTGCTCCAGAGCAGCTTTGTACAACTTTCAATACCTGTAGTAAAGTGCTTTTGCTTTGCACTGGTCCTCTCTGACTTCTCTCCCACTTTCTAAGTCAGGGAGAGAGACAAACCCAGTGAAGGCAAGTCTGTAACATCATCAACACAATATTGTCAAATTTAATATTTTTAGCTTGATGTTCTGCTCATTATTTCATCCCTTCCATGCTATCAATAGTTACTACCATTTGCCTCATTTCTTAGAAGAGCTGAGTAGAAATTAGACTGATTATGAAGTTGCCAAAGGTCACACAGAAAGCAAGGGTGATAGTGTTCATTGGAACTTTAGCTAAAGTTGGGCTTTTGCTTTTTACTTGTTCTCGTGGTTCATACCTTGGTGGCCCTCAAAGCTTCATGTGCTTGTAGGTAGGGGTTGGGGGAGGTGACTGACCATGAGGGTGTGATACATGTCACTGGATTAGTCCACTGATGGGGTTGTAGGTGGGTGTGATGTTCGGAGGTGAAGCCTGAGGGGAAGAGGTGTGTCTCTGTAGTCATGGCCTGGAAGGGTATCTATCCCTCCTCACTTGACTCCTTGCTGTTTCCTGCCTGCCATACCATAATACTTTGTCTCTCTGTCATGCCTCTCTGCCATGCCAGTTGGCTACCTAAATTGTGTATGTTAAGTTTTTCTGGCTACAAAGAAATAAAATGGTTTAACAAGTCTCAATCTTTCTCTGTTTCCCTGTATCTCTCTGTCTCTGCCTGTCTTTCTCTGTTTCTGTCTCTCTCTCTCTCTCTCTCTTTCTGTCTCTCTCTCTCTCTCTCTCTCTCTCTCTCTCTTTCATTCTTCATGAAAAGGAAGAAAATCAGAAAAACATATTATGGCACTATAATCTCAGTAATGTCACTTTGGGGATATATAAACAACATAGAAGTGTACTTCGAATCATTTACCTTAAACATTCCATTGACTGAAGAATATCTCATATATATTTTATGTTTTTAAGATATCTCCTGGAATAAGAAGTAAAAACCTAAGGAACACTGCCTTAATATTTATCTTCAAGCAAAGAAAAGTCTATACTCATCAAGACGATATAATGCTACCATTTTGTCAGACATGAAAGTGATTTTGAAAGCCTCTAAAGGTTTTTCACCGGTTTTGTTTTATTTTTGACTCTGATATCAACACATGAACTCAGAAAGGTGCTTCCTTTAGATGATAAAATTGATTGACCCTGTGTTTTCTCTTGTTCTTTGCAGAAGGGTATGTGTTATTAGCAGGGCAATAGAAGTGTTGTGTGCAGGCTCTGGGGACAGACTGTATGTATTTCAGTTGCAGCTGCCTTACATTTTAAGGCTTAATGAATTTTCTCAACCTTCTTCTGCCTTAGTTTCCTTGCCCTTACAATGGAGTAACTAAAAGTAGTACTTAAAATCTGGGTTGTTATTAGAATTACATGAGTTGGTATGTGTTTGATTCTTAGAGTCTCATGCACGAAAATTTTCCCCTTAGTATCAAGTTAATAACTGCTTATAAACATAGTGTGCTACCAAAATTAGAAAAGATCACTACATTAAAGATGCTGCCTCTCATTTCCTAGTGACAGAAAGTCCTGGCCAAATACTATGCAAGCCATGTGGGATCTTGCATGGACTAAGATTTCTATAATTAGTCTATAATAAAGTACTGCTTGCCTTCTGCTGGCCAACCTGCAGCCTGTAGTGATAGATAGGATACACTTTTCAAGTCACCCTTTATAGGATAACTTTCCCCATATGCCAGATTCCCAGGGAAGAGGTTATCCATATTGATATGTATAGAAGAGCCCTACACTTTAAAGATAAGGACTTTGCCATTCTCAAAATCTTAGCCACAGTGGCAAATGCTCATTCAAAAGCAAGTCCCATTCTCTGAGGGCATGCCAATTTTATGGTAGTAAAACATTAGGCTGCTGATGGAAGAGTTGATCAAATACCGGAATCAACATTCATGTTACATTCTGAGTAGCTTCTTACAGAGCTACTGCAGTTGTTTACCTTTCTTGTTGGACATCACTTAAATAATTCTTGTTGAACTGAATTAAACATACATAAGTCTGTGCACAAAACATCAGGTACACCTTTAGAAACAATGTAGAAGACAATTTCAAATATGGACACCTGAGAAAATCACAGGAACAAAAGGTCTTCCCCATAGAGATAGGAAATATTTTTACTTCCTCTGTCATCTTGGCTATACCTAAAGCCTTGCAGTTTAGTTTCTAATATGGCATACGAAGATGAGACAAAACATAGAAGTGAAGCTTCTGAATTTATTGGAGAGTAGCGGTTCAGCCCACAGTTTTCTTAGTGCGTTTTGCAGATTTTGCTGCTAACAGAGCTATGAGTGAAAAAGTGATGTGCAGAGACCTCTAGAGACCACAAAGCTTAACTACACGTGATGCTATGCAGATCTGCTTCAGTGCTGTACTGTAATTGAATTACTTGGGGAGCTATAACACAGCTATAAAGAGAACAAGGTACCATTTGATTCCTAGTGATGTGGTTAAAATCAGTGTTCTCAAAAGCCTTATGCTTTTGGCTATTTCCCCCTTAATGAGTTAATTAAGGTAAAATATGCTTTACGTTTGCTCTACTGAAAAAACAATGATTAAACAACAGATGTTCATACAAAAATATAAATTATCAATGTGTGCAGAAAACTTACTTTTAAGGAAAAACACACTAAACATTTACCTGTTGCCATGGCATAAGAAATTCTGTTTACCTTAGAGTTGGTTAGACAAAAATAAGCGGGTGGTATTCACATTTATTTTCCTTTTTTAATCTATTGGATGCCTCCTTTTGAAATCTTTGTGGCAAGCAGACTTACTAATATGTCCATTAAGAATCCTGTAGAAATGTATTAAAATGAAAACACCCTGTTCACAGTATTGTAAACAGATTTTACAATCACTTTTGTTTTCATTTCACTGTTTTTATGCTCTGTGCATTAAATTACGAATGTTGACTCTGTCCTGCTACAGAGAAATAGATCATGTAGACAACTGTGGCTTCTCTCATTCACTCTGGCAGACTTGTATGGATGAGTTGCTAGCCATTGGTCTACTATTCAGAGTTCCTCCAAAACCAGAGCCCTTGGATATGCGTCTTAGTGTGTGTGTGTGTGTGTGTGTGTGTGTGTGTGTGTGTGTAGCACAAGAGGGCTAATGTGGAGGGAGGAAATGAAGAAGGGAGACAGAGATTTTGATTCAAATTGAGAGGGTTCAGGGAGAAAGTCTGGAGACAGAAGAAAGTGTTGTTGTCCTAGTATGGTGGAGTTCAAAGATGCTCTCCACCCTGAGTTCCTTTCTCGGCCCTTCAGTGGATTGCGTGGAGGCCAGGCACACAAAGGAGGGTAATCTGTCTTAGTTGTACTGACTTAAAAGATGTCTTTCAAATAAATCTAGACTGGTGACATAAATTAGATACCATGTGAGATCCAGGACTACATATGAAATGGATCATCATAATGAGTAATCTTATAATAATTCCATGCCATTGCATGGCTGCAAGTCAACCAAAAGTAAACCAGAAGAAATAAAAATTAACATAGTGCACACACAAAGCTCAAGTATACACATAAATAACCTCATTATATGATAATTACAGTAGTGACTTCCTTTATTTTGCTACCAAATCATAGTAAAATATTTCTTTCAATAAAAAGCATTATCAAATGCTTTTTAGTTAAAGTTCATGACTACATGATGTCCAGGCTCCCATAGTGAATGATATTATGTTATCACTGATTTCATGTGTGAAAAATAGAATTTAGAATTCTGTATTTCTATAATTCACTCCCAAGTGATAGTGATTATTGACTTCAGATAGATATTTCTTATTGACTCAAAGAATATTAATGTAAATGTTGATTGTGATATATTTTCATTGTATTTCAAATAAAAAATAGAAAGATACTTAAAGCCCAAAGGCCAGGTTAATAAAATTTTTTTAACTCTAGTGACATAATTAATATTTAGAACTAAATTGACATTGAAGATTATGTCCCCTTAATTTTAAATTAGTTTTTAATAATCATCAACTATGTAAAAGTACTTGAACTATATTATTAGCGCTATCTCTATCACAACTTTATATGTAAATATGAATTTAGTACAGACTATTTACTGACTGCCCTTGGAAGGCTACTAACAGCATTTCTAAATAGCAGTACAGCTCAATTTTGAGCATACATTAACTAGCATTCCCCTTTGGAGAGGCAGTTCCAGACTCAATATACAAAGAGCACAGTAGGACTGTGGACTCAGCTAATTAGAAAAAGCTTGCTCATGCACTGAAATATTTTGTACAAGTTCATATTGCAGCCTCCTTTTAGGATGTTCTAATACAAAATTATATAGTCATTTGCGGTACACTAGGTATGAATCAAGTCACTTTAAAAAAAACCTATAACATTTGAGAAACATTTGACATAATTTTATTTTCTTCAACTTTTATTAAGGTATAATTGACAAACTAATTTTTTTTATTCTAATGGTGAATAATTTGACATAGAGTTTGTAACAGTGAGATAATTGAAACTTTCATTACTGTCTGTATCACCATTTCTGTGTGTGTGTGCGTTGTGTGTGTGTAGTGAAGACACTTAGCTTTATTCTTAGCTAATGTTGGTGTCATTAGCTATAGCCACTATGGTGTACATTAAATTCTCAAACCTTATTCCAATTAAGAATGTGCACTTTTTAAACAAACACCTCTCCATTTTAACTGATTTCCTTCATTTTTCATAGCTGTATGATGTTCTAATATATACAATATAATGTTATATATACACATACATACTCATATATGTACATAGACACATAAGTGTGTATTACACACTTTTTTACCTATTCATCTATCTACATACTTAGTCCTTAGAAAGAGCTAAGGATATAACAATTTAAACTCTCATTTGTATATTATACATAGTGTATGAAAGTATTTGATGCAACTAATTTAATACAGCTAGTAAAATGCATAGTAATATTACCATCTGAATTTTGCTTTGTTTGAAAGCTAGGTGGGTGACTGTTTGAATTGAAGGCTGAATTATTTTCATGATATGAAGTTATGGGATGAGTTTCTTTTATTTCTGAAATCAAAGGTAGCAAAAACTAAAGGAGAGATATTCAAATACAAAATAAGCAGAAGCTCAGCATCAGATGAGTCAGATAAAATCCAAACACATAAAATGCTGAGTGAGATACCATAGCAACAACAATGACAAGGTAGAGACAGAAATAAACACCATAGTGAGAACAGGACTGACAGTAGTACCAGGACACAGAAATTTGCTAAAGTGGGAAGAATATATAGAAAGTAGATCAGTTATCACAACTCAGAATGACAATAATGACAGTTACAAATAGCTCTCTCTCACACGAAGGAATCAAATAACTGCCAATCAGAATAATCAATCATCAAGAGGAACTGAAGCATGCTTGGCACTGCCATGTAAGATATGAAGAGTGTGAGAGGGAGACTGCCTGAGTATAGATTCAGGTAAAGTGTAACGAACCTTGATGAACAGACTCATTTCTGAAATGAGATTAGTGATAGAATGGGAAAGATGCAGTAATGGCCTTCTAAGGACTGAGGGCAAAATATGCATTTGCCTATTTTCAAGGTTAGTGCAATCAAAATAGAAACTTTCCTTCCTTCACCCTTCAATTTTCACAGAAGATTCTAAAACATCTTATTTATATGAGTAGCTTGGGTTTGATTTTTATATATCTGATCAAGGCAAAAAAAAGTCAATATATCATTTTGAGATGGTATCTGATTGCTACACTCCTATGCACACACCCTGGAGAAGTCTATAACCAAGATTCACTCATATTCATGTCTATAGGAAACTCCTGTGTTGCTCAAAGATGCCAAGATACCAAAGAGCTCCGCCAAACCAAAGTAATCTCATTTTCACATATGTCCACATCGCTTAGCTTTGTCTGTTCTTAAATTTCATAGGTATGAATTTATAAAACATATCCACTTTTGTGTATGATCCTTCCCTCAACTGATTCTTGAGATTCTTCAACTTTCCTTGCACTGTCATGCAAAATTATTTTGCTTGTTAAAAATATCTATCATCCATTCTGTGTCTAGAAATTTGGGTAGTCTACAGCTTGGGGTTATCTGGAAGCTTTTTGAATATTTTTGAACATGGCATTGTGTTCAGTTTTCTTGGGTATACACCAAACAATGGAATTCCTGAATGCTGGGGTAGACATATATTTAATTTTATTAAAAATGCAAGAGAGCTTTTTCAATGAGGTTGTAGATATTTATGTTCCCAAGAGCAATGAATGGGAGTTTAATTTGTTTTTTTTTAGTTTTTTTTTCTAGTTTTTTTTCCAGTACCAGGAATTGAACTCATGACCTTGCGCTTGCTAGGCAGGCGCTGTGCCGCTGAGCTAAATCCCCAGCCCCAATGGGAGTTTAATTTGTACCACAATTTCTGTAATACTTGGAATTGTCAGTCTTAAAAGTTCAGAGTGCATGGATGTGTAAGAGTATCTCATTGTGGTTTTAATTAACATGTCCCTGGTGACTGATGAGGCTGAGCAACTTTTCATATGCTTATTGCTCATTTGGGTGAGATGTCAATTCAAGTGTTTGACCATTTTTTTATGAACTTGCTGCTTGCTTTACTGGAGTCCTCTATATATTTTAGACCTGACTCATTAGTCTCATCTTGACTTTGCTTACCTTTTCATTTATTTAACAGTATTATTTGCTGAGCCAAATTTGTATTATTATTGATGAAGACTAATATTTTCTGTATATTTAGTGTTTACTGAGCTTTGTGTACACATCTACTCATGAAGGTAATCCCCAGTGTTTTGTTCTAGAAAGTCTATGTCTTTGGTTTTCACATTTAAGTATACAATCAATCTTGAACTAATTTCACTGTACATTATGTGAAAAAGCTAAAAATTCACCTTTTAAAATGCGTAGAGTTTTTACAGAATCCACTCACTGCTTCAAATTTCAGGGGGTTTTGGTCATAAACTGGTAAGTATTTGTGAAGATATAGTTCTAGTTGCTATCCTGTTTGGTTAATCTTTTTGTGTATCTTTAGAGATACTATTTCATTGCATTCCTATATGAACTTATTCTCCTTGATAATTTTCACAAACATACAAATTGAGTCTTTAATTTGGGTTATTTCATGTTTCTAGATAAATTTAGGGTAATTAATGATTTAAAATATTGTGTTTTGTAATCTCTGAACGTAGTACTTTTTCTGTACATACATTTAGATCTCATTTGATTTTTCTCATAAATATTTTAAACTTTATAGTACAGTGGAAGTCTAAAAATATGAAAGAGTCAATGTAATAATTTGCAGGTTTATTATAATAGACATAGTAATAATTTTAATTTAGTATGAAATATTATCATTTCCTTTCCTGCCTTCTTCAATCTCTTTATTATTAATTTCCTAATTCCTTCTTCTCTAGTTCTTCAAATGAGGATGTAAATAATAACTTGCTTCTATTTGTTTTTCTTGACACTCCAATTGAGTGAAAATTTGTTATTTTCTTATGAAAGATCATTAGTTAATTGAAATATTGTTTTGTTTTTGTTTTTGTTTTTGTTTTTTTGGTTTTTTTCCAGTACCAGGAATCGAACTCACGACCTTGTGCTTGCCAGGCAGGCGCTGTGCCGCTGAGCTAAATCCCCAGCCCCTGAAATATTGTTTAAAGAATAGAACCCTATTCTAAGACATGCCAAGATTTCAAGAGACAGGTACTTGTGATTTTTTTTTCTGAGGCATAATTTCTCTTTTTCTGGCAAGGTTGTATCTACCGACTCAGAATTAAAATTCACATGGTCACATTCAAATGTCCAGGACATTTCTTTGGAAGAAGGTAGAGAGGTGTCACTTACAAAACATAGTCATTTGCAAAAGACAGAATATCCCATGACTGAGGGGAATATTCTTGAGGTAGATGACCCTATGACCCATGCTTCTCATGGTCCTGAAATCTAACTAAAAGTAGAGTTCATTTGCTATCCAGGTCAGCGAAGCCAAGTTGTGTTTCTATAATACCTATTCTTTTAAGAATATTAAATAATTGTTTACATTACCTAATATAAATGTAAACTTTCCAAAACTTTCTCCTTTGAGAACTTTAGCAAAGTTGGATGTTTGATGACCATAATTATTTTGGTTTCTCTGAAGACACATCTGAGTATGTATTAGGAAAAATGATGTTAAATGCCCGAATATTTTTTCTATACTTCAAGATGTCTTTAACTATGAACTCTTCAAATTAACCCCAGTTTCATTTACTTTTTGTTCAATTACTCAGGAAATGTTAACTCATTCATAAATTAAATGAACACTTTAGTAAATTCATCTCCTGTGGATCAGTTTGAGTACACATTTACTTCAAATGGATTTGCTTCACTTTACCTACCATTCTTTGTAGAATACACTTAGTGAATAAAAAATTCAAATTCTCTCATGTGCACAAAGCTAATTTATCTAAAGAAATAAATATATCATAACCGAGCCTATTACTATTTATTTAAGTATGAAAAATAGTTGAAGAAAACATGAAAATTTGAACAGAAAATATAACAAAAACCAAAATGAATTACTGAAGGAGCTGTGTTAGGAATGTTAGTAGGCCTGCATGCATACTTAGATTCTATCCCATATCTGAATGCTTCAGATCCATGAAGTACAGACAGCAAAAAGCCTTGGGCTATAGCCCCTCCTGGAATTACCTCTGTTGGAGAGAGTCATTTTATCCAAAAGCCATGATTTTGTGGCAGCTCAGAGCCGATGAGTACTTGCAGTGAACTATCAAGTCTAGTTTAAGGTGAGCAATTCTGAGACGACATTTTAGCTCCATAAACATTGAATCTCATGTGACCTCTTTTGACTCATCTTGTCTTTTCTCTGTGCTATACCAGAGCTTTCCTTAATAATACTCCTGAACACCAAATTCTCTGACATTTTTCCCATTGGAAAAAAGCCACAACAAACCTATTAACTGGCTAGCAACACTTTTGCTTCATATATTTTCAGGTCATGTTACGTGAACTGTACAATTTTGAGTGGCATGCAAACATTGGGCATTGTAAATGTCACCATTCTTTAAAAACCAAATGATTTTGTCTTACATTGCATTTTGCCCAAGAATAATTTTGTTACCTTTTACATACTAAGTTTAAGAGTCCCTTTTACTAGGGGAGCTGAATTCCTTTATGCCAAGCTATAATTTATGTGCTTGGCATCATTAACTTTGTACTTGTATTTGTCTTATTTGTACCTTCTCTTCGTTCTATTTATGGCCATGTGGTTTACATTTAGTTTTCATTCAATTATCTAGTGATTTGAGAGGCATATGCCACTTTTACTTTGGCAATAATAAACATAAAGTTGAAGTTGGCACCTGTGCTTCTCAGAGACTGGCAGACAGCATGAGAGGAGTCCAACATCACAACCAAAAGAGCATAAACAGTGTATCTCTTACGCATTTTAATTTACACTTGATCCTTAGAAACTCACTGTAGGAAATGAGTTTTCCAGTAGTTCTTCCTTAGTAACATAAGGCAATGAGCAATTTAGACATATGAAAACATTTTACACTTTTGGATCCCAATTTAGTAATTTTAGAATTGTTCTGTTTACTATTTTTATATGGCTAACACTAAACTAACTCAAATGTAGGTTGATGTTGAAAGGAATTGGGCTCAGTTTGTGAGTATCTATGCAAAATCCCTTTTGTAGATCAAAATAATTTCACTGAAATCAAACATAGTTTACTTAACAACACATTTAGAAAATACTGTGTATGTTTTCCCAGCAAACAAGCCATTCTCAACCCCAAAATTTGATGTTTCCACTAACCTTTTCATCAAAAGCTGTTTCAAAGAAGATGTGAGAAGATTAGTAAATGATTAGTTTAAACTTTCTATTTTAGTGTAATCAAATAGTTCACATTTCTAAATTGCAGTTTTTTAATCGACTAGTATTATTTTCTTACTCAGCCCAGCTGTTTTTGACAGACGGAATATTGCAATTTGGAAAGTAGCAAAGGAAGTTTATAATCTAACTACAGAGATGGAAAATTACCTCCAGTGCCAAGCACCAAGAGAATCTACAAGATAAGCGTAAAATGAAATACTGCAATTTACAGCAGTGGCATAAACAACTGGACACAAAAGAGCGCTTGATTCTTTGCTTTGCCTGCATCAAATAGTTAATACTGAACTTTTGTATTACAAAATTGGAAATATGGAATCAAAATACACATTTGTTTATCACCTAATAATTCATTTCCCTGGCCCATAATTCTAGTTACTATTATTTTAGTTTTATTCCTTACACTGAACATTATGATAATTATTTAAAATATTGTAATCACATTGATGCAAAACTATTTGCAGTTATTTATTTTCTAACTGTTTTGTTAAAGTGGTTAACTATGTAGTTCTTTGCTGCACCTCGACTAATTTGATGTAGAAGTCATGTAGAAGTGTAGGGTTTTCTCCAGATATCAAGTTAACTATTGATGTAAGTGTTACTACCATATTGTCTCCTTACATACAGTACTACATTGAAACTCTACAAAGGAATAAAATGATAAATGTGGACAATTAGTGCCATAAGTGTGATAGCACATAACAAAATTGAATTATTGTTAATTTCAGATAAAATTGAAAATTTAAATCATAGTTAAGATTTTAAAAACACTAATTGACTAATGAAGCTGCCCAAATCTATTACTGCTATTTTGCTATATTCTTGAGGGAGGATGAGAGATTCATGGGCATAAGAGAGACGAATAGTTCAGCTTCCGAGACAAAGACAGAAAGAGGTCTTCTTCCCTACTGCACTTCTCAGAGGGTGGGGAGTAAATTGAAACAGTTACACAATTAAGCTTTATTTTCATGAAGCCACTGTCCTTTTAGATTTTTCCTGTATCATCGTGCTGACAATAGAGAGTAGCACAAATGTATTTCCATGCAAAACAAATTTTATAAACTTGAACTCTCCTGATTCTCTAGTCCAGCACAATGCTGGTGAGCATATTCCCTTCATATTTTTGAAAAGCAGAATCACTTTCAAGAGATTCAGAGCAGTGTCACCCCCTCAACCTATAAGTGTCCAAGAAAACATATTCTATTACTTAACTCTTCAATTGTCACTCTAATTCCACTTTTATTTCCATTCAATAAGTCCTAACCATAGTTTTAAAAGTGTAATGTGTGTCAGTGTCACCCCTAATGCCCGGTAGCAAGAAAACTGCTGACCTTTGTTCTGTAGCTTCTCATTCAGTAAGTCGGGAGTGGAACCTCAGAAATGGCACTTCCAAATTCACAGGTGATCTTCAGGCCACTGGTCTGGAGCTCATACTTGAAGAGCACTAGACGGAAGAAAATTAGACATTTTTATAACAATGATGGTGAATTCCTTAGAGCCTTCAGAGATAACAAAAAGCTACTGCACTCTGCATACCACTGGTGTGGCACCACTGTTATATCATGTATACTGACAATCCCTGACATGCAGTGATTTGGTTTTACCAGACTGAAGTGATACACATTCAGTGCCACTGTGCTCTGAACTCTGATTGTTCCTTAGCCTAATGAGGTCTGGTCTGATCACCGGTATCTGACAGTAGCTCCACATTAGTCAGGTAATCAGGAAAGGGAACCTCCACTACTCTACAGTATTGTCAGCAATTTTCTTTGGATATTACATTTTTTGCTTTTTCTTCCCACCGTGTCTACAAAATATTCAGCTATGTGTGGATATGAGATTTTAAACATTTCATTATAATATAGACTTGGATGATTTTGTTGAACTGCAGGCTAAGTTTTCTGAGGACATTTAATGTAGGCTTGGTTAAACTATGATACTCAGTAGGCCCAGGGTATTAAATGGATTTTTAGTTAAGTTCAGATTAATGTAACCTGTTGTAAGTCAGAGAGCATCTGCTTTTAAACTCTGTCAATAGAGTTTTAGAATAATCTGCTTATAACTCTACAAAGGAACACAGTGCACAAATACTTTAATTCTATTTATTTAACAATACAATTGACATTGTTAGGATACTTACACTGATCTCTTAAATAATGAGCAATGAGCTGAGGAAGCATAAAAGGGTTGATTATACAATTGTCCTGTGATATCTGTGCAGGATTCGTTGGTATAAACCCTGAGAATGCCAATGGCTATCGATATTTGATCTTATACAAAATGGCATAGTACTTGCACACAACTTATGCAGTCCTCCATAAACTTCAAGTAATATACTGCACAACACAATATAAATAATATTAAATGATTATTGCCATATTATTTAGAAACAAATGATTATTACCTTATTGATTTAGACTCAGTTGCTTGATTGTGCCCAGTGGAGTAAGAAATGTCCAACTAACTTGGCTCAGCACAGTTCTGAGTATGGAAGACCTACCCTAGGGATGATTATCACCAGAATGGTATAGAAGGGAAATAAAGAAGAAAGGAAGGCTGATGTTTCTTTAGAAGAGCTCCAGTCTTCACCTTCACCATAGATAGCATCTCATGGTTTCCAGGGCAGACTCTACAGCCTTTCTTCACAGACCCATTGGCTTCCTGATAGGGACTGGTATGAGATACTATAGTGAGCTCTAGGCCTCCAACTACATCCTTTGCATCCCCAGTGTGCATCCAGACCTTCTGCACTCTTTCATGTCTGACTCTGTGGCTGCCATTGTAAGCCAATCTTGTAAATTCTGATATATTTGTATATGTTGCAATGAATCTGTTTCTCTAGTAAGTAATTCAGGCAGTGAGTCTTGTAGTACATCTTTTCTGGATGGAAAAATGGCCAGATGTGTGACTGCGTACGACTTCATGGGATAACCGATGGCCTGGCTGGGTGATCAGAAACCTGGAAGGAACATGACTGGAAAATTGATGCCAAAGATATTTGGGAAGCACATATGTGGGAAGATCACTCCATATGGGTAACGGACACAAAAATATTTGTATACCTTGAAAATATCCACTAAAATTCCTCAGCAGAAGAGGACTTTAACAATCAAGTGGATAACTCTTCTGTAGACAGTGGTCAACTTATTTCTTCAGTCACCCCATCACTCCCCATTGGGTCCATGAACAGAGAGTGGTCAGGTTGGTGGGGATGGAAGTTATGCCTGGGCTCACCAACATCGACTCCCACTCACCAAGACTGATCTGACTACAGCCACTACTAAATGCCTAATATTCCAGCAGCAGAGATCAACACTGAGTGCCCAGTATGGCACAATTCTCTGGGATGATCATCCTTTCACCCTGTGGCAGGTTGATCATACTGGACCATTTTCATCACCTAATGGACTGGATATGGATTTGCCTTCCCTGTACATAATGCTTTTGCCCAAACTACCATCCATGGACTCACAGAATGCCTTATCTTCCATCATAGAATCCCACACAGCATTGCCTCTGACCAATAAACACGTTTTATGGCCAAAGAAGTGAGTGAATGGTCTCATGGTCATAGAATTCACTGATCTTCCCATGTTTCTCACCATTCAGAAGTGGCTGGATTGACAGAAAGGTGGAATGGTCTTGAAGACACAGTTACAGCACCAGCAAGGGAGCAACAGCTACCTTCTTCAAAAGGCTGTGTATACTTTGAATCAGGGCCCACTATATGGCGCTGTTTCTCCTACAGCCAAGATTCGTGGATCCAGGAATCAAAGAGTAGAAGTGGGAATGGTATCATCTCCAGTGATCCACTAGCAAAATTTTTGCTTCCCGTTCCTGTGACCTTATGTTCTGCTGGCTTAGAAGTCTTAGTTCCAGATGGGGGAATTTTATCCCAGGAAGAACAACAATACCATTGAACCAGAAGCTAGGACCTCAGCCAGACTATTTTAGTCTCCTCATTCCTCTGAGGAAACACGTTAAAAAGAGATGACAGTGTTGGCAGGTGTGATTCACCCAGACTTTCAAGGGAAAATTGAAGTATTACTCCATAGTGGAGCAAAGGAAGAATATACTTAGAGTGCAGGCGATTCCTAGGGTGTTTTCTAGCATTACCATGCTTTGTTAAAGTGGAAAACTGCAGCAACCCAATCCAGGCTGAATGAAAAAATGGTCCAGAACTTTCAGGAATGAAGATATGGATAACACTAACGGTGCTGAAGGCCAAAGTAATACAGAATGGTTAGTCAAAGAAGGTAGTTCTAAATAATGACTATGACCCTTGACCAGCTACAGAAGCTACAATTGTTATAATTCTCTCTTAATATGATTCCAATGTAATATAATGTTGATAAACTTTTATTGGTTTTTCAGTATTGTTAAACCTATGTTATGAGGTTTAACTCATGAAATGTTTTTTTTGTTTGTTTGTTTGTTTTTTTGTTTTTCTCCGGTACCAGGAACCGAACTCACGACATTGCGCTTGCCAGGCAGGCGCTTTGCCACTGAGCTAAATCCCCAGCCCACTCATGAAATGTTAAGTATAAGCATCATTCAAAGAAAACTTGTCTTCTATTCAGGGGAGGAAATGAGTGTGCTTCTGAAGTGGCAAGAAGAAAAACTGAAATGACACTCAGTATTTCGAGGCAAATTCACTTAACATTGAATGAGCACTGAGTCGGAGTCAATTCTTCCTCAAAATGTCAGGACTGGATCTCTGGTGGTCCAGGGCTTATATGGGATAAGCAAGCAGGAAGTACAGAAGCCAAATGGTTTGCCAACTGGGGATTGGTTCTTAACAATATACAACATATTGACCAGCTATGCAACAGAGTGACCACCATTTCTGAGAAACAAAAGTAACAGGAACTGTAACCAGAACTGTTACCTGGACAACTAACAAACTGAAGTATACTGACTGGGAGGGGCATCTTCTGCTACATTTCCATTAGTATGCAGGATAGTTATAACATGTTAGTTGTAATTATAAACTTTTCTTTGTATTTGGAGACTATGGTATAAAGAAATGTGCGTAGTTATCAACTTGACAACCAATGCAATGGGTGATTGATTGTGTCAATTTTGAGTAAGAAACCCCCAACTAAATTGGCTCCGATAGTTCTGGGTGTGGAAGACCCACCTGAGAGAGGATTATCACCAGAATGATGTGAAAGGAAAAAAAGAAGGAAAGATTTCTTCTGTTTATTCAGAGGGGCTCCAGTTTTTCCCACCACCTTGGTCATCATTTCCTGGCTTCCAACAAACTCTTCAGCAGTCCAGCACTGACCCTTCAGGGTTCCCCTGCAAACCTATTGACCTCCTAATATGGATTTGCATAAGAAACTACACTGAGCAACAGTCGTTTGACTGACATCTTCAGATCTCCTGTGTGCAGACAGACCCTCTGCACTCTTCCATATTGGCTCTGGGTGGGTGGCCACTGTAAGCCAACATTTCAATAGTTATGTAGTTCTATATCATGCATTAAATCTGTTTCTCTGGTAGGTATTGACAGCTACAGAGCCTTAGGGATAAAATTATGATGCATATTCAGTTCAGGAACATTTTTTCAATTATTTTCTTCTGCAGTTAATTGAATTTGTGGGTACCTAACCCTCAGATACAAAGGCCAAATGTTACATGAATTTATTTTGTGTTTGCTGTAATCTGTATACAGTGGCTTTCCATGTAATAGTGATATAACACTGTTATTTTTTATTACCTTTTAAACACTAGTCTTTGCAAGACATTATATAATTTCACATATTCATTTCTTAATTTTAACATATTTATCTGTTCTTTTATATATGCATCATGATTCAGTCATGGTGAGCACCCCTGTATATGAAACAATTGCAAGGCATGGTGTTGCATGCCTGTAATCAGAGCACTCAGGAGGCTGAGGCAGGAAGATCGCCACTAGTTTGAGGCCAAACCAAGACTACTTTGTGAGTTCAAGCTGCATAGTGAAATTCTATCTCAAAAAAGAAAAGACTTGAAAAACATTTTAGATACCTTACCTAATAGTCCAAATATCTAGTTACCAGAAAAAAGAACCCACAGCTTTAATCTAATTTAAGAAACAGAATGCATAGAATTACAATTATATTAAAATCATTTTCCATTCAATGAATACATAGCAATCTAAATGGAAGCAAGTGAAACTACGACTTTCAAACTTCACTGGTTATTATATTATCAAATCTTCTTATCTCCAAAAATTTTTTTAAAGATCTTTGTGGGTATCCATATTTAAGTCAATTAATATACACAATTTAAAATTACTTTCATGATGTAAAATACACATGACATAAAATTTCCCATCTTAGCTACTTCTGAATGTTCAGTTTCATGGTATTAAGAAATTATATTGGTGTACCACCATCTCCACAATCTCTATCCACCACCTCTTTTGTCCTGCACACTGAAACTGCATATTAATTAAGGAGTAACTCCCCACCCCTCACTCCAAGGCCCTGGCAACCCCAATTTTACCTTCTGTTTCTGTCATTATCATTACCAGGGGCATCACATCTAAGTAGAATCACAGTGTTTTGTTGGTACTTGACTGGCTTATTTTATTTATCATAATGTCCTCAAGGTTCAGCCATGCTCTGTAGGAGATGTCAAAATCACCTTATTTTTTGGCTGAATGATAATGTTTTCTTCTGTGTATACACTGCATTTTATTTTATCTATGGATCTGCCCTAGGGAACTCGTGTGGATTCCACATTGTAGCTTTTCTGCAAAATGTGCCTATGAACTTAGATGTAGGTGTCTCTTTAAGAAATCACATTAATCAAGCAATCAAAGCCAGTAACAAGTAATAAAAAGCACTGGAAATGATGCAGAGCTTCACCATACAAATGGTAGAAATTCAACTATGGTTCTTATAGTGCATATTGTTGTTCTCAGATCAGTTATTCTGATTCCCAGAGATAAGCGTTAAGAATTGATCAAGAAAAGATGGCATGATCAATCTTACATTCTTATATCCAGTGCACTGAGCAACTTCACTGAAGATAGTATGTAATGTAGCAACCATTGTTAGTTCCTATCATTTTGTTTTGCGGTCATGTATTGTTTTTGTTGTTTTTGTGTTATTTGGATTTTGTCTTCATTGTTGTTGTTTTGTTAGTTTTTTATCTTTAAAATTAAAAAATAGAAACCACTTTAAATTGTTTGGGTGAATTTTACTCAGCAGTGAAGGTGATGGATGAAATCATAATTTAGTTTTAGTTTTTGTTGAGAAACATCACAGTATTTTCCTCAGTGCTGTGTAATGTTACATTTACACTGAAACTGCTCAAAGGTCTGAAGTGCTTCACATTCTCACAAAAATGTGTTATTTTCTGTTTTTAAATAGTAGCTATTCTAATGGCTGCAAAGTGGGTGTGGGATGCAAAACTCATGGCTTTTGATTAGTGTGCACCTGGTGATTAATAGTGTTGGGTATGTTGGTGGTTCACAGATCTTCTGTAGGGAAATGTCCATTCAAGTCTAATTTTAGTAATTTGAGTTTTGTCTTGTTTCCTTAAAGTAGGTAAAAATTAACAATTGTTTCATGTTTTTGATGAACTTTTAGTTTAATTACTTAAACTTTTAGTTTAATTTAGTTTAATTTTTTCTATTGTTTCCTATCCAATCTTTATTTTATCTCCTTTCACATCCTTTAGTTTGCATTTAATTTCCCTATGCTTGCATTTAGTTTACCTTTTTCTTTTTTCTTAAGATGTTAAGACAAGTTGTCGATTCAAAATATTTTATCATAAATTATAGTTATAAATTAGTGCTGCTTTTGCTGGGGTCCATACATTTTAGTGTATTAGGTGTATTTGTTTTAAAACATTTTTAAAATTCTCTTGTAATTGTTCTTTTCATCTATTGATTGAAAATGACAGTCTAACTTGAATTTATGCTGGCATAAACTCAGTAGCATAAATTCATGACTCCAGTATATTTTCATCCCCCTTCAACATAGTAATTACAAAGTATTCTATTTATATAAAAATCTAAACTAATTTTAATGGATTCATTTTTAAAAGTTATATAACAATAAAGAACTATTGTCATATTAATACTAACTTTAGTAATTGCCCATATGTTTGCATTTACTGAGATTTTTATTTCTTTTTCAATCTTCAAGTTACTATCTCATGTCTTTCACTTTATCTGGCTGGTCTCTTTTCAGAATTGTTTGCATGTTAGGACTACAGGCAATAAACACCTCCTGATCATGTTTATCTAGGAATATTTTAACTTGACCTTCAGTTTAGAAGAACAATTTGGCAAATTTTAGGATACTCAGGAAATCTTTGAAATTTCTTTTACCTTGGTAACCATAATTTAAAATTTAGAACGTCTGATTGTTTTCCCTTTAGGGTTTCTATTTCTCTTTGTTGATACTGACATTTTGCTTATGCATTAATTCCTAGAGTTTCAATGTGTCCTTCTTCAGTTCTTTGTATATCCTTCAGAGGGTTGTTTCAAGCTTTGTTTAATAGGGTCTCCTTCAAGCTCTTTCAGGAACAGTTTTTGGTGGTGTGTTTTTTCCTTTAAATAGTTAATACCTTTTATAATCAATGAGTTTTTCTAATGTGCATTTGAATATAAAAAAGGGTTTTAAAATTAGATTCTGTTCCTTTTCCAGTTTGCTATTTTTATTATTATTTTTGCTGCTATTGTTGTGCTGTCTCTATGCTGAGGTCTTAGCTTTTTTCTGAGCCTGGTCTTTTTCTTCAGTGTGTACAGTGACTTTCTATTTTGCCCCATCAAACAGGTTACTTTCTAACATTGCAAACTCTAATATCTTGTTCCTCAATGAGGAACAGGAGAAAAACAGGGATTAAAACCAAAGGACTCTGGGAAGGTGAACCCACGGAAGTTGCTCTACAGCAGGGGATAGACTTAGAGCAGTGGCAGGAAGATCAACATCACCCTACCTTCTGTCTGCAGTCGGCATTGCTATGATCAGAGCATCGGTCTAAAATCAGACAACAGAACCCTTCTCCAGTACACGGAATATAGAGTACCTCTTGTTAACATGACTTCCACAGTTTCTTCTACTGACATGTTCCCCAGAGTAGGAAAGGATCAGTGCCTGATACTGTGTGATAATTTAGTGCGTATAACCTATCTATGTATCCATCTTATAATCTATGGTAGTCTTTTGGACTAACATGATGTTTATCATTTGTGGGTGTTATGGGTTTGTGTCTGGGTGTCCCTCCAAATCCTCATGCAGTCATAGAGCTGACTTAAAGAGTTTATGTTTGATCCATGATCCAATACTGGGATTATGGGTGTGAGTGCTACACCTGCCCTGAGGTGGATAGTTTGCATATAATGTAAGGGACAGCAAGAGGTTGATTGCCAATGCTTCTCCTTTTTGCTCTTGCCTTCTGCCATGTGCCACCCTGCCTTGGAGCCAGCCAAGTAGACTGAAACCTCCACAATCTGTGAGCTAAATAAACCTTTCCTTCTTTAATTCTGAGTGTCAGGTATTTTGTCTCAGCAACAAGAGAAAAATAAAAGTAACCAAGAGAGTGGGAGAGTAGAAAGAAATGATATTCAGAAATTACTTTTTTAATTCAGTAAAATTCTTATCATATTGAAAGTAAAATATTAAAGAGACTTGTTTTCATTCTCTTGAGAAATATAAGAATTTGGTAGATGTGTATTCACAGATTTGAATGAGCTTTTGTAATAGCTTTTAAAATGAATTATTAATTGAAACTAAAGACTAAGAAAATTAAATATTTTATTGAATTTATAGAGATTGGTTTGTTTAGCCCTCTCTAGTCATGCAGAATTGAAATATTTATTTGTTCATTAAATGCCAACCTGAATAATTTATTCTTTAGAAAAATGGAAAGTAAACAATTAGTCATATGTAAGATCATTTCCATAAAATCTATATTTTCCTACAATATTTGCAAAGATTGGGAAAGATTACATTTTGGTAGACCTCCCTGAAAGGGTCATGTTCAGTAAAATATACACATTGTAATTTCTCAAATCTAAATCCAAATGTGAATATACACTAAGCATGTCCTTTGAAAATAAATATGGTGAGAGATTTCACATTACCTTTCTCACTAACAGCAACAGAATCACCAACTATTCCATTCTACTTTTCTTTTGGAAACTATTCCAATTTAGCTAAGAACAAACAATGGAAGAATAATAAGACAGGATACCTTGAGATGGAGATTTTACATTACCCCTTACTGAGTAACATTATATTTGAAAACATTTTTATCTTTCCCTGTTTGTAGGAAAATTAGGTTGTGCTTGTATTACTGACAAGAAAAGAAGTTGTCACAGTGTGATGACAAATAATTCAGTGTGAGCCTCACAGGCAACAGTTCAGTTAAAGAGCAACGTGAAAATCACCCACAGTATGAATTTTCAGGGAGACACACATAATCTGTAGTATGAAGCTTTATAACATTTATTTGATTATTTAAGTATTCAGACGTGCCTTATTTTTGCAGTGTGGTAGTACAGTACATGTTCTATCAGTCACATTCTATCAAAAAATAAGTAGTGTAATTATGAAATGATTTGGACATTAATAAAAAAATGAATGTAAAACTTTAACTTTAACATTACCATAGTCATAGAAAGGGGAGAAGCGTTAAAGGTTACTAAACTTAAAATTCTATTTTTCCAAATGAGATTTTTAAAATTTATCTTAATATTAGAAAATGTGCTTATGAATAAAAGGCTGATTTATTTTCTTTCCTTTTTTTGTCTCCTCCTCCTGTGGTGGGCATTGACTCTAATATTTGCACATGCTAGGTAAGTGCTTCTCTATCCTATTTCCCTTGCCCCTGACTTTAAATGTGAAATCACTGCTTTGTTAAATTCTCCACATTGTCCTCAAATTCACAATCCTTCTACCTCAGTCTCCTGAGTAGCTAAGATCACAGGCTTGTCATTAACAGCTGCTAAACATAAGTGAAATATTGTGATAAATGACTTTTTTAGGTTGTGGAATGTACTTCTGTTTATGTGTTTTTTGAGCTGTCTACAATTTTTTTAAAGGAACTGTAATCTGACTTTCCTTTCTCATCCTAGTATTTCTTGTTATGTACAAGTTTCCCTTTTCAATACCTATGCAATTCTTCTATAAGTTGAAGATTGCTTTCTATATATAACCCCATTTCCTTCCTATTGGTTTCAAGACAATCAAATAGAACATGCTACAATTTTTTTTGGTTGCTTAGTTGTCCACCATATCCTCCAGAGCACTATAAGAGGGATCTTCCTGAAAATCATGTGATTCTAAATTTAAGAACTAAATTGTGCTTGTCTAGAAACCATTTCATCGCACAACGTTACACCCACTCCTTTGTAGCTTTGAAGAGTTTGACTCATTAGTTCCTGTTATGGTTTGTGTCTGGATGTCACCTCAAAGCCTCATGTAGTCATGGGTGTGGGCTTCTAGAGCTTATGATTGATCCATTGTCCAATGCTGAGATTATGGGTGTGAGTGCTACATCTGCTCTGTGGCCCCTGAGCGGGGTAACTTGCATAGAGTATGAGGGAAGGAAAGAGGCTTGCTGTTTCAGCTGCCGCTCCTCCCTTTTGCTCTTGTTGTTTTTGCTGTCTTCTGCTGCCATGAACTGTTGCCCTTTGCCATGTGTCACCCTGCCTTGGAGCCAGTTGAGCATGGACTAAAATCTCCACAGACTGTGAGCTAAATAAACTTTTCCTTTCTTAACTTGGGGCATCAAGTGTTTTGTCCCAGCAATAAGAGAAAAGTAACCAAGACAGCTTCTCATTTTCCTGCCCATTCTCCTTTCTCTAGATCGTGCAGCTGGCTCTTCCTAATCCTTCCACGCCAGTTGCAGAGTGGTTTCCTTGGTGAGACCCACCTCACTCTTGCCAGAAAAGTCTCCTACAGTTTTGAACACAAGGCATACTTTGGTCTTGTTAGTAAGTTGTTCTGAGTGCCCAAAGCAGAATACAAGGGAATTTTTCCACATAAGAAATAATCAGAAATAACAAGTGAAAGTTTCCCAGAACTGTCACACTTGCTGGGGTATTATCACCCTTTTGCTGGATTAAGAGAAACCATATCACTCAACCTTTGTGCTAGACATGGTGGGTATTTAAAAATCTGTGAACGTACAAGACAGGAAAGAGGAGAACTTGGAGTTTCCGCACTGTGCTGAGCTACTCAAGAATGAAAATGCCGAAGCCAAGAATGAAAATTCCAGAGCACAGAAAGAGGCTTTTCCCTATTTGAGGAGCACAGGATTTCATGCATTCAGCCAAAGAATGACTGTATTTGCAGCTTCTTCTTATATATTAAATGAAAGTTAAATCTTTTTAATAATGATGCGGTCCTACATTATGGCTATATCCACCCCGGCCTCCTTTGTGGTACCCTGGCCTCACGCTCTTATGTTCAAGCCTTTCCTGCTCCTTCTGTCTTTACTGACCTAACGATGTTCAATCCACAGAGCCATGGCTCCCACCTCCTCCAAGTCTTTACTGGAGTGCCATCTCCTTAGTGATTCTCTTGACCACCATGTTTAAAATTGCATATTGTATTATCAAATGGCACCTACTAATCTCATTTATGCTACAGATTTTTAAGGGTCTTGAATACTTTTATAAAGATTATATAATTAATTTATTTGATTTATTTTTAATACTGTACTTACCCATTAAAGTGAAGTTACTCAAGAGGACATTTTTTTCTGCTTCTTAAAAAATTAACATGTACCAAATATATAGGATGGCACCTGTTAAACATATATATTAACTAAGTGAAATAATAAAACTTGAGAGGTTTCTTCTCCTCTTTAACCTCTACTTCCTTGTATTTAAAATGAAGGTCATAAGAATTCCTAAGTTAGAAGGCTGCTGAAATTAAAAAATGGGATGATGCATACAAAGCAGCTAGCATAGTGCTTGACTCATCAGAATAGATTAATAAGCGTCCATTAACTGCTGTTTTTCAAGTTTTTAATAGTCAGTAAGTTAACCTCTTAACCATTATGCTTACAAAAAGAGAAGGGAAAGGGACAAAACTCAGGAAAAATATTTGTAAATGGAATAATTATGTACTTATATATTAACATCAGAAAAACTAATAAATACATAATATAAAAGTAATTTTGAAAATATTACAATATTCACACAATATTTCCTAGACATTTTAATTATCTTTTTCTTTCCTTCTTGCTTTCTTTTTTCAGTACAGGGGATTGAACCCAGTGTCTTCACACTGAGTTCAATCCCAGATCTTTTATTTTGCATTTTTAAAAATTTTAAGATTTTGTCTTTCTCAGTGACTTGGGCTGGGTTCAAACCTCTCGTGTCTAGTCTCAGCCTCCAAGACACTTGTTATTAAACATGTGTGCCACTATGCCCAGCTCAATGATAGCAACTAAAAATCCAATTTGTAATTTTTAACTTGCTAGCACTATAGGTCTAATACCACATTTATATAAAGCTCAACTCACAATCTGTAAATTACCATTAAAATTTAAGCCATATATTTACATGCTCATTGACAGATGAGAGGACAAAAAATGTGGCATGATGTATGCATTCTTGGCCTCCTGGAGCTGGCGCAGTGGGAGCAAGGTAGTTTATAGCAAAGCCCCAGTGCTGAGGGAAGGCTGGCCCACTTGTGCAGAGCCTTGAATTATTTTAAAAGCTTTAAACAACTACCAGATCTGCTGCCTTAACCAGCCTAGTGTAGCTCAGCAGATAATTCTCCCCCCAGCATGAAGAATTATTACAATCAATCAATAAATAGACTCAAATATTTTTATAAATCATTCTGTGAAATGTGATATATCATTGGAAAGACTATGTTTGCCTTTCCAAATGTAGTAGCTAGACACAAATCCTAGTGTAATTATCTGCTGAACAAATAATAATTAGGATGATGGCAAAGATGTTCTCATGTTAGAGGGAATGCAGAGTCTCAAGCAAGAAGAGATGGAATGTGATAATAAATGTTTTCTACACTAACAAACAGTGGCATTTATACCCAATAGTGTATTACTGTTCTATAAAGAAGGATAAATTTAAGTAATTTGTAGGAAAATGGAGGCACTTTGAAACCATAATATTGAATGAAATAAATGAGAAACACAAGGCTAAGTATTTCTCATATGAGAAACTCAAAGTGTAAATAAATTAAGGACCAAAATAGAGTAACTCAATAGAAAATGGGAAGCCAGATTTTTTTTTTTTTTTTTTGTTTTTCTCCGGTACCGGGAACCGAACTCACGACCTTGCTCTTGCCAGGCAGGCGCTTTTGCCGCTGAGCTAAATCCCCAGCCCCAAGCCAGAATTTTTGTAAAAGACAAGGAGACCAAGAGATGGAGGGAAGGGAGAGGGGAAAGGGGAAAGGAAAGAGACGAGAAAAAATTAAGATATAGTATGTACGTGTACCACTCCCCACAATAATGTCACCATTATGTACTGCAAACGTCCTAATAAAAAGTTTAAACAAAACCAAACAAACTTAGGCTACATATGCAATATGCAATTTTAACTTATAAAAGGGTTACGAATGTGATGCATGTCTTTCTTAAAGAATAAAATATACAGTATTGGTGGAGCTAAGAAAGAAACGTGGCAGTACTTTTTCCCATCCTTTCGTGTGTTGGAGCCCACTTACCGAGGCTGGAGTTCTCTCAGCTCAGGGCTGTGGTAGAACCTGACAGGTGTGCTAAGATACCTACATTCTGATTGATCAACTGTGATATTTTCCCATTGCATTTGGGCTATTATAGCGGAGCTTTTAACATTTCTTTACGCTCAAATCCCCCTCTTTTCTTCCCATTCTTGAAATTTTTAATACTCTGATAATTTTCAATTGATCGGCATTGTTCATTTATTTGAAGGACTGTGATTTTTCCATTTTCTATTTTGTGAAATGAGCATTCCCGTGTCTCTAGCTATATTTTTCCTTTTACTTAAATATTGATAACATTTAGATTATTTTGTGTAAATAATACCTAGCAGTATTTTTCTTCCTCTATCGCTGGTTCTAACAGTAGAAAACTGCACACATTGGTTTATAATTATGACTGTGGAACTGTTGTAAAATTCAGAGCCAAGTGTTGTATATGGCTGCATATCCGGTTCTCTTTATTATTGTTACATTAGCTGTTCTAATCAATGCCCAGTGAATGGTCTTTCAATTTTAATAATGATGAGGTCCTACATTATGGCTACACCCTCCCCCGCCTCCTTTGTGGTACCCTGGCCTCATACTGTTATGTTCAAGCCTTTCCTGCTCCTTCTGTCTTTACTGACCTAATGATGTTCAATCCACAGAGCCATGGCTCCCACCTCCTCCCAGTCTTCACTGAAGTGCCATCTGCAATATTCCGGAGTGCCATCTTACTGGAGTGCCATCCAGTGCCATTCACTGGAGTGCCATCTCCAGAATCCATTCTCTTTATTATTGTCACATTAGCTGTTCTAATCAATGCCCAGTGAATGCTGAGGTTTAATTTTTCATATTTTACTGACTCTTAAAATCACTTAACTTCACATTTACCTGTTCTTAGACTAAGATTATATTTTGTAACACTACAGTCAGCAACCAACATTTTCTGATTGTACTTATATTTACTTCTTCAAAAACATTGTAGTTTCTAATATTGTCTATGGCAGGAGAGAATTTCTTAAGAGTTATTTTATCATATTACATTATTTATCAGTATTGAATTTGTCCCAATAATATGAAAAAAAAAAAAAAAAAACATTGACTCACTCATCAAAGCCCTAGATCCCTATTGCAATTTTAAGAGAAAATGGATGCGAAGCTAAACTGAAATATAAGACCACGAGAAAATATATTCATATTTTCAGTGTTTGTTATCATTTTCTGGAATCAATGTGCAAATAATATCCTTTCATGGAAGTAAAATGTTAATAATTTTAGATTAGTGAATGTTGCTTGTTGATTGAAAATTAATAGATAATGAATAGATAATTTGTTATGATATAGATTTCTAGATTTATACTATTCCAAAAGCTCCTTAAGATCTTGCTCCAGTCTCCTAAAATTTCTTCTCTTTGATGAAAATATACAATAATGCTATTTTGATACCTGTTTCTCTTTTTTTCCATTTTATTTTTTATTAATACATGTATGCAGTACATGCATTTTGCAGTCATCTTGGGGAATGGGTAGAAGTGCATTACACAACTTGCTTCCTTTATTTAAATTCCCTTACCCACCCCTCTGTCCTCCCTCCTTCCTCCTCTAACTACCCTTCCCCTATTTTCACTCTTTGTTGATATTGTTAATCTTAGCTCACTTTTATGACACAGTGTTTACATTCATTGAAGTTATTAGGTTCCTGTACATGGCTTATCTTTGTGCTACTTATCTCCTCTTCTCCTCCCCCTCACCTCTCACCCCTCAACCTTGGTCTCTTGGACCTTTCCCTTTTGGCAAAGATCCATCTCCTTACCTACTCTGTGCATTCTCTGTGACTCTCTGCACTTTGCCTTACTCAAATGAGAGATACCATATGTGTGGTGGATTGACAACTGGTGGTCAACTTATAACACCCAGCTGAACTGAACCAGCATGGTGCTGGGAGTGGCAGGCCCATCTGAGGGTTGTTGCCAGCAGCACAAGAGGCAGAACTGGAGAAAAAGGAAGGCTGTTGGGAGTTGGTAGAAGCTGTTGCAAGCCTGTTGGAAGCTGTTGAGAAGCTATAAGGAGCTGTCAGTTTCCTGGAGGAGTTTGTCATGCTGGCTTTCCTGATGAACTTGACTGTTCTCATCAGAGGAAGAGCTTGAGACCTTGTTGTTGCTGAGAATGGGTACGGTTCACTTTGAGGGAGCTCTAGTCCTCAGTTTGAGCATTGCTTCCTGACTCCAGAAGGGAAGGTGGTGCATTGCTCAGTCTCCTGGAGAAGCTTGTCCCACTGGCTTTCCTAATAGCATCTCAGCTTTTCTCATCATCAGAGGAGCTTGAGACTTTACTGTCACTGAGGATGGCTGTGGTATTTTTTAGGGGGAGCTCTGGATCTTTCTCTGAGCATTGCTTTTTGGCTCCCATTCGTATTCCTCAGCCAGCTAGCACGGATCCTTCATTCTTCTGGCGCAGAGTTTCTAGCTTCCACCACTGAACTTTGGGCCTTCCCAGCCCAGATCTGTGAAACAGGCCTGCAAAGGATATTGGCTTTGGCATTTGGCCTCCAGCTGGACTCTTAGGGGGCATTGTTATGGGCTGTAGGTCTTCAATTCAACTCATGCAGGACATTGCCATGGGATCCAGACCCTCAGCTGGATTCTTTGGTCTTTAGTGGGTGGACAGATTGCCTGAACTTTGTACATGATTCTTTAGGTAACTGTAACAAATAATCTTATAAAATATGAGTCCTCTATTATGTTGTTCCCCTTGCAAAACCCCAAACTACAACAATGTGGTATTGATGTCTGGTTCATTTCATTCAAAGTTATATTTTCCATGTGCATTCATTTTCCTACAAATATCTCAAATTTCCCATCTTTATAGGTGAAGACTATTGCACTGTATATAGGTACCACACTTTCTTTATCCATTCATCTACTGATGTTTATACAAGCTGCTTCCAATAATAGCTATTACAAATTGTGTTCCTATAAACATTGTTTGATACTTGATTCCTAGAGGTCTTTTTATCTGCACTTCATTAAGAATGCATTCTGAAAAATGTGTCTTTAGGCATGTCTTTCTTGTGTTAAGATTATAGAATTTACTAACACTAATCTTAGTTGTTAGATGTTATAGTCGAATGTACACAATTGGACTATATGTTGTGTGTGTGTGTTTGTGTGTGTATGTGTGTGTGTGTGCAGCCCATTGCTCCTAGAGTCAGAACGAACAAAACCAAGAGATAAAAATATTAGATCAAACCAAGCAAAAAGTCCAGACACTACTAAATGCAAAATATATGATATTGCTGCCAATGTAATATGGCATACTGTTTTATGTTAGGCTCTTTTGAGTAAGCAGAGGAAGACTACAAGATAATAATAAAAAATTAGTGCAGTGGATGGGTTTACACCAGCATTACCATAAACATGAGAGTAGGGCATCACAATATCACATTACAATGAATGTGAGATTATTAGATGGTAGAAATTTTCCTACTGTATTATAAGGTAATGAGAGTAAACTCACAGCATACAACATACTGCTGATCATGATGCTAGTGTGTACTGAATGTCTGTACTTAATACACGTAGTATCTTCTTGTCAAAATATTCTTTGCCTTTAAAATTAAACTTTCTCTGTGTTTATTCTGTTCCTTCTGAGTCCTCAGGCATTTTTAACTCTAATTTTTAAGAATCAAGGAATACATTTGAGTGGAAACTGTATGTTAAATCGTAGGACTTGGTAAGTGATAATATTTTTCTTAGTGTTAGGTGTTGTGATCTTATACTAAGGAAAGCTTTGTTATGAAAGTTATGCACCCATTATCAATTCTATTTGCGTCCGTAGAATACATTTAAATTCTAAAGGAATATTTTACAGTAGGATATAATATTATCATTGTATTCTCCTAGTGGAGCATTAGTATGTGTATGTTTGTAGATTTGAGAGAGAGAATTAATAAATCCTAAATATCAAGAGTACATTTTATTCCTATTTTTATTAGAGATTAATAATAAATATTCCAGATGGGAATTCTCTGCTCCCAAATCTTAGTCCAGAGCTCCCTAGAACAAAGGGAATTTCATTCACATGTGTGTATTTCTGTGTGAAAGATCTGCAGGAAAGGAAGTATCTGTGGGGTATCAATGTCTCCCTGGAATAATTTCATTAGTTTTTTTCTAGACTATTTAATTGAATTGTGAATATTTTATAATAAATTAATCACAGTGGTTTCCCTTTACATGGCAAAGAGAAACTACAGTGACATGAGAAAGAGATTTGGAAATTTATTTTTCAAACAGCTCATATAATTATACTTAATGCAAAGAAGAAATTATGTGTCATTTTCCCTTATAACTGTACTGAATTGCCAAGTGTGTCTAATTAAACAAAGATCATGGAAACAGCAACACCTCAATCCATTATTTATGCAAACATTTGTAGAACAGAAAATTGTAAATTAACATTATATCAAGTTTTACAAATATTGTCTAACTCATGTTTACAGATCAGCATAAGATTTTGTGAGAATATTGTTAGCATGTATCATTAAAGATCAGAAGATTTAGTATGTAGCACAGAAAGTAAAAAAAAAAATTAAGACAGTAGTATTTTTCACAGTTGTTTTTTTTCAATTCTTCATTGGAAAAAATAGTTTAGGTGAGTATAAATCAAACTTTGATCTGCACTATTAAAATAGCAGTCTACCACTCAGCTACATCCTCAGTACTTGCTATATCTGAAATACATTATATATCCCTGCACATAGAACTCTAAATATTTCTGGTAGAAAGTTATTTATGCTCCATTATTTTGAGTCAGCCAAATTTCTATTAAAATGTACATTTCAAATTCAATAATTAACCTCTAAATTATCGAGTATTTGTTCCCATATTTACAGAAAATTTATTTAGATTTTTTTAAAACTACCTAGGCAACCTATGCCAGTCCTGAAAATTGTAATCCTATTACAAGTATTTAATTTTTACTGCTGTAATATTATTTTATTGCTACCTGGATGCCGTGTTATGGAGAATATTTCAAAGTGTCTTCAATTTATCCTGAACATCTTATATCACACACTCACTCTATGTTTGGCTTTGTAGGTTTTGCTTTTTTGGTGGTACTGGGGATTAAGCTCAGCCCCTTGTGCATGCTAGGCAAGCAGTCTACCACTCAGCTACATCCTCAGTACTTGCTATATCTGAAATACATTATATATCCCTGCAAATAGAACTCTAAAAATAATAAAACAAACAGATAAAAAAACCCTGGAACATACCTAATAAATCTTTTGATAATTGGAAAACAAAGAGCATAAAATTTGGTGTCCCATTCCACTCAACTATTTCACTTCTAGGTATTTTCCCAGAAGAATTTAAAACATCATACCACAGAGATATATGTGCACCCATGTTTATAGGAGCACAATTTGTAATAGCTAAATCTTGGAAACAACCCAAATCCCCATCAATTGAGGAATGGATAAAAAAGATGTGGTATTTTTGTGCAGTGGAGGACTACTCAGCTAAAGAAAGATAAACTGATGGTTTTTATTGGTAAATGGATGCAAATAGAGACCATACTCATAAGTGAAATAAATCAGACTCGCTTGTATCTCCCTAGTGTAAGAAACTAAAAGAGTGAATAAGGTACCAAGGTACAATAGATACTGTGAAATGGAAAGAAACTGCTCAATAGGAAAGAACAACTCTGATGGGGCAAGCAAATAAGAAGGAAATATATGTATCTATATGTATATATATCATAGCTATGTATATATAATATATTATCATAGCTAAGATAATGGTATTACTAATTTCTCTTAGTATACTGAAAGGAACAGTTAATGTTTATGTTATTTGATCAATCTTCTTGCCTATATCTGGTAATCTGAACAACTACTTTGAAGATAACAATACGCAATGTAATAATCAATGCTAATTTCCTATCATTTTGTTTTGAAATTCTGCATCATTTTATTGTTTTTTCCTCTTTAAAACAAAAAAGTGAAGTAAAAATCAGAATCTCTTAAAATTATTATTTAAAATAAGTATTTTTTACTGAAGATTTTAAAATAATACATAATTTCATTTAACATGCATTAGTTCCTAATTTTTCCTCTAGTGAGTTTCTATAACTTCTCGTTAAGCATGCTAGACATTTATTTGGTGCTTGCTTAAGCACATTTTATATAGAAAGATTGGAATCTTTATTGTTTGTTTTGGGAGCCCCTGGGATATTTCACAAAGGCACTGAACTACAAAGAACGCCACTCTAGACAAATCAAAAACAGATATCATAGGTCCACTTGTGGGACTTTTCTTAGCCTAAAGATTTGTCTCTAATGAAATCAAGTCCCTCCCTTGAGAAAATGCTCAGTATGCTGTAGCTGCCATGCAAAAATAGCTAACATTTAGGAGGATATTTACTCTTCTGCTAGGTTGAAACACATAAATATTTGGAAATTTTTAAAAATCCATTTTGAAATTTTCATTACTGGTATACTTTCATGTCCAGGATTTATAGCTAAGAAAGTCTGTGTCGTGTTCCTCAAATTGAACTCTGTGTCCCATGGAGTTAATCTGCAACTTTGGCTTCCATATCTCTATCCATTTTTGCATTTCTCTTTCTCAGGCTACTTGGAATATTTGATCTTTCATACCTGTGACCACTTTGGTCTCTCTTTGAGTGTTGAATACACTCTTCTTTTCCTCCTCAGTCTTTTCTTTGATAACAGATATTGCTTGGTTGAACACTGAAAATCCTTCTATTCTCATCTTGGTGACTGTCCTCACTACAGTCTAAGAAGGGGCTATTAGATTTATCTTCATTGGTATGGTTTCTAAATGACAATTCAAACCTGTTTTCAAGGTTTTTATAGCATCAATACCTTCATTACCATATCAAGCCACTTCAGTATCTGCTGCAGTTTTGATAGCCTGTGTGATTAAATGTCTGCTCATATCGTTAATGAGTATTTTCCATTCATCTGCACTTAAATCTAAACTATCCAAAACAAATGGGTCTCAGACTGCTTGCCTAAATGCATCATAGCCAGGTATCATGAGATGTCTCTCTTATTTGTGAAATATCCAGGGAGTCCTTTGGAAAAGGATTTCCCACTGCTTATCCTTACTGTGTCTATTATGGTACCTCCACAACATGACAAAGAATGTTATCAACCAGGAGAGGCAAGCCCTTAGACCTAAGCAGCTAGTAACATGACCCCCCAAAATGTGACCTTTACCATTATGATGTGATTTTTAGGGATATTTTTATGACTCAGTGGTGCAGTGCCCTGGGACTGCAAAGGTAATGTGGAATACTGTGCAAGGCAGGCCGCAGCAAGAGCTAACTGTGGATCCTACGCCTGTAGCACAAATTCAGTTTTATCAAAACGTGTCTGAGGCAGGAAGATCACAAGTTCAAGCCCAGTTTGGGCAATTTATACATTTATTATATTTTATATGGTGTTTAAGACAATTCTTCTTCATGCACCATATATGGTACAGGCAAGCTGAAAGACTGGACACTAATGCTACAGTTTTTGATTTTGTAAATTTATCTTTGCATCTGATTTCTTCCCTTGGAGAAAATTCTCCTTTTTTGACAAATCAATAAATGCATTTTGTTTTTCATCTCTAGTGACAACCACACATTCATTCCTGTTAATTCGGGTAAGTTTGCTCATAGAATGAGTATGTCATCTGCCTTATCCACTAAAAAGAAACAGTCTTCAGTGCTTTTTTTCTGGTGAGTTGACACAAGGCCCTATTTTAGCAACAGACCTTATATTCAGCATCACTATATTTTCAGCCCTAGGAAATTTGTTTCATAGAATTTTCACTGTAGACCTGCCATTAGGAAGTATGTGTGTGAATCACCCGCTGCAGTCCCACACTGTGTTTTCTAATCCAAGTGGTCAGTTTTAATCAAAACGCACATGCTGCTGATCCTCTTCAATGTGATCTGCTGACAATCCTCAAAACAGAAGCTTCTTCTCTTTTGATTTGATGATCCAGTTGGTGGGGACGTGCTTCCAAGGTCCTAGAGAGACCTATTAAAAGTGTTGTTTCATTTCATTGTCTCAATTTTTGTTTTTATTTTAAAGATAATAAAAATAATAAAAAACATTAAAATGATACAGAATCTCAAAACATAAGATAATATGAAGTCAACAATGGTTGTTATATTGCATATTGTTGTCCTCAAAGTAGTTGTACAGATTATCAAATATAAGCATGCAAAATTTATCAAACATTAAGCATAACTGTTCCTTCCACAGACCAATAGAAATTATTAGTACACATTTTACCCTCCCATCTTTCTTTTTTTTCTCCTTTCTCTCATCCCAGTTGTTCTTTCCTTCTCAGCAGTTTCTTTCTGTTTTACAATATCTAGTGTACCCTTCAGATTTTATTTACTCTTTCAGGTTCTTTTACACTAGGGAGACAATACAATGTTTACAAATGTGTGTCTGATTTATTTCCCTTATGAGTATGGGCTGGTGATCTACTTTCATTCACTTAGTACAAATTCCAGGGGCCATTGAAGTATTTAAATAAATAGATGGAAAGAAAAAAAAGTTTTGGCGTATGCTGGGTGTGGTAGTTCACCCCTGTAATCCCAGCCCTTAGGAAGTTGAAGCAGGAGGATTGCTGTGAGTTTGAGGACAGCTCAGACTACAAAATACAAAGTGAATTCAAGGCCACCCTGAACTGAATAATCAAACCTTGTCTCAAAAAAATTTTTCATAGGTCCCTTAACATTCAAAATTGAGATATTTTGTTCCAATAGCTCTCATGAATTTAAATCCTTAACAAAATTTTAGCAAATCAAATGAAATATAAAAATAATGATACACAATAAAAAGTGAGACTTGTTCCAGTTGTGAAAGTCTGACTTAATATTGAAAATAAAAGTAAATCAACATATCAAAAAGAAAGAAAAATATCTTATAATGATGTTAACTAGAGCACAAACAGTATTCAGCAAGTTCAATAACTATTCCTGACTGTAAAGAATTCTCTTAGTACACTAGGAAGGGACAGTTTCCTTGACTTCTTAAAGAACACATACAGCTAAATTATACTTGATAATCAAAGAATGAATGCCTTTTTCTTTAAGACTGGAAACAAGACTATGCTTTCCGGTCCTAAAACTCTTATTAACAGTTCAGGAATTTATTGCATCTCAAATAAGAAAGAACAAGACATAAGACATATAAATGGAAAAGAAAAATATTTGCAGAAGACATGACTGTGCATGTATAACATCTTAATGCTTCTACAGATAAAATCATTATTAAATAGGATTCAATATAAGCATGCAATAATTTGTTGCATTTGTATATACTGAAAAAATTGAAAAACAAAATAAAAATTTCCATTTCCAGTTACCTGAAAGCAAACAAAATATTAAGTAAAATTTAATAGGATAACTATAATAGTTTTATCCTTAAAACTATGAAATGTTTATAAAAGAAATGAAAGATGGCCTTGTGCTTGGAGATATATACTTGTTCAAACTGCAGTAATTAAGATTATGTGCTTTTGCCAAGAAAGGACACATAGATCAATGACAAGAAATACAGGGTACCAAAAGGTATCCACACAAATATGCCTACCTAATTCTTCGCAAACAGAAGTAGCTAAAGGTTTGCAAAGAATGATATGAAAGGAAATAGACATCAATAATATTTTAAATATCAATATAAGACTCAGTCTAATACAAACAATTGATTCAAGATAACACTGTGATTTAAAGTTCAAGGAAAATTTATGCAACTAAAAAAATATATGTTTGCATTTGTCCAATCCTGTTCTCTCTCTCTTAACTATCTATCTATCTATCTAATCTATCTAGAATCTATTATCTGTTTATCTAGCTAGATAGCTAGACAGCTAACTACCTACTCATCATTTCTGTGCCGAAAACCAGGGTAACTATTCTTCGGTCTGATGCTAAAATTACAGGACATACAAAAAAATTAAATTTTTGCTTTGTGGAAAAAATGCTGGCAAAATGATGCAAAGCCACCTCTAAATTTAGAGAATATATTAATTAATATTGTAGTCAACAAAGAAACTGTACTTTTAATATGTAAAACACTTTCCAAAACTAATTTGAAAAAGCAATAAAAGAAATTGGACAATACATATACATACATGTATGTCATATGAGAGAGAGAGAGACAGAGAGAGAGACAGAGACAGCATGAGAGAGAGGGATTTCATCAAAAAAGATGAAGATAAAAACTTATACACTAAGACATTACAAATTAAAACCAAAGCCTATCATTATACATTGCTTGTTGATTGTACATTTATTTCTGGCCAAAGTGGAAAATATTAAAAACATTAAATGCAAGAGAGAATATAGAGAAACTATTTCACTTGATCAAAGGAAATGTGCAAAGATTTAGCAGTTCCTTTTCAAACAAAAAAATGAAGAAAAATGGCTTTATCATTTTACACAGCAATTTTACTCCTGGATATGTACTCCAAAGAAATGAAAATTTATGTTCTCATAGAAATTTGAAAATAAATATTTATTTTTAATGGTGTTTTCCAAATATCTCCAATAGATGAATGGTTAGCTAAATGGAATATTTACTGTGCATCCACATGATGGAATGTTAGCAATAAGATGAAACAAATTATTAATATATTAGACAAATTTATAAAATGCAGAAAAATTAATGTAGAGCAGAAAAAGCAATATCAATTACACACAAATTATGTAATTCCAGTTCTTAGCAACTAGCATAATTTAGACAATAAGAATTGATGAATAATTACCAGAGATTAAGAAAATGTGAAGGGTGATTTGTGGCTAGAAAGAAATTTGTGACAATGGTAGAGGCAAGCATTCTGACTGATAATTTGGTTACATCAAGGTACCCTTAAACAAAATTGTACAATATACAATTTATAACATGGAATTGTATAATATACAATTGTACCTGGAGAAATCCCTTTAAACTGATTGATTTATATTAACATGAAGGTCTTGCATTTTGCACTATATCCTAATTATGCACGATATTAGGGGAGGGAAATCCTGGGTAAATAGTGGTGTATAGCATTTCCTGTGCATGTCTGTGTAACTTCCTCTACATTTAATGACGTTTCTAATTAAGGCTCAAAACTTTAAAAGAGATTTTGGATAAATTTTTATACGTGGTGTGAGGTAGGGATCTGTTTTAATTTTAGAGTTTTAGGGCTACTGCAACCAATTACCACAAACTGGGCAGCCTAAAATGGCAAAATCTAGCTAATTTGTAATCCTGAAATCTTGAAGTCCATAGCAAGACATTGAGGAAGATGATCGCTTTTGAAGATTCTGATGCCAAATTTATTTCAATCCTCTTTCCACCCTTTAATATTTACCAGCAAATCTTTTAAAATTTTTATAGTTGTATTGCTCCAATTTCTGCCTCCACTGTCATATAAACATCACCTTTATGTCTGTATATTCTTTTCGTCTAAATATTTTTCTTCTAGTAAGGAACTTGGCTTGAATAGCACATGGCTTAATCTCCTACTATCTCATCTGTACTTGATTATTTAAAAGGACTATTTCCAAATAAATTTATATTCATAGCTATAGAGATGAGCTATGCTTTAACATATGTATAATTAAGCACAAACAGTATAAAGTTTGTTCATTAACTTTTTAAATATCTTACTATCTGGCCCTCTGGGCAGTTTCCTTTATTCAATAACTGTCTTGAAATCTAGGTAATTTATAATTTTAGCACTCTATAGCTTGTCATTTTAACCTCCAATATAATTTATCTCACTACTCAGAGCAATATCTCTATTGACTTCAACCTTTTCTAATTTGACAGGTTCTTTAACATCCAAATTATTCAACTGCCTCCAAAATTATAGTCAACCTGTGTTAAATATTCCCCAAAGATCAATATTGTGTCATAGAACTTTGTTATCCTCTAAAGCACCTTGCTAAGTTTTGGCTCCTTAATGAAATCTAGACTCAATAAGATCTGTATTTGTGTTTCTCCAAGAGGAAAGTGAATATACATATATGTGCTTATTGTTCAATTATTATTAAATGATTGTATATGTGAATGTGTCTTCGAATTTGTCAAATAAGATACTTTGCATGTAAGGATTATACCAGTTATGCTTCCACTGTATACTCTAAATAAATAAATGTTTATCTCTTATTAAAATACATAATAGTAATACTTTGAATTCTCATTGTGTGATATTACAAATTTTACAAGTAATGAATGCAAACAAGAAAATGAGACTGTCATAAAAGAAAAAGTAATTTTCCTTTGTTCTGATATCAAAGTTGCAGTTGTTTGCAGAGATACAGAAATAAAAATAGATTTCATAACAAAGTGGAACTCATCAGAAGGAAATGAAAGACATTTTGCTGCTTCTACCCTCATTCTCTGTGTCTCTTTTCTCTGGAGGCTTTGAAGTCATTCCCCAAGGCTAATAAAATGCTGCCTTTCCCTCAGTCCCTTCACACCTTTTTCTCGGGATCTTGAATAATCTCAGTTTCTGGAAACTTTACCCAATGGAGCTTGAAGAAATGCTCTGTAATATATTATTCTTAGAATGTTGGTTATAAAGAACTTAATAAATTGCAGCTTTAGTAAACCATTTTTGATTCTTATGACTTGGATTTTTCCCTTAATGCCATTTTAATTTCATTATGTTTGTTATATTTTGACTATCTTTATTGCTTGCTGTATATCCTACGTTAATTACTTTGTTTTTCTTCTAAACTAATTTTCTCCTTCACTACTCAAGGGAATTTTCTCTCTCATACACTAAAAGAAAAACCAACAACTTCTCTAAAATATAAACTGTAGCTTCCAGGAAAAATAATTGCATTCATTATAAAAATACCTGATGGTAATTACTATATATTTACAAAGCACTGCATATAAAGTTCCATAAAGCAGATAAAGCATAGTTATTGATTTTTCAGTTTGCAGTAATGTCAAGTGCATAAAAATAAGTAAATATTTAATTTTATTATGAAGTAAAATGAAGGAAATAAACCACAGAACATGATGAGTAAAAGACTGCAAGGTGGTTAGAATATAGAAGAGAAAAGAACAAGTAGAATTTAAGGCATTTCTAAAGGTTATTAAATGTTCTACCATTTCAACAGGGTAAGAGTAGATAAGAATACTGTTAGAATCCTGGCAATCACATGACTTGTACAACCCCAGCCTTTTAGCTGAAAATGGTGTGTAATAAGAGACATTGCTTTATAAAGGTATTTTATATGAGATATATGCAAATCATTTTGAAAATTTCATATATTATGTGTTCACTCTGTTTTCATTCTTTTTTTCTCTTTCTCTTTTTCTTTCTATCTTTCTTTCTTTTTCTTTTCTTCTCTTTCTGGGGTACAAAGTCTGGAATCCATATATAGAAAATGCCAGTAAATAAAGGTAAGAATTCTACAAATATTAACAAAATAACTCAGCAAGAAGTACATCATCACCAAGTGGGGTTAATACCAGCTATGCAAAGATGAAGTAGACTGTTTAGAGAACCTATTTATATAATAATTCTTATTAAAAATTAAAGGAGAAAATATATACTTGGATAAATCATTGCCTTTACTGGAAATCAATGTCCATTTATCATAAACACTTTTGACAAATTAAGGGTAACAAGATACTGTGTAAATAAAATTAAAAAAACAATAGTGTGTTTAATTCTGAAATCTTAGGAGTATTTTCTTCAAAAGAAAATAATCAAAAAAAGATTATCATAAATAAGAATGTTTCCCATAAATTAGAATAGAAAAATGAGAATGTTTACCACATTGTGTACACAGGGATGCATTCAAAAAGGAATGGTCCAGTTTTTTATGAGGAAATTTTAAAACTTTATTAAAGGACTAAATGAAGACAAAATTGAACATATGCTATGTTCATGAATAAAAAGATTCATTCTGGAAAAATTTAAATTTTGCTGAAATAATGTGCACAATAAATGTAATTTTAACGAAATACCATTGTCTTTCTTTATGGAACCTTTCAAACTCATCTTAAAATATAGATACTCAAGGTTATTTTAAGGAAGAACAAATTGGAGAATGAATGTGTGAATTTCGGGGACACCGAAATACTAAGCCCATTTTTGAAACCTATTATTTAAATAAAACTATAGAGAATAGTACTAAAATATTATCTTGTCAGATAATGAAGATTTGGCTTCTGATGCCCTTCCATACCATGATCATAAAAAATTCTCCTGACCTTGTCAGTCGGTTGAGGGTTCTATTTCTCAACTCAGATATAAATTGAAAAATAGCAAAGTGGAACTTTGCTATGGGCTCTGGGCTTTGAGTGGCTCAACCCTCTGGACCTGCAAATGCCTTTTGCCAACAGTCTGATGGTACAGAGCTGGACCTTAGGTTTCCGATTGCTGCTGCTGTTCTGTTCCAGTGCCTGGTGTTCCCAATGGTCAACAGCGATTGGCATAACCAATTCTTGATGCTGTTATACAAATGAGAAAGACCATAAGGCAGTGATGATGGATATAATTGAACCTGACTGCTATGTGGTGAAATTACCACCCCAAGAAAGATTGATCCTGCATGAAGACTCACATATCTCTGAACACTTTCTCTGTGGGACACAAAATTGTTGATCTGTGGAGAAAGAACAAATTAACAAGTGATGTTAAAACTGATTCTGCATGTGAATTTTTGCCTCATATCATATATGAAAATTTTGAATATTAATTCTGTGTGAAAACTCTTTATAGGAAATATAACTTCTCCCTATAACTTCGGATTACATATTAAGATGTGAATTTAAAGCACATAGAAAAAAAGTGTCATAATTTGAATCATTTAAAACTCATTTGTTCCCCAGTTAAGATCTTCCCATCAGTCTCAGTATCTGACTAGTGCATTCATATAATGATTTTTTTAATTTACAATGGAGGTAGAGAACTACAATATTTCACCAAGTTGACCAAGAATATAAACTTTATTTCAGCTACTGAGATGTCTTAAAGTGTTTTACTCTATAGTAACTGTTATCTTTCAGAAGTGGATTTCCCAGGAAGTTTCTATGTTTGAAGAATAGTTTAAATGTCATCAGGGCCATTACAGATGCACATGCCTCGCTTTTTGCTAGGCTTGATGCTTTCACTAACCTCTTTTCAGGTGTCCCTTAAGTACCTGGTCACTGAGTGAGCCACAGACATTGCTGGAGGAGGTTTCAGCGTTCTGAGTGCTGTCGAAATCTCGGGACTTGCTTCCTGGTGCCTCAGCACCATGTTATTTCTAAATTTTGCCTGGCTCTATAATCAGCTCCTGGTAAATCTGTTCAAATTGCCACCATCTGCAGGACCACAAGGCAGGTCTTTGGCTCCCAGTGGGGGCAGGCGGGAATGTTAGCACTGTTTCAAAGTGAGATGAAAGCTGAGCAATAGAATCTGCATTCTCTCCTTACCTAAAAATGTGTTACTGTATTTCTTCATGTGTTTCAGCTAAGTCATTGTTTTTGTGGCTTAAGAACAATTTCTATCAAAGGCCAAAGTAAGTATTTTACTGTACACACTTTCCTTCAGGTCAACATGAAAAGAAGAAAAATTTGGTTCAGTTTTCTTAATTTCTTCTCTCCTCTCCTTTTTGTGACTTTCTCCTGGAATCAGAAGAGCTGTTTATGATTTCTATCAATTGGGAACTTGCCAGTTGACTCTAAATTTGCTTACCATATTTGGAATTGCCTTCTCACTACAGCAAGCTATGTGGTTTAAACTTAGGGAAAGGGGAGGGTAAATGTATCTGTTTAATATTTTGTATATATTTTTCATGTTAGTGTCACTAGTCTTTGAAAACAGTCCTATATAGAGATTCATTCATTTTCAGACACACTTTGTTAACATATCACAAGAAGGAATATTAATAGCCCAATCCTGTTAGTTCTTCCTTTTGTCCTCTGCATTTCACTACCTCAGGAGTCTGCAGAATGACATGATGTGCTTTCCACCTTTGTTTTCTTGCCTGTGCAAAAGGAAGGGTGACTTTTGGTCTCAGTGTCCACTACTGTCTCAAAGAGCTAGAGATTTTGACAATGCAACTGATGCTTCTCTGAGTTTGAGCTGTCATACAGTTTCTGAAAACCAACATTTCTCATCCTGACAAAAATATGAATCTTTCAGTTTATTTCCCTTTCAGCACTGGCAATTTCTGTTTTACCTAAGGAGAAAATTCTTTTCCTAGCTTCTTGCTATCTTATATTTGTTATATTTTCCTTAACATTAAATTGTCAATACAAAGACAATACAAAGAATGCTGCTGTCAAATTCTAGCATTTGCTTTCAAGTGACTCAGCATTCAGATACTGAATGGTGAATTGCCCACATTGTTTTTCTAGTTGTTTCTGGTTTTGCATCAGCTATTTAAGGATTATGTCAGCATTCGATGATAAATCATATAGGTACACATCACTCTTTTATTAGGTTTTTGATTTAAAACTCTATCCATACATAACAGTAAATGCTTACAAAGCATTTCCAATGATAAGACACTGTTCTTTGTGTTTTTATGTATATTTATCTAATGTAATCCTTGCAAAATCCTATTAATATCCTTATCATACAGATTGAAAGAACAGGGAAACTAGAGGTGAATACCTGTCTACAGACACCATGCTTAGAAAGTGAGGAAACCTAGTACTTCCCAGTATCTGTGAAATACACAGTATCCCATAATACCATTGCCAGTTACATGAGTCTGCTAAATTATATGCATAATCAAATAAATTTTCTGCATATGATATCTGGTCTGTAATACCATGGAATTAAAAGTAGGAAAGTATGAACAAAGAATGAAAAGGGAAAGAATAGAAAGAAATAGGTATGTCAGTAATTGGAGAGGTAAGAATATTGAAGGTCATATAACAGAGATGTGCTATTAAGTGAGGGAAATGACTATCACTAAGGAAGAAGAGCTTAGACTTAGAACAAAAAGGTTGTAAGCAATGGAGGCAAATCTGCAAAAAGAGAGGGCATGGGCTTTCTGAGCTACAACAAAATATCATTGTCTACTAATTCGTAACTCTTTCAAGACAATTAAAAGTAAGATGATCAAAGAGTTTCCTTAATGGCATTAGAGGAGATTATCCAAGGGAAAAATATTGCCAGGTGCAGTGGCAGGTCAGAAGTGGCCATTTCATTTTAAGCAGAGAGCTTTGAGATATTTAGTTGTCTGAAAGGTAAGAGAAGAGATAATTCAAATGAGAAACAATTTGTGAGTATAAAGTGGGAGACTAGAGTTTATAAAGTTCTTGAAATCAGAAAGAATTTACTCATCTCAGGGAAGAGAGAAAAGCAGATATGGAAAGTGGCAGGGCTACAAAGATGAATTTCACTTAATATGAAATTTTTTATTATTTTCAGTCCAGTTAGGAGAATTTATTGCAATTTTAGTGTTCATGAGACAATTGGAGACAAATGGATGTCAGTGTGAAAGTAATGTAACTAATGTGAAAGGATGTGATTTTTCAGTGCTGTACAAAACCACTCAGCAGTTGATGTACTGCCGCGCTATTCTGTCCACATATAATGGAAGATTTACCATGAGGATTTATCTTCTCGGTCATTCAGTGTCATAAATTTAGCTTTCTTGTCTGCACTTACTTTCATGTAATTATAATTTTTCACCATCTTCTATCTTGATCTGCCAAGCACAATTAGATTCTTTTGTTGAATTCCTAAATAAGTGAATGGCTTTGATAAATTTGGAAAATTATTCCAAACTGTGGATTAAGGAAGAAGCTTCTTCTTGGGATATAGTGGTTTGGGCTTTCTATAATTTTTATAATTCTTTACAAAATCACCAAGGATAGGAATAGATATTTTTCCAAATAAGATATATGAAATGCTAAATAAGTGTGTGAAAATGTATTCAATATCACTAGTTTTCAGGAAAGGGAAATCAAAACCAGAATGAGCTGTCACACCATGCATTTTTAGATAGCAGTCAGGAAAATGAGAGAAAAACTATTTGAAAGGTATAGAGAAAAGGGCAAACTTTTACAATGCTGGTGAGAGTACAAATTATCAAAGACATTGTGGAAACCTATATGGAACAACCTCAAAAATTAAAAATCGTATGACCCATCAATCACTTCTCAGGGGGGCTGGGGATTTAGCTCAGCGGCAAAAAGCGCCTGCCTGGCAAGCGCAAGGTCGTGAGTTCGGTTCCCGGTACCGGAGAAAAACCAAAAAATTAA
>NW_004955428.1:6230994-6250919 GCF_000276665.1 Chinchilla lanigera
TATATATAAAGAATCAACACTTCACAGAGGCACTGAAATGGAATATTGTTTTGACTTAAAAAAGAGACATGTAATAAAATTTTGACAACACAGATTCACCTGGACATCATGCCCAGTAAAATAAGCCAAACATTAAAATGAAAATAATGTATAATCTCAGTTAAATGGGGAAATTTTTAAAAAAGGTTGAGTTCACGGGGACAGAAAGTACAATAGTTGTATCAGGGGCAGTAGGCATAGAGAAACATAAATTTCAGGTTATAAATTTGCAGTTATATAGGGAGAATAATTCTATAGATCTAATACAAGGTGTGAAGATTATAGTCAATTTCATATTGTATATAAAGACTTTGCAAGACAATAGACTTTCAGGGCATTTACTACAAAAATATGTCATAGATAAAATGTAAGTGAGGTAAATGGTGTGTTAATTTGGCTGTCTTACCATGAAGGTGTTCTTTTTTTTTTTTCTTGGTACCAGAAATTGAACTCAGGAACTTGCACTTGCCAGCCAAGTGCTTGTGCCACTGAGCTGTATCACTAGCCCTGGCTGCTATACCATATATCTTACTTTCATACTATATATATGTGTGTGTGTATATATATATGTATATATGGGGAATTCTTTTCAAACTTAAATGAATAAACAAAATAAGAATAAGAAAGACATAAGGGAACATTTAACAATATTCTTAATCTTGATTATGTAATGCCTTGAAAATGTTCCTTAGGGACTGGATAGATCTATGGTCTCTTCTTTACTAACATTCTGTTTTCATTGTACAAAACAATAATTTTGCTGAGAACCACCTCTCTAAGAATTAACACTGATAATATTGATGTTGGTTTTGTCAATCAGAAATGCTATAACATGGTCCCATAGTGTAGATGGCTTGTAAGCAACATAAATTTACTTTCTACAATATGGAGGCTGGATATACAGAGAGAAGGGTGTTAACCTGGGCATAGTGAGAGACCTCTGCCATCATCTGAGAGAATTCAGAACACTCTGGTATCCCTTTTATGAGAAAAATAAATCCTTAACTATCTCTCAAAAGTTCTACTTCCCAATACTACTACATTAGGCCTAGGATTTTAATGTATGAAATACTAAGTCCTTTTTAGAAGCCTATCATTTAAATAAACCTACAGAGAATATACTAAAATATTACCTTGTAAGATAATGAAGATTTGGCTTCCGATACCTTTAGGTGCCAAGAACGTAAGAATTCTCCTGACCTTATCAATTGATTGAGAGTTCTTTTTCTCGACTCAGATATAAATCACAAATTAGAAAAGTTTAGCTTTGCTATGTGCTCTGGGCTTTGAGTGGCTCAACCTTCTGGACCTGCAAATGCCTTCTGCTGTCAGTCTTTGATGACACAGCGCTGCACCTTAGGTTTCTGATTGGTGCTGCTGTTCTGTGCCAGTGCCCGGTGTTGCCAATGGTCAACAGTGATTGGTGTAAACAGTTACTGATGCTGTTAGACACTACTAGATTCTGTTGCTGGTCTCTGGGCCACCTCAGGCTTAGTAGCCCCTCCTAGATAAAGTTACTTTGTTAAGACATCCTACTCTGTCCAAACTATCTGCAATAATAATCCCTAGTCAATTTACAGGGCTTTCTGAGCCCATTGTACTCAAGTAAATCACAAACAGCTTTACAGGACCACCTGAGTGAGGTTTTACCTGAGGAAAGCTTATTCCTTAGGACCAGTGGTCACTGCAGGAGAAGGGACCTTCCTAGATCAACACTGTCGTGTGAGACTGAAGCAGCTGTTCTTTTCTTTCTTTCTTTTTTTTTTTTTTCCGGTACCAGGAACCGCACTCACGACCTCATGTTTGCCAGGAAGGCGCTGTGCCTGAAGAAGCTCTTCTTTGATTGGTGCAAATCTTAGTGTGCGGATTAGTCCAAATTTTAGCCAATGATTGATCTGAATTTGAACCTGATGACTGTTTTGAATTTAGGTCTATTATTTGTCTGAACTCAAGCCTATAAATTGGTTCACATTAGTCTAAATTCAAGCCATATTCGAACTTACTGGGAGGGATTAGATGTGTTTTTGTGACTCTTCCATCTTCTAACTTTGTTTCTCCTTCCTTGGATCAGTTCTGTAATCTTGTATTTTTCTTTCCAACCCAACAAGAACATCTTCTCAGGAACCAGCCTTGATTGCAGACTCTCCTTGGTTCAGTATACCATCAGCATTGCTTCATTTCATCACACTCTAAAATATTTTGTCTTTTGCATACTTGACATTCAGTCTCATTATTCTCAGTGTTTCTTCCTTTTTAAAATTTTTGTGTCTTTCTTTTTCGATATCTTTTTCATTCAAAAGCTCTTCAATGAGCACTTTTTTAGCCTCTGCTGAAGGCTTATATATCTAGAAATATCTTCTGAGGAAAATCAGCCATCTGTTTGAGGCGGTTCAAATCTTTAATTTTATCACTTTCTTCAGCCTCATCTGAAAAGTCTACTGATTCTTTTTTTCCTCAGTAGAAACTCAGATTGTTTCTTAGATTCTGAGTTTACATTCAAATAGTCAATGTCATCTGAAGGGGGAAGAATCTTGACAATATTCTGCTCACTTCTACTTTTTTTTTTTTTTTGCTATTTTATTCTAACTCATCAGCTTTATTTCCATAATTTGTGGGCATTTTAAAGATGTTATTTCATAATACATGGATTTCCTGAATGTTGTCAGAAGGAACATTCTTCTGTCAGCAAAGATAACGAATTTCATCGTTATTGAATGATGTGTAAATCGTTTTGGCCAATGTGGTATGATTAACCAGAGAAATGGTAGTGTTTTCTAGAAAAAGAAACTAAATTATGATCCTTTATAACTGATAAGAATTTTTAATACTAAACAAAAACAGATAAAGACCACAATTATGCCTAGGATTTTAATGTATGAATTTAGGGGACACTTAAATACTAAGCAGATTTTAGAAGCCTAATATTTAAATAAAACTACAGAGAATGGTACCTTGTGAGATAATGACGATTTGGCTTCTGATGACTTTAGGTTCCAAGATCATCAAAATTCTAATAACCATGTCAGGGTTTTTTAGAAGGTTTATGAAATGAATCATGAACAATTTTAGATTACAGACTATCAAAAATCAACAGTAGTTAAGCTTGACAATGCTCCTTAAAAAAACAAAGCACATGAGAGAAAACCTCTATTCTAAAAAGAAAATCTTATAAACTGGGATCTACCTAATGACTAAACAAATGTTTGTCTTGGGAGTCTTTCTTTTGACTTTAAATGAAGGACAAAACATGTAAGGACAGAAGAGTGGTAATTTGGTTTTTGAACTTAATATATTGTTTGATTTTGGGGAATATGGCTGTGTTTAGGCTGTGTGGGGAAGACAGCCATGGTCATGTAAGTCACTGAGAGGTTTCATGTCATAAGGACTCTCATGTGACTGGCACCTTCCAGATATTCATGCTGAACAAATATATTTTACTGAGTAGGAAAATGAGAAGAGAATTTAGTGAAAAGAGGAAGTCGTCCATGGTAAGAGTAATGAAATTGGTCAAGTGTTAGAGAAAAAGGAAGTGAAGATTGGGTTGACAGATATTTTAGAGTGTGATGAAATAAAGGGCTGAGAGCTAATGGATACTGTTCTGTGATTTAATTTTCCTGGGGAAATAGGTAAAATCAGCTAAGAGTGAGAGGTAGATGTCTCGGTAGAGAAGAGAGAAGAAAATGTGAATTAGATTTTAGGAACACTGCAATAGTGAATGGACTGCCAATATATAGAAGGAAAGCTGGTCAGAAATATCTTTCTAACATTAATTTAAAATAAGCTTGTTGGGAATACTGAGTGCTTCTGTTTGACTATGTTCATTTGAATAGATGCAGTTGAAAAATAGGATCCTGGGTTTAATGTTTTACTTCATTCCCATGACATGGGATTGTTGTTACCAATAAACACAGTAATCCTATAACAATTATTATTGGCACAGTTAGAGAAACACTGCAGAGTATGGTGCTACAATGCCTGTAATCCCACCACTCAGGAGGCTGAGGCAGGAGGACCACAGGAAGCTCAAGATCATTTTGAACTATATAACCACCCCTCAAAAGAGTGGGAGAGGGGCTGGGGATTTGGCTCAGCGGCAAAAGCGCCTGCCTGGCAAGCGCAAGGTCGTGAGTTCGGTTCCTGCTACCGGAGAAAAACAAAAAAACCAAAAAACAAAACAAAACAAAAAAAAGAGTGGGAGAATCATGAATTATCCACATGAATAAAAAAAGGGTGAAAAGAAAACTATAAAATTAAGAAGTTCAAATATAAGGATTTTGCTCAGTTATTTTATGAACCATGTCAGTATCTGTTGTCATGACATGCTTTTAACTCAAGGAAGAAAAATACAATTTAATATTCCATGTTGCATATTTGGTAAATAAATGAATCGATTAAATTAACCTTTATATATGAATAAGTATTTTCTATGTGATGTTATAAATAACATTTGCATTAAAGCTTCCTAATGATTTTGTGTGTTTCTAAGAATAAAATGTTATTAGTATATGATGGTGTTTCCATTATAAAGTGTATAAACATGTATTTACTTTTATCAACAACTGCTAAAAATCATAAATTATAATTAGCAAATGAAGGAAATCAACTTCTGTCATTATACTTATCTTTAAGGCAGTTGTGTTTATCTTAATGAAGTTTAGGAGAAGCTTGAACATGATACAGCTTGTAAAGAGGGCTCTGCTATAGAATTTCTATTGTCAGCTCATCATAATTTTCACCTTTGTCACTTTTCTATATCATTGTTCTATGAACATGGGGATCCATTCCTAGCACCCTAATAGTAGAATGAAGACTTCTTTTTCTAAAAGTATGGTAATCAAGAGTAAGACAAACAGGAGTTTTGGTAATTCACCTCCTCAGTCGTTGCACTTACTTAAAAGATTACACTGATTTGCTTTTGCTTGTAATTATTTTTTTAGACTAAGGACTTAATATGGAGCCTTTGCATTTAGCTACATATCCAATTCCTTCATACAATTTTGAATTTTGAGACAGGGTCTCCCTAAGCCAGTAAATGGCCAAGGTTGTGGTCTATTTGGTGATCCCTGGAATCAACTTTCTGGCTTACTAGGATTACAGGCATGTATCACCATGCCCCATCTATTTTTAATTCTTTAGCTAACTGTGGGAATTAGAGCATATCAATTTCTGACATTATACATAGGAAAGTAGATCTATTACTTTCTGTATTTTTGGAGTCTAAATCAATTGCAAAAGGAAATGATAGTCTCCTTTCGATCACTATCTCCATGAAAACGACATACAAGTCATTGCATTAAACTTCACACAATTTACATATTTCAAATGACATTCCTGAAAGAGGAAGGTCTCTCTTTTGGTGCCCCAGAGTTTTCACAGGAAGTGAGGTAAGAATGCCAAGAAATGCCCTTCCCCCTTGGGCACACAAGAAAATCTCCAATTATACCAGTTTTTTTTTTTTTGAAGTTTTATGTATTAGTATTAAGGCATTAGGTTGTTTAATGTTATTTAGTGGTGTTTGTTTTTATTTCAATTGATTCTAGTACTTTATATTAGTGATAAGTACGACTGTCAAAGTTTGGATTTTTCATAGGTGGAAGACCTATCATGGTTATGTATTTGAGGTACATTAACTCAAGATGTAGGAATAATGTCTTCAATATGCGATGTTGCTACTTCATCATCTCTAAATTTTAAAACAGTATATTTGTTCTGAAATAGATGTGGAGCATTAGATAAACCTTGTTCGTAAGTGTAGGGGTTATATTGGTTGACTTGAGGGAGTTAAACACTGACACAAGAAATTAGAGCCACAATTAGCAAGTAGAGGTTCAGGGTTCTCATTTCAGGTGTATACAATAAATAGGTGCTTAATACTTCACAAAAAAGAAACTGCACACCTTTTTGCACAGTGGGATTCTTGTACTATGTATATTCCACAGAGATGTGTATGGACTTTATTGAATTTACAGTAGAAAATTGCACAAATTCATTCTGAATCCAAGGTTGTGTGATTTATATTTATACAAAATCAGACTATTTAATTACTTGTTTGATTTCATTTATATATTTGCATTGACTTTGTAGAGTATAGATATATGAGGTACATCTGATTTTCCAATACAAAGTTTAAAACCTATATTGGTTAAAGATTGTTAATGTTAATACACATGCCTTAATGTGTCTGCTTAGCAGTTATTGCTGGAATTGGAGTAAATATTGGACAAATTAACATTTTTCAATATATTAATATTTGCTCACAGTGTAGGAATAAAGATATATGTATGTAAATGGAATAACATTAAAATTGTACATTGCTTGAAATATCATTTTTAAGTGAAGAATATATTTTTAAATTGTCTTACTATAATAAAGAAACAGCAAAATAAGTCAAGAGTGTGGAAAATTATTTTTCTTTTAGTGTGCTCCTTCCTTGATATTTAAATAAATTTCTTATATGGAACTTTTAATTCCAGTGTCCCCACTGGGAGGCTGGGAGGCTTTAAACTAAATAAATAGTAGTGCTTCCAAGATGGCAATGTGTGGAAGCAATCATCTTGCTTAAATTGCCATGTCTCACAATAGCCAAGCATTCTGTCAATTAGTGTGTTAGCAAATCTATATGGTTTAGATAACTATGTTTAACTAATAGATACATTCCTTTCTAGGAACAAAGAACTGACAGAAACCATAGGTATAAGATCACTTACCTCCAGGAGACTACTTCAGTAAACAATGAAGGGGGTCTTGACATGGGCATAGTTCATTAATAGTGAATAAAATGGAGCAGTGGAGATATCCCCAGTTCACTTTCCATGTGTACTTTCGCATGTCATTGTGATAGGAGCATAGCAGAGAAGATAAATATACAAAAATATATCAGTTGAGATTAAAAACATTCCTTTGAATCACAACCTGGTTTATTTTTTAAGGCAAGTCATTTGAATTTTCAGCTGTCACTCAAATGGTATAGCTCAATATGGTACAGTTGACAAAGCATTCAAAGAGATAAATTCGGAGATCCCAAAAAGATATGTAATTTGCAGATTTTAACACATGGTACAGACAGCTTGTCTTGTATAGAAATGAAATCTCCAATCATTTAAATGTTTCAGAGAAGCAAAGATAGTAATTTGATCTGGGAAGTTATGTAGTGCAATGACAGTACTACAATTTATTCTATCATGAAGGTTAAAGACCATCTTCTCTAAATGAACTAATCTGTGGACCACTATTTTTCATATAAAATCATTGAAATTTACATTGTAAGGCCCCACATGGTAGCCCATACCTGTAATCCCAGCACTTGGGAGGCTGAGGCAGTGGGATCACTGTGATTTTGAGGCCAGGCTGGGCTACAAAGTGAGTTTAAGGCCAGCCTGAACTACATAGTGAGACTTATCTCAGAAAGACCAAATCTTAAAATCAATTTACAAAGTAAATCATAAAAAAGTATTTTAATATTTTTTAGATTAGACACTATTATAGTGACAATAGTTAAATATTATTTTACTAGCTTAGTCATTACTGAGTAGTTTAATATCTTTATGTGTTTCTAAAAACATTTTATATTAATTTACATGAAATCTATGATGTATTTATCCATATATTAATAATTTAAATGTACAATTTAATTAATGTACATTAATATAATTAATGTTTTACATTTTATCCAATATTTGTATATTCTTTTATATCATAATACCCTATATATCATGAAGATAATGTTGTTGGGATTTTGGCCAAAAGAAAAATCATCAGCCTAAAAACCAGGATAATTATAAAATAATTTTACTGTTTTCAAATAAATTGAGTAGCTTCTTTTAATCCTAGAATAAAGAAAATAGAAGGAAATAAAATTCAACAGAGTTACTTTACATAAGTTTGAAGGCTAGTAAGAAGTAAACAAGTAGGGCAGTACTCAGGTATTTTGTTAGTCTTAATTTCTTTGTGATGGTTATGCTAGATATATGAAAAGAACCTAAATAGATTGTATAATAACGAAATATGTGATTTTCAAAAATAATAGTTTTACTTCTTTGTACTTGTATAATTTCAGACATTATATTGTTTATTTCTATCATTGGACTCATTTGTCCAAAAACCAACTAGCATTAAAAGATAGATTGACCTGGGGATGGACGGATAGGAAAGTTGATAGATGTTACTTTGGTCAAAATGAAAGTATTTCATAGTCAAGTGTCAAGGACTGTGAAGTACAATAAAGGAGAAAAAGAGTTGAGAACACATCGTATGTATAGTTAATTGTGGTGTCAACTTGAACAAATTAGGAAAGTCTAATGGATAGTGGAGGACAGTTCTGGGTGTGTCTGGATGATTGCCTTGTAAACCACAAGCTAAGAAGGAGAGACCCACCCAGGACGCAGGTGGCATCCATCAATAGCGTTAGCCTGGATAGAATAAAAAGGGAAGGAAGAAAGTCTGTGTATTGTTTTTGAGAAGAGCTCCAGTCTCTGCCATAACCTTTGAAAGTTTGTTTCCAGTTCCTTGAGGCTTCCAGTGCAGACTCTTCAGCTTTCCAAAGCAGACCTCTGGCTTTCCAATATGGATTCTCACACGAGGGGGCATTATGATCTCAGTCATCAACTTTGACTGCATCCTCTGGCTCACCAGTGCGCAGACTTCCCATTTGCACACTTCCATCCTTGCTCTGCAGGCAGCCATTGTAAGACTACTTTGCAAATTCTTCATAGAATAGGTAAACATAGCACTAAATCTATTCCTCTTATGAATCCTAACTGATACAGCCTACTTACCAAATACCTATAATACCTTGTCAGAGATAATTTCACATTTGAAATTTAAACATTTCCAGAGTAAAATGAATGTGCACTGACTGACACTAAGTTTCTTTTTCTTGCACAATAAAAGACAGGTCAAAATCTCCTTCATGATTTTACTTGAAGATTACCGCTTTCAACTAGCTTTACTGTATTAGAAAATTTCTAGGAATATTGACCATTAAGAAAGTTACTAGTGAGGTACTGAATCTAGAGATGAATAGAACACAACTTGCACAAACTGTTTTCTTGATTACAAGGAATTATTTTCTTTATTTTTACTATGCGAAAGTAGATTTCTATAAGTATTATTTAATAGTAGAAATAAGGTAAGTGATTATGTTTTAAAAGAGCATTAAAATATATAAAAGTTTTGCATCCATTTTAGCAGTTAATCAGTACAGGATCCCTGTCATATATTATTATTATTATTATTATTATTATTATTGTTATTCCACTTTACTGGTAATGAAAAAAGAAGGAGAATTGTGAATTATCTGCCTAAAGTCGATATCCTACTGAAGTACTCTAGGCAGCAAAATATTAATAATGTTATAGTAGAACTCTACGTTTTAAGTGCAAAAAAGTACAATTTGTAATTCTGTACAAATAAAAATATTAATAAAGCAGAACACAGATTATAGAAAGTTTTAAATATATATTCATATATATGTATTTATATATGTAAGTATATATACAAGTATATGTATATGTGTATATATATATATATATATGTGTGTGTGTCTTACTTTTCTCATTGCTGAAGAAAAAGAAAACAAAGAAAAAAAGACACTCAAAGTCAAAAGAGGATATGTTTGTTTATCTCACAAATTGTGGAAGTTCCAGTTCATAGTCAGCTGGCTCCAAGGTAGGGTGGCATTGCAGACCGGGAGTTTACAGAGGAGAAATAGTTCATGGCAGGAAGAAGGCAGCAAAAGCAGTGAGCAGCAAGAGGCAACTGGCAAGCAACGACCCTCTTTGCTCCCTTACATATTATCCAGGCTACCTACCCTTTGGGTGGATAGCATTCACACATAGGGAAGTTTGAATCCTAGTATTTCAACATGAATCAATCCCAGTATCACATCCTTGATCCCAACCACATATACTTTAGATCCAGCTGTCTTCAAAAAGCCCCATTTATGATCAAATCTGGCTTGTGGGGGACATCTATCTAAAACTCATAACATGGAGACATAGAGAATAGAAATATACTGTTATTACAATCTATGAGGCTGAAATAATTCAATCAGTTATGTGTGAAACTTGACTAGACTATGTAGAAAGATGAATGGATAGATAGACAAAGATTCTAGATAGTACTAGAACACAACATGTGTTCTAGATAGTACTAGAACACAACTTTATCCTTCAACAAATTTATTTTTAAAGGTGATGAAAAGTATAAATATGAATGGAAACATAGAATAGAAATAATACATGATATTAAATATATATTTTTAAAGGACCAAAACTCTGTAAACCATACTGATAAAGATGTTTATATTTTATGAGGGAGGAAGGATGGGTGAGAGGGCAATGACCAGGGAACCAAAAAGCACTAAATGTGATATGCATAAGTATGAGTTCCCTGTGATGAATACATAAATTAATTATACACTGCAAACGTCCTCTAAAAAAAGGGAAGGATGGAAATACAGAACTGAACATGTTGCTTATTATGAACTAAGATAATACAGCTTGTTATTTAAATATTAATTAAAATCAGTAAGGGGATAAAGCAGACCAATCAACAATCAAAAGACAAGTAAATAATTATTGCCAAAATGAATCTCAAAAAAGATATTAAACATATCTTCTAAGATTGCAGTAGCAAAGATATTACTGTATATATCAGAATTGCAGTGGTTCTATTGATAGAGTTCTATTAGTGAGGAGGCACTATTTCATTGACAAGCTGTCATCAGTTATTGTGTAAAATTAGCTCACATTCCCTTATGCTGCAATCAATTCCTAGAAACGTATGCCTCACACTTTATGTCAACTGCATCTTTAAGTGTGCATACATTTAAGGGTTTAATAATATCATTTACAATAATACATAAAAATATGGAAGTCACAAATATTTAATGAAGAACGAATTACATTATTGATGGCCAATCTGTGCTCAAAAGAACAATACATTACTATTGCAGTACAAGGTTCTTAAGTTCACTAAATTCAAAAGCAGGTTACTGAAAATGTGCACGGCACCCTCCTACTTCAATACAAATTAAATATATGTTTATCCAGGGAAATTTCCTGTTCTTGTATAAATAACCTTTTGATGATGATGATTTTTCAAGAATTGAATGATAGGCCAAAGTTGGGAAGGTGGCTCACCATTGTACATTCTAGTTTATAGTATATATATATATAAGATCTGTTACGTGAGAAATAAACAAGAAAGTCATAGAGGCTATTTTAACGTTATTTGGTAAATACTTACTCAGTACTTTTTGTTCATGTGTAATTGAATCCTTAAAATTATTCTGAGGAAAGTTCTATTATTATTTCCTAATGTCTTGCACAAAGGAAAGGAGATAGAAGAGCAGAGCGGTTAAGCAATTTTCTACTATTTGTAAAAATAGACAAAGACTCAGTGGAAGAATCCAACTCTTCCTCACTCCGAAGACCCTGCTCTTCAGTGCTTCCCTAAGAATGCACAAATCCATCTGTCAGGCCAGAGGGTGAAAAGCTCCAGGCCTGCTTGTCAGGTGGCCTTACATTATGTTTTCACATGGAAGGAAGAAAAGAGTTTGTGTTAATCAGAGACAAACTAGCATCAGTGGTAATTAAAATGGGCTGTAGTAGTATAATTTGAATTTCTTTCTTTTCAAGAAAGATAGAGGTCTACAACACATCTGATCCTTTCATCTCCAGATAACCTTCCAAGAAATGTCCTGATTTGCACGCTTATGATTTGTCTTATGCTACTGCTGTGAGCTCAACAAGTGTGGGAATAATAATTTTAAAAGAGAATCATAATTCTCTTTTAAAAGAGAATAATAATTTTAAAGAGAATAATAATTTTAAAAATATATTATTTTTATTTTGTCTATAAAGGGCAAACATTGTGACATGTTCATCTATTCTTAAGAGCTCATCTTAGTAGTGGAAGCATCTGTGAAAAAAACCAAACAGCTGTGAATCTAAATACAGATTCATATTTAGTCTTTGCAGCATAAAGGTTGTAAATGTGAGGCTGCTCAACATGTGAAGCTATAAATGACAGTGCTGTATGTTATGAATTCACAATTTTGGAAATTGAACTTAATGCTAATCTGTCTCAAGGAGAAATGCTTATTATGCATGGTCACATATAGTACGTGATATATTTTTCTGCTATGAATATATCCCCATGTGAATAAAAAGAAAGTGGAGATATGAAAAATATGAAAAATTGTGTTTTCTATTTTTCTTTCTTATGAATCACGATCATTCAGATCACAAGAATACTTCTTATTAAAAGGTAAAATATTAGCAAAATTTAAGGAATTTCAGCTAAAACAATCCAGTTATTGAGAAATGAAGTAAAACATTGCTTTATAAAAAAGGAGAGAAAATAATTTTCTTAAAATTTTTTGCAACCTTGTTGACTGTAGATAATATCCATTGTCAAACTTATTCATATTCAACATAACATATAAATCAAGTTAAGAATTATGATTATGTAAGACAAGAACTCTTCAAACTAAAAAATCTTATGTATATATATATATATATATATATATAAGGTATTTGCTAAGATAGTAGAATAGACATATATTTTTCAGCATCACTGATAGAAATTAATGAAAACACATTTAGTTAACTATAAATGAGTCATTAATCAAACACTTTCTAATCATTCAGCCTTCTTGTCGTTTTTCTGCAGAAGTGAAAACAACATCTGGTTTTCTGTGGTCGAGTGTGAAATGATATTGAATTTCTTTACCCTAGGGCTTCTCTGTCCCCTCTATTCCCTCCAGAACAATAAATGTATAAAACAAGGGGCTATTTGTAATGTATACATTAATGTAAATTAGTCACAGCTCAGCTGTCAGTGTTTCCTTTTCTGAAAAATTTTGATGAATTTAATCCGTGTGACCAGCAAAAAATTTGTTAAAATAAGATCCATGCATACAAAACACAACAATAAAGCATTTTGCCACATTTAGTATAGGGATCATTCTGGATAAGATAACAGTATGAAAAAACTAGTAAGAAATTTGGGATAATTAAAAGCTATTCAAATATTGTCATTTTTGGGAAAAGGAAACTATTTCAAATTTATTTATAGAAAAATAAAGCTGTGGGTAGGAAGAGGATAGAATAAGAGATGTCAGAAAGAATATAGATGTCAGAAAAGAAGTTTTTTATCAACATGTACTTTGAAGGCTTGAAAACACGTCATATTCACAATATCTGCTGTGTGTTTCCCAATTTAAAAAAAAGGTAAATGTGAACATTTGGAAATTATCTTGCCCATGGACACATGTATAATAAAATGAAATGATTTATGTCAATGATATTTAATTTCAAACTTTCATTTTGTCCTTATTACTGAAAGTTTATAGTAAAACGAGGATCCCAGGAGAAGAGACAAACACTAGGGAAAAAACAAGAATTTTAAAGGCTGCCAAGCACATGTGTCTATTGAAGATAGAATAAATGTGTTGTTTCTTGTAGGACAATATTTCCATAATGTTCTTGTAAAATAAGCTCTATGATTCTTCAATGTAGTTGAGGACTACATTCAAAAAGACTTGTAGTGTTGTTTTATTGGTGGCTTTTATACAGATTCATTAATTAATGTCAGTATTTCTACTAGGTTGATTAAGAGATCATAAAAGTTTTACATTTTGAGTGGTGCATGTTTATAACCCCAATCAATACAGAGGCTGAGTCAGGAGAATCACAATTTCAAGGTAAACCTGGGCAACGTATGAAATGTAGAAAAAACCTTCTAAAGAAACAAACAACCAAAAATAAACAAATCAATGTAACTCTTAAATTTCCTGTTTCAAAAACACACAAAATAAGCAAAAATGGATGATCAAGCAATAATGCTATTAAACTTATTAACTGTATAGTTTTGGATAATAGCAGAAGTCTATCAAACACTGCTTTATTAAAAAGAGATTATGGTACTGTATGCCTTACTTAAGGAAAAGCATATATGCATCTTTGTGTGATTATAAAACCTGTATGCTGAACAACCATGATTCATAAAGAAATATGTATCGATTTTATATTTATCTTCTCATGATTGTCTACTAATAGGTGTGGAAAGCCAGTGCCCTCATAAAATCAATATAATTATGGTTGGTACCTATAACATTTCACTTCCTTTTATAATAATAGACAACCTCATAGTCACTTAAAAATCTCACTCACAAGTATGGACTCTAGTCACGTCCATTATCCTATAAAAACCTAGAGATTATCTTTCATTATAGGTGAGTAATATTCCATTATATAAAAATACCACAACTTTTTTCACCATTCCTCAAAAAGTAAAATAAAAATCTCAAAGCAGAGAGTTAATTAGAAATTCTACACCAAGACAGAAGACAAAATTTTAATCTACATCAAAAGGTAAGACTTTCTCTCTTCCCCACAATTAAGGGAAAATCTGTAGAGCATCTTGGGCTAGTGAAGAAGGGCTGATGTGTTCTTATTGATCCTTTGATGTTTTTGCCTAATGCCAAGGCCATTGGGATTCACTTGAAAGAATGGGGAGTTTAAAATGAATTGAATGGCAATATTCTTCTTTGTTGGTGGCTTGCTGGAATCTGGGTATGGCAGCTTGAACTTGGTTCCTCTCACTGGTGCTTTCTAGATTCACTCGATGTTTTTCTGGTCAGCTGAACTCTGGTCTTGATTTATGATTGTGCAATTCTCTAGTACACTAGTTTGTAGGGTATCTGGCTCCAGGGTGTTGGATAATGGTTTCTTTACTATCCTATAGCCCCCGTCCTGCTTATGGGAAATAGACTTACCTAAACTTTATATTAACAGATATTTAAATATAGGGGCTTTCATTTTTTCATACATCAGAAAACCTTTGGCTTTTCTATGCCTTCATTTTGTTTTGTTTTGTTTTGTTTTTGTTTGTTTGTTTGTTTGTTTTTCTTCCAGTACCGGGAATCGAACTCACGACCTTGTGCTTGCCAGGCAGTCGCTGAGCTAAATCCCCAGCCCCTTTCTATACCTTCATTTCAGATCTCTGAGTATATGATAGAAGTTGCTCTTACCAGGCTTAGAATTAGAAATGATTCAGTAGAGCTGGCGAGAGAAAGTAATTGCATCTGGAAAGGAACTTTCTCCAAAACAACAACAACAACGACAACAACAAAAAATTATTCCCAGAATATCTGTTTTGCTTTCTGTCCCTTCAAAATTTGAGATTTTAAAGTCTGAAATTTGGTAACATAGAATCAATTTATTTTTCCCTATAACATTTCTTTCCTTATACTGTATAGAAGAACATCCTTAGCATTGGTAAAAAAGAGAAATAAAGCAATTCCATTTTTAATACTAATGTATGTGTGTGTATATTTATATGTGTGTACAAGTAAGTATACTCAGAGTGAAAAAGGATGAAATGGCATTTTTCATCCTCCGATTACATTGTTCTATAAGTGCCAAATCTATCTTTTCTCATGTTAAATTTCAAATAATGATTGTCACTCAAGGGAAAAGCAAAGCTATTCAAAATGGATTTTTCAGGAACGAAATAGAAACATATATCAGTCATATGCTGTTTTATTCTTCCATATGCATATATTGGAGACACTTACCAGAGTGGTTAAATATACACATCAACCAACTCTCTGTGAAACACTGTCATCAAATATAGAACATATTTATATTTAAACAATATGTTTATTTGGAACAGTGTGGTGGTATTTCATATTTACCTCCCCTCTCCACAAGTGTATCAGTTTAAAAACTCAAATATATCGTGAAATGGAAAGAAATTGTTTAAAAAGAAAAAGGAGCTAGAATGGGTGAAAGGAGAAATGACAGTAGGAAACAGGGAAAAACACAAATCAGTTATACTATTAGTGCATCTTCGTTCATTCGAAACGAAGTTTGTGCTAATATCAATGGGAGAAATTTTTATGGCCATCTCTTGCACCCTGAGCAACTACTTCAAAGGTAACAACATGTAATGTATTATTGTTATTCTCCTATTATTTTGTTATGAAATTTTGTTTTACCTTTTCGTATAAAAAATTAAAATAATTTTTAAAATATAACCTTGTTACCTGAAATACTCAGTTTCTAAGTATTTGTTTTATTGTGCAGCCCACATTCCCTGGGATGCAATTCATGGATTCCTCATCCATAAAGGTAAAGTCTAGCTGAACAGTGCTAAGATATTTACAATGTCTGTGAATGAGCACGGCTTAGTACTTCAGTGAGCAAATACTGCATAATGCTTATTATATGCAGGGAGTTCATATAATGTTAAACAATAATTTAAGAATTACTAGTAATTCCAGATAAAATCATTATTTTATTTGATAGCATCTGTGGATACATTTCATACATATTTTAAAGATGAGAATTCCATAAATATTTTGCTTTTCCTAATTTCACATAAAAACAATCTCTCTTAATTTCACATAGAAACAGTCTTTACCTGCATTTCAATAGTTTTGTGGATCAAAATTGTCATAGATGGTGAGAAATGTTGGGAAAAAATAGCTTCTAGTAGTTTTGAGTGATTTTAACCTGGTTTACACCAATAGTGATACGTTGCATAACTATAGCACAAAATCAAATCCACTAAAATGACAGTAGTACAATGTACAGACCATATGCTAATACTACTCACTTTGGTTGACATTGATCAAACAGTTTGGCAAACAGCAGCAAAATATATTAAGTTATAACTCACTATTAATTATTCAACAAGACAAATGGCATCATATATCATGAAACAAATCTACACAAATATAAAAGAAATGAAAATATCCACACTATATTATGAGGCCAGAATTGAAGCAAATAAGAAATCTGTAATACAGAGATAATAAAAAATTTACAGACACATAGAAATTATAAAACAAACCACTGAATAGTTTGTAGCTCAAAAGTGAGTCACAAGTCAAATTATAAGCATGGTGAACACAATGGAAGTGCAAATACGACATGTCAGAATTTATGGTATGTGGCCAACGCTGCATTGAAAAGCACATTTATTGAACCTATTGTATACATTCAAAAAAATAATAGCAAACCAAAAATTTAGGCTCCCACTTAATAACCTTTAGAAAGTCAAACAAAATAAAGTCAAAGCAAGTCAAAGAATGAGGAAGTAATAAAGACAGAACAGTTGATGATTAAATGTTCTCGACCAATTTTACATGCTTATATATGGTAATTTGAACAACTAATTTGAGGACAACAATATGCCATGTAACAACCATTGGTGAACTCCTACCATCTTATTTAGTCAAGCTCTGTATCATTTCTAATTTTTTGTCATTTTTATTCTCTTCAATGGTTTCATCAATCTTCCATTCTTATATCTGGTAATCTTAGCAACTTTGTTGATGATAACAATATGCAATATAACAACCACTGAAAATTCCTATAATTTTGTTTTGAAACCCTGCATCATTTTTATTATTTTTGTGTTGCTTTGTTTTTGTCTCTATTGTTATTTTGCTATTCTTTATGTAAAAATTGAAAAACAGAGAACCAAAATATGGTTTTCTTCTTTTTCTATTTTGTTAGAATGGAAGACACTATCATGGTACAATATTACTACAAATACTAAGATTACACTCTTTCACATCTCATGAATTTCAGTACACCAGTATTCAATTATTCAACAGCCTTTACTTTTCACCTTTGGCATGCCAGTAGAATCTGGCCATTCCATTAAATGTAACAAAATCAGTCATGAATTTCATATCCAGATACTGCTACAATTGTCTTTTTCTCCTCACAATCATGGTTATTAAACTTGTTTTTCTTCTTTCTGCAATCAATGCCTGTCTTTGCCTTACTTCCTGGGAACTAGCTCCCATCTTTAATATTGGGAAATCTGTACACACAGTCTAGGTTTCATTTCCAGACTGTAACCTACTTTAAAGAGTTTGGAGCTCTGTGGGATGGTGGAGTTCATGAGCAGAGTAAGTCCACACTTCCTCCATATTCTCTCTGGAGCAGTAGGGCCTGTGAGCAGTGTGAGTTCACTCTCTGTGCTTCCTCCATTGTCTTAGGGATGGCAGGATCTTTGAGAGGAGTGTAAGGACACACACCTTTGTCGAGTAGACTGAGAGGAACCCCAAGACCTGAGACCCAGGACAACAACTGGCTCTCAAGTGCAGGGGCACACACACACAACCTTGGAGGACAGAGTAACTGGAGAGACCAGCAGAATGGAAGTGTCTGACACAGCAGCGAGGAGCCAGTGGTTGAACTCTGGAGAGCTCCACCAGTAGGACTCCAGTCCCAGGCCCCACATCCAGAGGCCAAGATCAGCTCCATATCCAATACATTTCTGGGGTTAATTATGGACATTATCATAGAAATGGAAGTACCAGAGGTATTTTAGTATTTCATTCTCCCTTTCTTGTCTGTTTGGATATTCCTCTCCTGTCTGATTAGATGTCATCTTGTTTTCTTTTGTATCCAATGTTTGTTTTAGTATTTGGGGTTTTTGTTTTTTTCTTTTTCTACTTTCCTCTCTTTCTCTTATCTCCTTTTTCATTCTTTTTGTTCCCCTTTGGTTCAATTTTGTTCTCTTTCTATTTTTCTCTTCCTTTCAATGATTATGTTTCTCACCTTTTTTTCATTCTTTTCTATAGACTCACTTTCTCTCTTTCCTTAACTACTTCTTGAATTTAAAATTTCAAGTAAGTAAACATTGTCTCTGCCATTTTTAACTACTCTTTTGTATTCTGTCTTATTCTTTTCCTCCTGTGTTCTCTAGTTCCCAATCTTGTGTGATCATCCTTTAATTTCCAGCCCTGACTCTAGTTCCCAATGTTGGGTGATCATCCTTTAATTTCCAGCCCTGACTCTACTATATTTGACCTAACTCATTGTTTTAGGCTGTCCTCTAATCATTTTAAAACCCCTACTTCGGACAGAGGATAAAAATCACCTAAGGGAAAAATCACTACATACTAGTGCACAGTATATGTTTGATTTTGTTACATGATTTTAGAGGCTACTCTTATAGTCAGAGGTAACAGGGTAATGGTTACCATGGCTTATCAGTAGATAAGCTACACTTGAAACTATTGTAATTACTAACTGTACTACTTTAGCCAGGATATCATACATGTTATGAATAGGTTTTTTTTTTTTCACTCCTATATGATAACACTGTGATGCTATGAGGTCATAATCACCACCACAGCAAAATATCAAATGATTAGGAACTGAGCCAAATAGTAATTTTTATCCTGTAGGAATTGTGAAGCTAGGGCCTAGGCACAGGTCTAAGAGAACATGTACATCTAGAAGACATCCCTGAAGAACAGACACCATCTAGGGAAACCTAAATACTGGTGATAAAGCTATATATCATTAGAAACTGGCAATACAAACATAGGAAACAAAATATAAAAGCCAAAATAGAAAATGACTAGGTGCAGAAGCAAAATGCAACCCCAGACCCCTAGCCGAAACAGAACAAGCCCAGAACTCAAGGAGACAGATAAAATTGGAAATCAAACTTTATGAAATGATAGCAGCAAAAGTGCAAAAACAAGTGGACAAGGCTATGGAGAAAACATCTCAGGTACAGAAAGAAATGCTGCTTAAAATCAAAGATATTAGAGAAGATACTGATAAAAGAATAGATGAACTTAGAAAAATGGTGGAAACAAATAATGCCCAGCATAGGAAAGAGGTGGAATCCCTGAAACTGATGCAAATAGAAATCCAAGAGATTAAAACCTCCACTGAACGTATATAAAACAGGTTGAATGCAGAGGATAGGATATCAGATACTGAAGACATAATTACAGACAGTGATGAAAAGAAAGATATCTTAAAATTAGCAAAAGACCATGAAAAATTAATCCAACAGCTACAAAATGAAGCAAAGAAGAATAACACAAGATTGATCAGGGT
>NW_004955428.1:6253365-6254861 GCF_000276665.1 Chinchilla lanigera
TGGTCTTTATCTCAATCTGATTAGAAGCCATCTATGACAAACCAATGGCCAAAATTACAACAAATGGACAAAAACTGAAAGCTTTCACTTTGAAATCAGGAACAAGACAAGAATGTCAACTATAACCACTCCTTTTCAACATAGTTCTGGAAACATTACCCAGAGCAATTAGACAAGAGAGAGAAATAAAAGGAATAAGGATAGGGAAGTAGTGAAATTATCATTATTCACAGAAGACATGATACTCTTCATAGAAGACCACAAAATCTCCACCAAAAGACTCCTAGAGTTAATAACCAAATTCAGTTGTATGGCCAGATACAAAGTCAATATTCAAAAGTCAGCAGAGTTCTTGTACACAAGCAACAAACTTATTGAGAGATAAATTAGGAAAACTACACTCTTTAAATAGCATAGGAAAAAATGAAATACTTAGTAGTCAATCTAACAAAGGAAGTAAAAGATTTATATATTGAAAATTACAGCACTCTGAAAAAGGAGATTAAAGAGGATATCATAAAATGGAAAGATACCCCTTCCTCATGGATAGGAAGAACTACCATAATGTAAATGACCATAATTCCAAAATTGTTATACAGATTTAATGCAACCCCAATTAAAATACCTTTAGCATACCTCACAGAACTAGAGAAACTACTCCTAAAATTCTTCTGGAACCATAATACACATAGAATAGTGTTGTGGTTGATACATTGTGTCAACTTGGGGAGTCTAGAGGTTTGGCTAAGTGAGTCATCAGGAAGCCAGGGTGCTTACTTTGTATTCATCCTGAGCCTGTGGAAGAGGAGGGCAAAGATTATGTGAGAGCTACACACCCCTTAGGTGGGGGTAGCCTGTTTTACAATGTAAGGGAGGGAAAGAGGCTGCTTGCTGCCATTCCTCCTTTCTGCTCTGGCTGTTTGCTGTTCAGCTGCCATTCCCCTTTTTGCTCTTGTTGTTTTGTTATCTTCTGCCTTGGAGCCAGCCAAGTATGGACTGAAACCTCCACAAAGTGTAAGCTAAATAAACCTTTCCTTCCTTCATTTTGGGTGTTGGGTATTTTATCTCAGCAATGAGACAGAAGTAACCAAGACAAATAGTAAAGATGACCCTGGGCAACAAAGACAAGTCAGGAGGCATCACAATCCCTTACTTGAAATTATACTACAAAGCTAGTGTGATAAAATTAGAATGGTACTGGGAAAAAATAGACCTGAAGACTAATGGAACAGAATAGAAGATTCAGACACAAATACAAACACCTTCAGCCACCTTATCTTTGGTAAAGGGACCAAATATGTTCACTGGAAGAAACATAGTCTCCTTAATAAATGATGCTGGAAAAACTAGCTCTCTACATGCTGAACACTAGAAGCAGATCCATTTCTATCACCATGTACTCAACTAAATTCAAAATGGATCAAAGATTTAAATATTAAAGCAGAAACACTAAATCTACTGGAAGAGAAAATAGGTCAAAATCTTGAAGACATAGG
>NW_004955428.1:6255605-6293164 GCF_000276665.1 Chinchilla lanigera
ACCATACTCATAAGCAAAATAAATCAAACATGCATATGTAAACACTATATTGTCTCCCTAGTGTAAGAATCTGAAAAAAGTAAATAAAACTGAAAGGTACAATAGATATTGGGAAAGGGAAAGAAACTGCTTAACAAGAAAGAACAATTCAGATAAGAGAAAGAAGAAAAGAAAGAAAGAAGGACATATTTGCACAGAAGATAGCTAAAATAATTGTACTACTAATTTCTACTGGTTCATTGAAAGGAGCAATTAATGTTTAATTGTTTGATCAATCTTTACATGCCTGTATCTGGTAATCTGAGCAGCTATTTTGAAGATAACAAGAAGAAATAAAATAACTATTGTTGACTTCCTACCTACTTCTTTTGAAATTCTGTATTGTTTTTATAGTTTTGGTGTTGTCTTGTTTTTGTTTTCATTATTTTGTTTCTGTTCTTTTCTCTTTCGAGTTAAAAAAATTCTTTTGGTGACACAAATTCTTGCTTTTATATCATCAATTTTAGTTTTACTTTCACTTCATTGGTCCTTCCATTTCAAGTTCTACTTCTTGATCATCATCTTCCATCTATATTCTGAATTTTGAAATGCCTTAGACCTTCCTTCTTAGTGCTCTGTTTTCTATTATTCTTTAGAAGGTATAAATGATTCATGGATATTAATCTTCTTTTAGGCTTTTATTATTTCATAATATAAAATCTTTGCCTAAATCTTGGTAAATAAATTCCTTGTCTAGCTTACCTGTTAAAGAACATGACTTTCTGCCACCAAGCTTTCTTCGTGACACCTGTATTTGACTGTATCAAGCACAGTAACATCCAATGTGGGGCTATTCAATTGTCCTATTTTTAAGTGTAATTTCTGTCTTTAATTTTGCTTCTTTATAAGTGCAATCACTCTTTATTGTTATCACTATTTTCTTTCACTCCAAACACATTTCCAACATCCCACCTATGCATATCCATAAGTCCTATTGATTTCATTCCAGAAAGTATATCTCAAATACACATACTTCACCTTACTTTCTCTGTCATCATCACACATGTATTGCTCTTTATCTGTTCAAAACTATGACAGCTCCCTGATTGCTTTCATATAATCACTCTTGTTTTCCTCCACCTTGTCCTATTTCTAGCAGTTAGAAACCTCTTCCATGGTTTTCCATAGCTCTTGGAATAGACTGCCATCAGTCTACCCAGACAGTAAATCCCCAGGTGATTGGACACACCCTTGCCTCTTCTGCCATGTTTAGTACCCTTTTCTTCAATGTCAGCAAGTGCCCCACTGGTGGTCCATACATACATTGCACTGTCAATCTTTTCCCAGGTGTGGATTTGGCACGAAATATTTAATTCTAGTTATAAAGTCCTTCCTCTTTTGTTCCAAATGTAAATTATTACATGAAAAATACCTTGAAGTGTAATAATTTAAAATTATCATTATAGTCTCTTAATTGTGTGGATTAGGAATTCAGGCAGTATTCAAACAGCAGTCTTTTTCTTTTAACTGGATCGTATAGAGTTGCTTGACGCTGTACAGTTAGTTGCAGGTCTAATCTGGATCTAACACCTTAAAGGACAAATTGATGACTCAATTGACCCATTCCCCTCCTGAAAAAATTTTTGGGCATTGACATGAGCATGGTATTGGGACATAGCTATTTAGGACACTAAGAGCATTCATCCTACAAGAAATTTAGAGCAGATCTAATGCCACTACTGGTGAAACATTTTAATGAAATTGAAAAGGATGTAATACTTCCAAAATCATTCCTGGAAGGAAATATTACCTTGTTATCAAAATCAAAGAAGGATCAAGGGTGGGGGGGGAATGACAAGCTAATCTCACTAATGAACAAAGACACAAAAAGCCTCAGTGAGATACTGGCAAACAGAATGGAGCAAATCATCAAGAAGTTTGTACATGACTGAATAGGATTCATCCCAGAGATGAAGGATGTTTCAATGTATGCAAATTAATCGTTGGAATACACCATGTAAAGAGAGCCAAAGACAAAATTCACATGATCTCAATAGATGCAGAGAAAGCATTTGACAAAGCCTAACACCCATTCATGATAAAGCTCTACAGAAAATTGGAGTAGATGGTCCTTATGCAATCTGATACAAGCTGTCAGTGCCAAACCATCAGCCAATATTATACTAAATATTCAAAAACTGAAATCTTTCACTAAAATCAGGAACAAAACAAAGATGTACACTATTCTCACTCCTATCCAATATAGTTCTGGAAACATTACCCCAAACAATTAGACAAAAGAAAGGAATCAAAGGAATAAGTAGAGGAAAGGAAGAAGTTAAATTATCATTATTTGCAGATGACATGATACTTTATATAGAAGACTTCAAAAACTCCGCCAAAAGATTCCTAAATTTAGTAACTAAATTCAGTAGTGTAGTTGGATACATAATCAATGCTCCAAAATCCATAGTATTTCTGTACACAAACAACAAACACACTGATAGAGAATTTAGGAAAACCACACTCTTCATGATAGCAACCAAAAGAATGAAATGCTTAGGAATCAATCTAACGAAAGAAGTAAAAGATCTATACACTGAAAATTACAGTACTCTGAAGAACACGATCAAGAGGATATCAGAAAATAGAAAGATAGTCCTTACTCATAGATAGGAATAAACAACATAGTGAAAATATCTATACTCCCAAAATTGTTATATAAATTTAATGCAATTCCAATCAAAACACCATTATCATTCCTCACAGAACTAGAGAAACATTCCTAAATTTCATTTGGAACCAGAAGAGGCGTAGAAGACAGCAAACAATTTTCAGTAAGAAAAGTAAGGCAGGGGGCATCACAATCCCTGACTTGAAACAATACTACAAATCTACTGTGATAAAGACAGCATGGTACTGACAAAAAAACCAACCAGAGGATCAGTGGAATAGATTAGAAGACGGGGAAACAACTCGAAACACCCTCAGCCCCCTTATCTTTGGCGAAGGGGTCAAACATGTTCACTGGAAGAACCATAGCTTCTTTAATAAATGGTGCAGAAATGGAAGGCATCTTTTAAAGCTAGTGTCTACAATCTGCCAACTTCACTCCCATCATATTCTATTGCTCATGGTAGCCACAGAGTTTTCTCACACTATTTCACTACACAGAAAAATAAACTTTGCTTCTTGATAAGAAGCATCAAAGATTTTGTTGATACGTTTACTATCATAATTTCAAAGATGGCTCCCTGTTATACTTTATGTTTTAAAATAAAGCCTCATTCAGTCTCCCCTATACCTCACATTTATGTTGGATACCTCACCATCTCTATTTGTTTCAGAGTGTTAATTTTCTATTTTTATTTGTTTGTTTGATTAACTTTCTTTACTTCCAATTTTTTAAATTATTGGCTTTTTCTATTTTATTTATTTGAAAGCAATAAATAAAAAAGATGAAAGAATATCAATTAATTCCTTCTGCTTCTGTAGTACCTGACATACTACTAATAATATAGTTTATATGCAGGGGATAGGGATAAAATAAATACATATTTTGGAAATAAAGACAAAGTGCTATTTTTAATGAAATATTTTACATAAAGTACAAACTCAGGAGAATATCTATTATAGGAAACTGTTAAACATTTGGGAATTCCGTAGGTCCCAGCTGCAATATAAGTCATAGTTTTTAAGAGAATGGGTAGGAAAACTGAATTGAATGCATTAAAAGAGACATGGTTACATATAAGAGTAATATTCCATTCACCTTGGTCTGCTCACACTGAAATGAGTCCAGGTTGAGAGTCATTCTTTCAGAGAGATAAAGAGTAAAATAATACTATTGTAGTATGGCATGTGAAAAAGCACTTGAATTTAGAATGTTCAGCTTTTAAAAGCCTGAGGGACAAACATAATTAAGATCTTTAAATGTTCAGCTACAAGCACATTGAAGACACATTTTGCTCTATTTTCCTCAAGAAATCTGATTAATAACATGTTAAGGATGATTTTTAAGATTAAAATGATATTTGACTCTGAATAATGAAGAAAAATATTTAAATTGTTTTTGGAAATATTTCCACAGGTTGCTATAGTGCCTTCTTTTTCGTGTCTGGGATTAGGTTTAGAGATTTTTTTTACCTTTGGTAATGCAATAGCATTTATTTTCAATTATAAAAGAAGGTCTTAAGTACTGCTCTTTTGTCATGTCATTTACCTGCGAAGTTAACGATGTTTGAAGCAATAAAATTGTAAAATCTCAGAAATGCAGTTGAAAGCAAAATCATTTTACATCCTGTGATAGTGGCTTCCCTCCATCAGAGAATGAATTCTGGTAAATAAGGACATAATCCAACAAATTAATTAAAAAGCAGTGTAATGAATCTGAACTTTTCATATTCCTGACAGCTTATTACCTAAATTTCCTATATTTATGTATTTCTCCAAATACCTCTTTATAAACTATTTTTCAAATGTGTTATTTATGGTGAAGAATTTTATATATTTTGTAGATTATTGCTTGCAAAATTTATCATATTGTGTTAAATATATGTAGTAGCATCTACTCATTTAAATGTTAAACTGCTGTCTTTAAGTTATATTTCTGGTTTGCCATCATTTCAGTATTCAAATTATATCAACAAATTATTAGGAAGAGAACTAGACTCTGTAACCAAAGTTAGTGCACCAAGTGGCTAGCTAGTCCTAATGCGTTCAAATTTATATCATCATTTGACTTCTTTCATATTGTTCCTATTTATAAAGCCAAAGCAAAATAAGTAAGTTTTAAAGATTAAAACCAGTTCTGAGAGTCATTCTTTTAGAGAGATAAAGAATAAAATAAGACTATAATAGTACGGCATGTGAAGAAGCACTTGAGAGAATGTAGAATGTTCTTCATATTGTTACGTAAAAACAAAATTTAGAACAAACTGATTAGACCCTCTCATTTTTCCTGCAGAAGAACTGAGCTTTTCCCCAAAGCTTACACCTAAACTTAGCATTAAGAATCTACTTTAAATTTGAAATTATCCCTTGTGAGGGAAGTAGTGTGTTCTGGTAAGAGTGAAGATTTTTTTTTCTTTTAGTCATTACCTCATCTGAAAGGTGTGGCATTAGGAATTGATGGAATTTTAATAATGAAGGCTACTTCAGTGTTAACCTCTAACAGTGTTAGATTTTAATCAAATTGAAAACCTAGACCTTGTAACATTTTTCTTAAGGAATTTTTAAGTACATAATTTTTAAAGAATCTGAACACTACATGATTCAATTACAGCAAATTTTCTGGCTAGCACTGTCGTGTGAAATGTCAAGTGTCACTGATTTCTGCATATGAGTTGTTAAGACATATAGCTCCTCATGTCTCTATTTCTGCCATGTTGAGAGCACATTCACACATGCAAATTTCTGTAGCAGTACTCTGTGTCCTTTTCAGAAATTTATGAAAAAGATAACATGGTCTTCTGGAATGAAAGAAAGCATGTTTGGTTATGAAAATAGTAAGTGTATTTGTGAGGAATATATAATAAGGTGTAACAAAAATGAATAATATATGCAATAGAATACAAAATGATATGTGTTTTTTTCACTAAAGAAGTCCTTGTTTATAATAAAGAAAATACTTTCTGTGACGATCCAGTTCTATCTTATCTGTTTAAGTCTGAATTTACCACATTTTCTCATCCTACACTCTATGGATTGTATTTTGCCTTACTAGTTTTAATTTTTTCTTATTATCTTACTGAAAGTCAGAAAAATAGTCAATTATGAATTGATTTGTGAAAAAACTTTCGATTCTTCACAAATTAATAGAATATTTGAATATCAGAAAAATTAAGTAATCTCAAAATAAACAATTTAGATATTAGTTAACAGAAACAGTCTCTAGCTTTTCTGTCTTGAGAACCTTTTCCATGAACTTACAGCATTTCCTACATTTTTGTTTTCTGTTCATTCAGTAAAACATGCACATTCAGATGGTCCAGTATAAACAAAAGAATACACTTATATCAACAGAGTCTTGTGATCATTTTCATAGTTATAGAAAAGTATTTGATGAAATTTAAAATCATTTATTGATAAAAATGTAGCAAATTAGGAATGAAGAACATATATATAAGGCAGTAACAGCAGTGTATGAGAAATCCACAGCTACTTCATATGAAAGAGCAAGCTGGAGCACTTTCAGGCAAATGTAAATGTCAGAAAATTATACCTTTAACTAAGGATACATCTCTAACAAATAACTTTCTAAAACTGATACTCAATTTGAGACCCATTACTATATCTAAGAAAGGTATATGCTTAATTGTCTTTAATGCCTTTTCAGGTTTACAGGTTTCCATTTGTTTCATAAGTGTCTAAATATTTGTTTTTGCATATCAATATCTGAAAAATGAACCATGAATTTTACATACTTTACACATCTCAGTCTGGTTTTAATCTTTAGAACTCCGTTATTTTGCTTTGGCTTTATAAATAAGAGCTAAGTCTTGTTTCATTTACCCAGTAGATTTCCAAAGGTTAGGGGTAGCTAATGTAATTTGATGTAGTTTCCATTCTTTAGATTTTCACACAGACTGAATAGATCAAAAGGCTTAATTAAATTCAATTTTGCTTTTTCTCCCTCAAGAATATCTCAGGATGTCCACTCATGTGTACTATTTATCTCAATGTTATGTAACTTCATCAGTTTTTTACTTAACATTTTAGAATTGAAAATCGCTAGACATAGCCCTTATTTCAATATGATATATAGAAGATGATATTCTGGCACTATAGTTTTTGCTGGACATATTTTTGCAGTTCTTTTATAAAATATCTTATTTACATTTGGTTACCCTAAAATATGTTTACACATCAAAGGAATAGGAAATATTTGGTTCTCTACTGTTATTTGTAAATTTTCATTAAGGTGAATTTTTCTCTTCGTACTCTTTAGACACACTCGATGAGATTCTTCAATCAGGATGAAGCACGGGTTTCTAAAAGTTTGAAATGATATTGGCATTATATTTTGGATATTTCAGTCATACTGCTTTTAACTGAAGGAAAGCTCTTTACTTTTACTTGTGTGACCTTCCAACAGGAGTCTACAAATAATTAAATTTTCTTTGTGTTGCCTTTTGATGTATATAAATAGTTCCAGGCTTATATTACAACATTCTTGTCACAGTATAGAACCTTTTATTCCTCCAAGAAGTGATATTTAGAAACCATAATCTTATTTCTTCATATCTGTGTAATCATTGGTTTTGGATCTTTTCAATTTTCCAGCTAAATTCATGTATTTTATTTTGGAATGGAAAACAAACATATTTGTAATTCCATATTTATATTTTTTTATATTTTTCTTTAAAGGCAAAAACAAATGTATACTCTTACTAAAATTAGAATTTAGGTACACAGGGTTTATTTTCTATTTTGTTTTTTTGTTTCCTTGGCTCTCACTCTGAAAATTGTACTTCTTACAGCTACCAGTATTATATGTTTTTATCATGTATCTTCTACTCATCTACATATAAGTCTTCAAAATAATTGTACCAATATTCTTAGTATAATGTCACTATATACTATTTGAAGTTTTCTTTCAGGTCATTTTTGTCCTAAGTTAGCAAACAGTGATGTACTGTAAGAGTATAGTGTATTAGGGACACTCAAAACATTGTACAATTAAGCTTTCAAACTGGCATAAAATTTAGATTATTTTTCTTTGTTTTCCTTTTTTAGAATTGTTTCATTAATTTAGATTTAATTTTGTTTTATAAAATGAATTAGAATCCTCTAAATTCTGACCTATAAAAGAAGATATAATTAATGAAATACACCTTCAATTCCTTTCCTCCAAGTCATCTTTTGTCTGTTCCATAAACAATAATTTCATTAATTTTTAGTTTTGATTTCTGATTCTAAAATATAAGCAACAATAACTTAGTTACATATAAGTATATATTTGATTGCATATACATGTACACATTTATGTATGTGTGCCATTTTACAGACAGTACTTAGTGTATCAATCACTGTTGTCTGCAACTTTAAAATATTGCTTTAAAGATTAACCTTCAGTCATCAAATTCACCACTGCATTGATATATCATGTTTTATTTAACAAATACCCTGAAGATAGAATTTTTAAAAAAATATTGCTAGTATTTTGGGACAAATAGGACAAAAATAAACAAACTTACAATATGTGATTTCAAAGTTTGCTAGAATAACTCTTAAAATCATTTCTAAAGGATAGATTGCTGCATAAAAGGACACATTTGGAAGCAATTTTGAAAATATAAATTACATTTTATAGATATATAACTATATTTTTCTAGTAGGAATGTGTAAATGTGTGCTCCCCATGATGTCATTAATGGACTATATTGCTAATCTTTTTCTAATCTTCAAATATCTCTAGGCAAAACTAATCTTCCCATTGGCAAAAATAAACTCCAGGTCACTTTTTCTGCACCAATTTTAAATGATCCCATTGTCTTCATGTGAGCAATAGGTATGTGAGTTTTTACAAACTTTTGAGAAGGACTTATCTAATTACGGGACCATCTTTGTACAGTTAAACACATTTGAGAGCGATGATGAATTTTAAAGAGATACGACTTACAAATTTACTTGGCTTTGGAAGGCCTCCTGAAACATTTATGGCTAAACATTTATAGCTTCTTTCAGAATGGAGTCATTCTCCAAGGAAGGCTTTATTCAGCTTGAGTCCACATTGGTAATATTTTTTAAGGTCTTGAAATATTTTATCTAAACTTCTTAGGTACATATATTTAACAGAATATTCAAAGAATAGCCTTCTCCTATAAGTGATCATTTAGGAAAGTGTACAGAATTGCTGGAGTATTTTAGAAAGATTATTTTGGGGCAGTGTGGGTGCCTTCATCATTATTAAACGTATATACGATGCTTTACTTGTCTGTGTCACAGCCTACTTTTTTTTTTTTTTTTTTTTTTTTTTTTTTTTTAGTTTATTTTCTCTGTTGTTGCTTGCAAATTGCTTATGACAGGTAGCTTTTTTTTTTTCTCCGGTACCGGGAACCGAACTCACGACCTTACGCTTGCCAGGCAGGCGCTTTGCTGCTGAGCTAAATCCCCAGCCCCTCACAGCCTACTTCTTAAGGAAGCATATCTGAACAACAAAGTCACTGGAGGGTAAAGGAGTGTGGATGTCAGCAGTTAACCGCCGCAGTGCACCTGTGAGATGCCCAGCTGGCGCACAGATAACTGAACATAAGGCTGATTGGCTCTCTGCCCAGAGATTCTAGTGCATCCTGATGTGTGCCATATTGACAATTATGGATATGCAAAACTGTTCACACATTTAAGGTTAAGAGCAACTTATTCTGAGCTCCTATCTTTAAGCAATTCATTTGGTGGCATATGGGGTCATTTTGAAGCCTAGTCTCTAGGGGAAAGAATTTCTTCAGCAATCAACTTAGCTTAAATTATACTTAATGTTCAAATAGTTTGAAAAGTAATTTTCCTCTAGATTCTGAACAAATTTTTGAGTGATTACTCAGGAAAATTAGGAAATAATATGAATTAACATCCATACCATAAAGATTAAAATATATTGATCAGCAAAGTGTAGAACAGAGATGGATAGTTTATGAAAGCAACAGTGTATGTGCAATAATGATGTATTGTAAAAAATATAATACCATAAAACTAAATAATTAAAACTTTCTCCTGTAAATCCATTCAGGGGGGCTGGGGATTTAGCTCAGCGGCACAGTGCCTGCCTGGCAAGCACAAGATTGTGAGTTCGATTCCTGGTACTGGAGTAGGGGAAAAAAAAATCCATTCAGGGGACTGCTAATAAAACTGTGTTCTGTATTTCACATTAACAATTTACTGGTATAATATATTATGGTGATCTGTAATTTATTATCATAACTTGATAAAAGGTTTCTTTTTATCTATAATATACTTATGTTTTATTCATGTAAAAAATACAACATATGTTTAATTTTTAAAACAGAATTTTCTTCTATCTTACCTCTCATGTCAGAAACTTCAGGTACTTTTAAACATTCTCGAAGTAGATTTATTTAGTGGCTAAGTAGATATATTTTAGCTTCAGTTATTTGGATAGAGTTTCTATTTATCTTATATCTGTTCAAGCACATGCATTTTACACAATTATCCAAAGTTTGTTAACTTATTGTTAAAATGATGCATAAGTTTTCCATATCAGTTGACAAGTTGAGCAATTCTCTGTGGATAATGTGGTGCCATAAAAATAAATTTGTATAAAAGTACAAAACATCATTTCTTTTCCTTTGAATATACTTTTATTCAAAAAATTTATTATTCATAGAAATTTTCCTATGAACAACTACAAACTCATAGTATTTAAGATGGCTCATATTCATGTTTACATTTATAACTTCATATAGGATCTTAGTCCAGAATTTTATTTCAGTGTCATTTCATTATATTAGAGTTTATATGAATCTTTATTAATTGAGCCTATATTCTGATTTCCATTTAAGTGTATATTTTCACAATTTGCTTTCCCTCCATTACTACATTGTATTTACAATCTTCAGTCTTCTACTAATGTAAAGATGCTATCTGCTGCTGATTTAACATCAATCTTTGATTATTCAGTTATTATTTCATATTTTATTTGTACATTAATTTTCTGATATAATAGAAACCATGTGAAATATTTCCCTCTAAAATAGGGAACAAGGATAACTGGTATCACCACTTCTGTTTAATATAGTTCTCAAAAGATTACATAGAACATTTAGAAACACAGAGAGAAGTAAAAGGGATATAAATAGGAAAAGAAGTAAAACTATCATTATTTGGGAATGACACAACCCTCTCCATAGAAGACCCCAAAAACTGTACCAAAAGACTCCTAGAACTAATAACCAAATACAGCTGCATAGTAGGATACAAAATTAGCACTCAATAATCAATAGCATGCTAATAGTCCAATAGCAAACACACAGAGGTAGAAGTCAGGGAAAGAATACCTTTCACAATAGCATTAAGAAAAATAAAATACTTATGAATTAACCTAATGAAACAAGTGAAAGACCTCTACAATGAAATATATAGTGCTCTGAAAGAGGAGTTCAAAGAGGAAAGATGGAAAGATATGCCCTGTTCCAAAATTGGCAGAACCGGGGCTGGGGATATAGCTCAGCGGCAAAGCGCCTGCCTGGCAAGTGCAAGGTCATGAGTTCGGTTCCCGGTACCGGAGAAAAAAGAAAAAAACAAACAAACAAAAAAACAAACAAACCATAATTGTCAGAACCAATGTAGTCACAATTTCTATACTTCCAAAACTGTTATGCAGATTTGATGCATTGCTAATAAAATGCCAATAATGTTCTTTATACAACTGGACACAACATTCCTAAAAATCATATGAAACAAGAAGAGTCATAGAATAACAAAAAAAAATTCTGTGCAACAAAGGTAAGAGGGGACATCACAATCTTGGACATCAATGTATACCTCAAAACTACAGTGATAAAAACAGTATATATTGGGAAGAAAAACAGATTTGTATTCAAAGGAACAGAATAAGGGATATAAAGACAATCCCAGACATAGTTAGCTAAATTATTTTTGACAAAGAGGCCAAATCCCTTCACTGGACGAAAGATACCCTCTTATGATGCTGGGAATGGGATAAAAAGTTTTGCCATGTACTCTTTAGACAAAAGACTAATATCTAGGATATATAAAGAACTCAGAAAACTTAGAGTCCCCAAATATCAACTTCCAATAAAGAATGGGAATCTGAAATGAGCAGAAACTTAAAAGATGAGGAAATACTTCCATGTCTGTGGAATTGCACTATGGTATGTGTACTATACTAGCTTCTAGAGCTCAGAAGGGTTAATCTCAGGCTTTTTAGATAGTAACTTACTACCTTTAATTAGTGGTAACTTTATGCTGTGAATTAGTTGCCTTCCATTTCTTTGTACTCCCCTTTCTGTGTGTGTGTTTTTTTTGTATTACTTAGCAAGTAAACTATTGCACTAAACACCTTCTGTTAGATTACCAACAAAGAAACAAATCAGAAATGCACACTTAGTGTCTTGTACTACACAGGCATATAACATGATATTCAGATCTTCTAATATTATATTAGTACTTTTACATCATTTTTCCAACGGTGTATATCATTTCATTATATCCCCTCATGAACTATAATGAGAATATAGACATCCTATTATCTGTTAGTCAGAAAAAGATACTAACTCTAAATTACACTCCGAACTACACAAAGCAGTATGGTAATAACAGGGTTAGATATAGAAATACGTTTTCTTATTCTTTTTTTTCTTTTTTTAGTACCAGGAATCATGCTTAGGACATAGTGCTTACCAGACAGGTGCTGTGCCACTATAGAGCTATATCCCTGTATGTTTTCCTTATTCTTGATTCAGATTGCATCAATTATATAATGGTTTTCCTTTTGCCAATTCATCTGTTAATAAAAATGTTTGAGGTTTACCCAAGCATACCTAGTTTGAACTCTTATGGATTGTAAATATTTTAAATCTCATAAGGGCTGTTCTGAAGAGAGAGGAAATGTTATTTGTAGTTTTGAGAATAAAATAATTCATGTTAAAAGATGTGTAACTCATATTTGACACAAGTATTTGAAGGAGTGAAATGAATTATGTCTTTAGGGTTTAATATTAGTATCTTCAACATGGTATCCAACAGAGAAGCAAACAATGAAAATAATAATAATCATGTCTTGCATTTATGAAAGACAGTGTAAACTAGAAGGTATTTCTACTTAGTTGCTCAAGCCTTACAAAGGTATTGAAGTGTCCACAGTTGTGGGTTATTTACTATAATTAGGAATCCACACTCTGAACTGTTAAATCTATTACTCACTACTAAATATATTTAGTAAGTGGTAAAATCCAAACTACTGATTGACCTATAATTAAAAAAACATTTTCATAAAGCAATATTATGTGAAATCAGGACCTAAAGGTAACCTTATACCTTTATACTTAAGTCTTATTTCTTCAACCCATTCTATTTCCTCAGTTAGAAAATTCCTGAAAAAATTGGATTAAATTGCTTTCACTAGAAAAACAAACAGAATTGCTTGGTGTATTGAATTAATATTTTTTGTAATTATTTTTAGTATTTGTTTGATTGTTTTGAGGCAGGGTCTTGCTATGTACTTCAAGATGGCCTTGAATTCACTATGTATCCCAGGGTGGCCTCGTGATCCTCCTACTTCAGTTTCCGAAGTGCTGGGATTACAGGGATATTCCATCATGCCCAGACATTGAATTAATATTACTTTTTTGACATTGGGCATTAAACTAAGGACCTTGTGCTTGCCAAGCAGGCACGTATGCCACTGAGCTATATCCCTGGCCCTGAATTAATATTAACACTACTGTTTATATTGAATATTTAATGTGGGAGTAGATATAGGATGATATTAACTAAATTGCAATGTCAATTCTACTAATAGTGGAAGAGGAATATCAAATGATATGAGTTAAACATACTTGGAAAGGGGGCAATTTACAAATTTCAGTTCAAAAATATAAATTCTAATAGTGAAAATAATCCACTACTTAGCTATGCTAATAATCCATACCCTCAATTCTTACTAATATTTAACTCTTAAATTTTTTCTGATTACATTGTTCATATTGACCACATTTGTCACTCTGATATAATTTTCATGACATTAATTTTGTAAAATAAATTACAACAAAAATTAAAACTATTAGGTGACATTTTACTAAATAAATTCCATTTTCCCCATGTCTCTCACCTGAGTAATATGGTTGGTCAGGATAGCCAGTGCTTTGGTTGGTGGTCATCAGCCCTGATTTCTCAGGATCTTGAATGTCATCGGTCAAAAACGTCCCCAGGGCCATGTTTTATCTATGTATTAGGAAAGTGACCTTGCTCCTTTAAAACATGTTTTGAGTCAATAATTCGGTGGTCTGAATTAACAAATTTTTTTGTATTTTTGGAATCTCTGTTCCTTTATGTGATTTTTTATGCTTCTGTGTGCGTTTCACTTAAGTAAGTAGGTTAATTTTAAGATGAGGCTACCTGAATTTGCCCTATTTAAGGTAATTAATCATGCTATTTCTTTCCTATTTGAAGTGACATTTATTGAAGACATCACGTTTTAGAATGTATCTGTCCTCTACGTAAAACCATATACTGTGAATGCTTCTTTTGGCAGTTAAATAATAATAGCAGTGTTTATTATTGATGATAGAAAGAACAATTACTGCTTTTGTATTTAGTTATGCAAATTTACTGCAATGCTGAACATGTCTTCAACTGTATTAATATTAGTGAATAGTATGAATAGGACCATTTCAGTTACACTTTAAAAGAAAACACATAGTATTCCTTTATTCTTATTTATATTCTTATTCTCACTTACTAATTCTTAGTGTTAAATTTATCTGGTTTTAATTCAATCCTATTACTTTAGTTTTGTATATAATAGAAATAAATTGTGGTTCAAATATCAAACATAACCAGTGTCTGCCTGTATCAGCTTGTAATCTATTGCTACCAATCATTTCACTTATTCCCATACGTCAACCCATAGCTACAGTCTTGTTTTGCATACCTAGTATTTTGCCATAGTATTCCATGGTTTCATACTATAGACAATGCACTTTATTTCCTAATTTACAACTTCTTCCTGAACACAAATATACAGAGTATAAAATTAAGGCCAGAGTGGTTGGGGATTTAGCTCAGTGGCGCATCGTCTGCCTGGCAAGGGCAAGGACGTGAGTTTGATTCCCAGTACCAAAAAAAAACAAAACTCAAACAAACAAAAAAAATTAAGGCCAAATTTCATCTTCCCACAAGTTTTTGATTTTTAATCCAAATCTAAAAATAAATGTATTATCAATGGTGTATAACCACCAGTTTTCTTCATATTACATTTTATTCTATAATAATTATTCACAATATGTTCTTGTTTCCCTGCAGTTCATATGCTATACCCACTGATGTACACCTGTAATCTCATTCTTTGTCAGGGTTCCCAAACACATTTAAAAATAAACTTGGAGAGATACAAAGGTAATGCATTAACAGATGTATTAAATTCTAATATATTAGTATTTTATGCACATTACTACGAAAAATCTCAATTTTTCCATGCCTTAGCAGCTATTTATACTACCTTTAGCATTCATCAAAAATTAAGTTCAGAAAGATTGATTTTCAAATTTGGGATATGCTGTGCAGTCAGGATTTTATTACAGTTACATGTGATTCAAATGCATTATTTCTTCTTCCTCATAATATTAACCAGTTAATTTTTGCTTACTGCAGCAGCTCCATATATATTTGTTGACTGAAAATATATCAGATCCATCTGCTCTCCATTATTTATTCATCCATTTGCTTATTTTGCATTCATTTCTGGTCCTACATTGCAATTTCCTCAAAAGCACTTAGAATATTTAGCAAACAAATAATAGAAGTTGAAAAATGTTTATTCATGAGAGTGGATTTTAAGAAAAAAATATACCTTCTCATTTATTAAATGATGAAATTCATTTTTTGTGATTAACTGATTAACAGACAACCAATTTTACATAAATACAGAAAAAAATCTGCTTAAAATATACAGAGATAAAAAATGCCTATGTCTAAAGAACATACTGAAGTTAGTCAGAAATTTGAATAAATAGAACACATCCACATTTTCCAAGAAGTTTTTAAGAAATAGAGCAACAGAAAAAGCATTCCATCTTAATTTATAAAGGGTAGCATGAAAGCATCAGATGTGTAGGAGAACTAGTATTGGAGTATGAACAATAATAGGTGTCTCGGTATCAAATGACAAATTTTTATTGTGTTATCAAGCCAGTGAACCTGGCCTGCAGGAGCAGCAGATGACAGATTACATCTGAAGATTTGCCTCCTATCAAGAAGAGGATGAGAAGAGATGAGCAAAACATGCCTAGTTAATTATTTCCCTATTTACAATAATATAAATTATTTAATCTCCCATGAGCAGACAGAGTAAAGAGATAAAGAGTATAGAGAAGTTAAAGTAATTCTATCCTTTCACAGAATAAAAAATTATGCAGGCAAGAATCTTTCTCTAGCAAACACTTTTTAAATTTAACATTTGTAGTATCAGCTAAAGAAACACATATGGAAACAAGTTCATTTGAGATTTCAGAGTGATGATCATTAAATATATTTGTCTGCAACAAAAATTATATTTCCAAAGGCTCAACAATTCATCAAGGATACATACAAAAAGATAGAATTTTGAAGGAAAGAACTATTTTAATTTTCCTAAATTTACTTCCACATTAGTGTCCAATCATCACACTAGTTGAAAGATAAAGTATTTCAGTGCATCTGTAAGCAATTTTAGACAATTTGACTGATTTCTTAGGTAGTAAGATCTGAAAACAAAAACTGTTGAAAGTTATCTGAGCTGAGTTTATTCACAAAATTTTATTCCCTTCTGAAAGTGTGCCTATGATTTATTCTGTGTCATTGCTGTATCTACACTAATGCACCATTATGCATAGCTGATGTTTCAGATATATAACCATCACTCTTCTTGAAGCTGGAACTTTATGATTACGTAAGACATTGTCTGGCTATAATCTACTTAGCTTGTTGATTTTACCTCTACACTTTCTGATGAATCTGGAATAATTACTTAAATATTTACTCCTCTATGTTTCAAATGTGCCAGGACAAAGAGATTATGCATGCAGAAAGTATACAGGGGGTTGAAGAAAACAAACGATAGATCAAGCACAGCCTAATGTGGCTTTACTGGGGGAGAAACAGTGGTAATAAATCACCTGCCAATGTTGATAATAAAATACTGCGCTGGCCTTCATGAGACACAAGAAAAAGGTTAAATGTTATTTCTCACAATAACCGTGTGGTCTTCATAGCTGACACCTCCAATATTAAATCCCATCATTATTTTCTATAGAAAATATTTGATCTTTATTCATAATGGAACACATTTTATAAAGAACTACTTTATAAATATCTAATATTCTCGAAATACCTTCGTTCATTTTAAGATTATTTTACCTATAAAAGTGATTCTCATTTTTAGTATGAAAGTACTTTTATGAAATAGCACTGGGAGGTTGAAATTCATGCTGGTCTACTTCTAGTGACCTTATAATTATTGGATCCGTACAAAGTTGTCAGTGTAGGATGCAAATTTAAATGCTATGCCTAAATAGATTCAGGGATTTCTTTTCTAGTACATTTATTAAATCAAATATCAATTTGGTCCATATTATTGTCTAAATGACACTTATTTCAAACATTAACCTCACCTCTTGACACACCTACACAACAATTATTTCCCCAAAATGTTTTCTGTTAAGTATTAATTATTATAAACTGGGGTCAAAATGTATGCTGGTAACCAAGGGGAACCCATGACCTGCATCCCAGAGAGTGTTCATGTGAGACTGCATTCATGCAGGCATTGACTTACACATGTGCAAGTTCTATAGAATGTATTTATGTATTATCTACATTTCTATAGATCTTGGCATTGGTCACAAGTAAAATCACACTAACTCTCACCTAAACCCATCCCTCTTTCATTATCCACTGCAGCAGCACCTGCTCTTACTCCTAAAAGATGTCAAATTGAAAACCTGCTTGTGCTCACAAAATAGTTTTCCTGCTCTAATGGTCATATGACATCTTTCCTGGGCTTCTTCTCTTCAAGAAACTATTTTTAAAAGGAGATTTTCTAATATTGGTCCACCCCAAGATTGTCAAAATTGTCAGAATTGTCAAAATTGTTTTTTCTCTAAGACTCTTCCAACAAGTAAGCTTTGAGAAAGCACAGTGGTCCTGGGTAATGTGCAGATGCAAGGATAGGTATTTCTGCACAATTCTTGGCAGAGATACATTAATTGGGCACCTAAAGCAGCATTCTGTGTGACACACTTGCACACACAAATGTGTATACTGTCCATTAAAACCAGCAATGATTTCCTGAACAAGGAAAGACCTTCCTGTAATAAGACACATTTTAAAAAATAAAGCAGTCTTCTATTCTTAGATACTTTTAAATCCTCACTCATATTTCCTAAACATGGAGTTAAAGATTTGCTCAAGAAACTTGACTTCAGAATGCAGTCTTTGCTTTCTACTACAAGACTGTCGGCAACTTAAGAGCAAATGCTGTTATCTTTCTTTCTCACAGCTGTAACCCCAGAAACTATTCTCGGCGTAGAGTTAGCTATATCCCCAGGGTTGTTTCTGGCAAAGATCTTTACTTTTGTTTCTTCATGGGCTAAAAATGGCAAAGATAAAATCCATCTTAATCCTTCCTGTCTCCTCAGTAAAATTCTGGCATTGGATGTTTTGAAGGAATATGCGAATAAATGAAGGGCAATTAGGGTGATTTTCCCAAAGTAGATCAATCTATATGAAAAAATAACACATTTTTTATATCTTATAAATCTATAATAACACATATACTTGAGATAATGGTTTTTGCAGTTTTCTACCCTCACCATTAAGATTTGAAATATGTAGAACTGGTTGTCTTGTACTTAAGGTAAAAGTACTCTTTATGTTATAAGTAGTAGAAAAAAGAACATTTTAGCCAGTATATGGGTTGGAAAGTAGAACACATTTTTGTAAGCATAGTAAAGAGGTTATTGTTCTACTTTTCTGTACAGAAAACCCTGTTAGAACATATATCATCAGGTGTGAAAGTTAATTCTTTTTTATTGTATTACCCTTTAGTAGCCTTTTATTTGGAAGCTATTGCTAGTTGCTAATCAATAAATGTTCATCATTTTTAAATATTTCTCTTTTTTTGGTTGGTTTTTTGTTTTTCTTCCAGTACCAGGAATCAAATTCACGACATTGCACTTGCCAGGCAGGTGCTGTGCCGCTGAGCTAAATCCCCAGCCCCAATATTTCTCTTTTATATATTCCTTGTCTACAACATTTTCACTGTAATAATCATACATTTGCATGATTTGAGAAATGAAGGGAAAACACTTCTGAAATAAAATTCCAAATTTTGTGCTTAACTTTGGAATTGACAAAGGTTAGGACTATATCAATTTTTTCACTTTGTGAAATATGTTTAGAGTTGAATGGATTAAGAATGAGCTCACAATGTTTCTCTTGTTCAGAATACACCATCTTATTCTTAGAATGACCTAAAGGTAATACTTTTAAGATAAATTGATACCTTATAACTGTACATATTTATGGAGCATAATATGTTTTTCTACATGATAAAATGTTTAATAATTAAATTATTATATTATCATACACAGCATCCTAAATATGTATCACATATCTGTGTTGGAAACAAGAAAGAGCCTCTTTTCAAGCTATTTTGAAACATAATATATTATCAACAGTTGTTATTTTCTCTCTCTGTGTGGATAGATAGATGTTTGTAGGTATGTTACCTTACTCTGCTGTATAAAACTAGAATTTGTTTCCTTTATTAATATTCACAGCTAGGATATGAAATGAATACATAAACAAAACTTGATACTGTATGATTCTTGATACTGTATATTTGATATATACTGTATAATTTGATATATACTGTATAATTCTTGATATGGTATAATTCTTGATACTGTATATTCCTCTCTCTCTCTTTTCTCTGCCATAAATGGATTATTATCCAGCCTTAAAAACGAGATCTTTTCACTGAGAACAACATGGATGAGCCGCAGGACTATGTTTTAAATGAAATACATGAGCCACTGCATGTTTTTATGCATAAGTACAACCTAGAAGAGTCTATCTCATAGAAGTAGAACGGAATAATAGTTACCAGAGACTACAAAGAATATGGAGAAATGAAACCAGGAGAGATTGGTTCTCAGAGGCCAAGAAGAATATGGAAGAGAGAAATAAGAAGAAATTGGTTAACAGAAAAATAATATTTTAAAATTTGACTCTCCTACTCTAAAACAATATTATTCTTTGAAATTACTGAGCATAATTGTTTCTCCATAATCAGCATTTCTAGACAATTTAACCTGAACAACGCAGAAATACTATCACTGTCAATGCAAATGATTCCATATTGTTTTATAGTTTGCAAAAGCAATTTGATGCATGCAGTATTCTAAGTGTTCACAATATAAAATTTTATCCAGAGAAAATACTCTATGTTAAATCACACATAGACCTTTGCTCTCATTGTTACTGAATTTGTGCTTTTATTTGGTACCAGGAATCGACCTGAATTTGTTCTTAAATCTAAGTCCATACTGTTGTGTTTCATAAAACTGTACTGTTCATTCCAACTCCAAAATCTGCCTTATTGTTTCTAGGTCAAATTAAATTACTCATTAATAACACATATAAATTTGATTTTTTCTTTCTTAAAATTTCATACACATAGTTCTATGTTTTTTAGGGGGAATATGAAACAATATGTCAATGATTTCTGTAAAGTGAATCTAAAAGAAAAAAAAAAAAAACAATGGAAATTAGAGGAAAATTTTCCAGAAATATAAGTGTGATAATTTTCAGATTGGAAGAAATTCACTAAGAAAGAGGACTTACATTTAAATCATGGTTATGAATTCCTTATTAAATATTACCCAATGTTGATGAATAAAATGTATTAAAGAGTCAAAGGGAAAGAAGAATAACTTCCCAGGATAAAGCATATATTATGTACAAACTAATAGGAATTAACTATGCTCCTGGTATCTTAGCATTAATACTAAATGAGAACTTTAAAGATATTGAAAGCAGAATCTTGTGTTCAGTGCAACAATATACATATTGAGGGTAAAATAGAAGACATTTTCAATTATATTAAAACCCATAGTTTTTCTCCTAAGGATTTTAGTGGACATCAGTAGCAAAATATGTATATTTTTCATTAATTTAGTGTATAACAATAGTGTATGTAATGTCTTTCCTTTCTTTCTTTGCCTTTCTTTCTTTTGTTCTTTCTTTTTTCCTTCCTTCCTTCCTTCCTTCCCTCCTTTTTTCCTTCCTCCCTCACTCCCTCCCCACCTTTTTTTCTCTTTCTTTTTCTTTCTTTCTTTCTTGCTTTCTTGTTTTCTTGCTTTCTTGCTTCCTTGCTTCCTTTCTTTCTTCCTTCCTTTCCTTCTTTCATTTCCTCTATTTCTCTCTTCTCTCTCTCTTTCTTTCTCCTTCTTTCCTTCTCTTTCTATCTCTTTCTTTCAGTGGTGCTGATGATCAAAATCAGGTACTCTTGAATGTTAGGCAAGCTCATTACACTAGTTGCATCCAGAGTTGTACTATTAATTTTTTTAATATTCTCATCATAAACAAATAATAAAGTTTGTGATAGTAGATAACTTAAGTCTATTGAGTTGATCAATAAGCAATGTATAAATACAACAAAATATCTTTATCTCATTAGAAATGTACAATTATTATGTAAAATACATTTTTAAGTAAAAAAATACGTGGGTGAAAAATCTCCATATTTTCCTCTTCGTTTCAACTAAACTTCTGACAACTATAATATTTCATTTGAAAGTAAATAACTTTATTATTTATATGTTCTAGAAAAATATAAAAATATGGAAAATATGGGTTACATAGATATATGACTTTAGAACAATAAAATAGTATTGTATTATTTCATAAACAAAATTGGTGTTTTCTATTTTTTCACAAAAGTAATATTTCTGGAAATTTCTCAATAAATAGACCAGTTTTTAGTAATCCGTGGTAATTGAATTCATGAATATATTATTATATTTGAGCAATTTACCTTTAACTGAGATTGCTTCTTGATTTTTATGATAATGATTTCTTAAAATGTGTTAAGCATATTTTGTTGAGAATGATTTAATAACAATTGTTAAACAAATTTATTAAATATTTGGCATGCATTATTAACAGAAATTAGAGTTTTGAATTTTACTCTGAGTACATTTTATTTTCAATATCACTATCTAGTTGCCCATGAAGCATGTTAACTTGTGACTCTCTCATAAGAGCAGAAAATGATTATTTGTTTTATCACACACTTATGTGTACCCCCTTAATTATTTTAATGACATTACAATTGTATAATTTTCACAGAAAGTTTGTAACAGTGCAGGAGTTAAAATTATTATGTAAAAAGTTTGAGGAATTATCTAATTACAAAAGTATGGTCAGATTTCTTCATTTTTCAGCAGGCCTGTTTAATAAGCCTGGAGGAGGTTTAGAGGTCTGTATTGTCCCAAAGTAAAGCTATATTTGACACATGTCCCTGAAATACCTTTTCTGTTTCCAATTCTCTTGCAAGTCAAGGAGACAGAGCCTGAAATGCTGGAATAAGTGTTACTTGAAGGATCCTAGAATCTGGGCAGCTAGTGCTTTGTAGGGACTACCTCTCTTCCCATTTGCTAAATTAGACTTTCCCTGGAGTGCTAGTTATTAGTGGCACAAGGAGCACAAAGAGAGTAATGATGTCATTCATACGTACTTTAAACTGTAAAACCCCTTCCCTCAAGTAACCTAGAGAGCTACTATTTCAGTTGTCTAACTGGCAGCCAGTACATCTGCTGGGTGACATTATTGACACTTATTTGTATTTCATAGATTTTTCTGAGTGGTACAGTTGACCAGTATACGCCTCTTGTCAGATTTTGCTGGGAAGTCATAGTGGACACTTGTGTGCTTTTTCTACACCCTCCTCACTCATACATTTCAATTAACCTGTGCTTCTGTTAGTAGCTAGACTTCTTCAACCTTGTCTCTCACAAGTACCATCTCTGGGACTTTCCTTCAATCTCTTGGAAACCTATGCCATAGCGTCACCACACCACTCAGCTCTTCCTTCAATCCCTTGGAAACCTACGCCATAGCATCACCACACCACTCAGCTCTGGAAGAACTGAGGTTGGTATCTATGCTGTACTCTATTGTATTACTCAGTGTCCTGGCAATGTATCTCATCATCTGAGCTAGAAGCCAGAGAACAAGGGTCCAGGTTAAACATCTGCTTTCTCATCTGAATGCAGGAGGATATGAAAAGAACTTAAAAAGGCAAAAGAAGATGGCTTAGAACACTTGGAAAACTATGAAAAGAAAGCACTTTTCCTGCATCTGTAGTATTATAGATCACAGTTTTCAATAAACCATATTTTATTCTTCAAAAATATATAGAAGGAAGATATAGTCTATATATGAAAAGCCCATGGACTTTTCCTCAACACCTGCACTTCCATGTACATTGCAGAATTCTTTGTAATTTCCAAGGTATAGAATCAACAATCAACCTAAGTGTACATCAACTTGTGAATGGACAAAGAAATTCACAGAACAATATTTCAAGTGAAATAAGCCCAGGCGCAGAAGATGTGATTTCTCTTACAGACATAACTTCAGAAAGATGAACCTGCAGATATAGAGGGCAAAAATGTGGTCAACAGAGGCTGTTGGAATGAAGAGAGGTAAAGAGAAGCTTAATCAAGTGCAAAATTCCTGTTAGACAGAAGAACTATGTTTTTAGTATGCATTGCATGCAAGGTGACTGTACTTAATGCATTTTACAGTTCAAAGTGGTTTAAAGAATAGATTTTAAATGTTCCCACAAAAAATAAATAATTGAAGTTTATAGTTATATTTTTAGCTGATTTATCATTCTACAATATTTACATATAGCAGAACATCATATTATATTTCAAAATTATATATGATATAATTTTAAGTGAAGCAAAAATTTTAATAAAAAACAGAAAACTGAATGATCCAAAGTTGATATAAAGCTAAGAAATCTGTTTTAAATACTGTGACAAATTGCAAGCCTCTTTCCAAATGTCCATATCTTAATATGTTTTAATTTTAATTTAAATCAAGGACATTGGCAATGTGTGTGCGTCAATAGAACGTGAATGTAAGCTTCATATCAAATAGATTTGTCCTTCGAAAACGTGGCTGGAGCAATCTTGGGCCAATTACTTATTGTTGCTTCTAAAGTAATTGAGAGATTCTTTAAAGAACATTCTTAATCAAGATTACAATAAGAGCCACTGTAAATTTACCAGTGATTTTTGTCTATCTATATTCAATGCCACATTGCTATGTGCAGAAATAATACTGATAGTATTTTAAAAATTTGATTAAGATATCTTAATATTTTCAATATAACTTCTCTTTTTTGTATTTCTATTTATCAATTAATTTTATTTGACCTCAAAACATGGATATTGTTTCCTATAATTGTGTAAAACAATATTCTCAATATATAACCTTGCTTTTTAAAACTTTGACTGTATTGATACAGCAAGCAATTTCATTAAGAATGGCATTCACAACAGACCAAAACAGCAGGAACAAAAGAAGCTTTACTAAGCAGGCTGATGGACAGCCTCCAGCCAGGAGGCAGAGAAGATGTCCATGCCAATCTGCATCTCACTTTTAGTTTAAGTACATTTTAGGTTTCTATAGTAACCATTAGCTCATCTTTGGGAATCTTACAAGAATTCCACACAATTATCACAAAGTTTACTACTCCTAGAAGCTGTCAGACAGCCAGATTCCAGATGAACATTGCAGTTTAACTTTTAGCCTACTTCCCAATTTGTCCCATTTGTTCCGTTCACATTTTATGACTCTGGTTTCCTCTAAGTGGATTGATAACTGACCAAGGGGTGGGAGTGAAGAGTGGGGTCAACCGCAGCTTAAGTGAACTTTAAATCACTTCTCTTAATATGAAGTTAAAGACAGAAAAATGGAGTCTCTCTTGCCCTATCAGTATTACATCTAATATATATGATATATTGATATGATATATATATATGATATACATGATATGATATTACATCTAATTATATATGACAATATATATCATATAAATTCTAAATCAGTATGTTATAGTATTGATTTTTATGTATGCATGAATTACAGTGTGTCTCCCTGGCTGGACTACAGAGTGCCAAGATACTTTGAATGTTACTGTAAGGAAGTTTTTGGATATTGATAGCATTTAAATTGTTGGACTGAGTAACACAAATTGCTCTTCGTAACATGAATTGGCCTCACCCAATCAGATGAAAGCCTAAATTAAACAGAAAGTCTGGCCCTGCCCCAGCCATTCTAAGGAGAATTCCTCCTGTCTGACTATCTTTATGCAAGACAGTAGGTTTTCTCTGTATTGTGGTTTGAACTGGAATGTCACCTCTTCTTGGATCTGGTAGTGTAAACCTCCAGACTTAATTTATACCATTGAATCTCCTACTTTAAGGACCTCAGATTTAGGATGGAATTCCACTTTTGTCTTTTTAACTTGCTAGCTCACTTTGTAGATTTTGGAATTTGTCAGTTTCCATAAACTCATGAAATTATAATCTCTGTATCTATAATATATCTCTTTAGAGATACATATTGAGGTTCAAAGATATATTTACTCTTGCTTGTTTCTCTGAAAGGCCTTGATTAATTCTGACTATGTTTAGTGATATGACTTGTCAGTAATGTAATGGTCTATAAGATTTACTCTGAAAGCCTTAGATATTTATAGACTAACTAGCCCCCCAAAATGGAGGTAATGTAAATGTTATTTGATCTTTTATCTCAGGTAATCTGCATGAATTTTGGATGTTTAGGATATCAGTTAGGACTGATTGTGGAGAAACAAGAAAAAATTATGCTGTAGCTAGTATTCGGAAAGTGAGCCTTAGTGTTTACAGCTCAATTATGAAAGTATGCTTGCAAGGTCGAACTCTTTGTTTACCTTAGAAAGGTGCAATCATAAGCTTTCCAGCAAGGATTTCATGCTCTAAGAAACTAAAGATCCATTGAATATCCATTGTGGTCCACTCTGCAAGAATGACAAAGTTAATTACAAAGTATGTAGACTTAGGTCAATTGTTGTTTTTTTTTTTTTTTTTTTTTTTGGGTTTTTCTCCGGTACCGGGAACCGAACTCACGACCTTGCGCTTGCCAGGCAGGCGCTTTTGCCTCTGAGCTAAATCCCCAGCCCTAGACTAAGGTCAATTGTTATATCCAAGGCAGGGACATCTTCCATTACATGTGAAATAGTTTAGTGTCATATGGAAAAGCTTTGTTTGTTTATACTTCAAAATTCACATGAAAATATTTTATGAAGCCAGGTCTAGGAAACAACTTCACAGTGCATGGGGGTTCCCAAAGGGGACCCCAATGGGATCTTGCATAGAATAATTTGCTGTTGGGACTGTAGGGAGCTGGTGCAGTGACATCAAGCAAGCCCAAGTTCTGACCTTCAAGAACAGTGCTAGGGACACTGGGGAACAATAACTGTCTAGTTCATGTTCTGAAGGGCAAAGGAATAAGAAATAAATGAACCAGGGATGCAAGGAAGTGGAGGGATCTGAAACCATGGCATGGAAGAAATGACCTTTACTCAAATTTAATAAACTTGGCCTTGGAGGGAAAGGGTCAATTTTTCTAGCTTAGAGGCTTGCGCTTACTTTTGTTTTCATTGCTGGGGCTTTCTGTGACCTGGTCAGGTTTCTATATAAGTCAACATCTCGATGACATTTTTTTCTCCTTTCAAAGCATAATATTATCAAACTTAACAAAAATTTGTTCCAAAGTGTTGAACTGAACTTCCCATGAGCCCGACTATGCATTTTATTTTATTTTTTTTTGCTTACCTGCATGTATCAGAAATCCATGTGAATATTCAGCAGATTATAATTTTACCTCCCATGGTATTTTCTATAATGAAGAGATAAGGAAATCCATTTTGTAGGTTTAAGGCAATAGTTATCACACTAACAAATTGTTCTGTTCAAAGCCCTGTGATCACACAGGCACTTCTTTGGCTCAGTTTCTTTCTCATTTGCTGCTTATGTCTACTTCAGTGTGCTGTCATCCTGCTCTTAAATTGTGGATAATATTAGGTCATGTTACTGGAGGATATGGAGCCTGAATCTTTACAAAAGATTTATCCAGAAGGCTTTCTTTTTTCATCAGGATTATGATTTTAGTTTGGTAATGGTCTATGCTATATTGATATTTGTAATTCTGAATACAAGAGAATATTTTTTAACTTCTAATTGTTCCAGAAATTACTTTGATTGAAGCCTGAGGTAAATATTCAATAAAATAATAAAATAAGAGTTCTAATAAGCCAGGAACATGATTATCATTGTACTCATTGTACATTATCATTTAATTTTATTTTACTCTTCGTTTCCTCCTCACTAATTCAGATTTAATCTTGTTTTATTATTCACTGGCCATGTACACACAAACCTTCCCTGAATCCCTATAAGCTTTGTCTTTATGGTGCATTTTGGGAAAGAAATAGATGGGGGCTGGGGGACAGTTCTATATAGTTTACTGATTCTATATTGTAAACTCTTTAAATACAAATGGTAGATTAAGATAGGGTATCAAAAGTGAACAAATTTAGGCAATGATATAATTAGTTTTTTGTTTGTTCATTTGTTTTGAGACAGGGTTTCATGTGTAATTCAGGCTAGCCTTAAACTCACTTTGCAACCAAGAATGGCCTCAAACTTATGTATCTTCCTGCCTCAGTCGCCTGAGTGCTGGGATTATAAGTGTGCACCATCATGCCTGGCATAATTGCCTATTTTTAATTTGACCTCCAATCTTGTCTTCTGCTCAAAAATAAAATAGCATCTAATAAAAATGTTTTGAAAATGATGAAACTTTATATTTCTATCAGTTGAAGAAAACATTGTCATATATAATCTTTTTATTTTAAAGAGAAAAGAACAAAGTAATGATACAAAATTTCAAAACAAGGTAATAAGAAGGTAACAATCGTTAATACATTATGTGTTATTATCTTCAAAGTATTTGCTCAGATTATGATATAGGCATGAAAAATTGATCAAACAATATAGATACAAACCTTTGTTTTCAATGAACTAAGAGAAATTAGTAGCAAAACTATTTTAAATATCTTACATATATATTTTTTTCCTTTTTGCTTCCTTCTTTTTTCCTTTCTGTATCCAAGTTTCTCTTTCCTTTTGAATAATTTCTTCCCAATTCTCAATATCTGTTGAAAATTTTGCATCTTATTTACTCTTTGAGCTTCTTACAATAGGGAAACAATATGACGTTTACACATGTGAACTTGATTTATTTCACTTATGAATATGGTCTGAAATTGCGTGCTTTTACCTATAAAACATTCAAGTTTAACTTCCTTTATGGCTGAATAGTACTCCCTTGTATAAAAATACCGCATGTGTTTTATCAGTTCCATGTTTGATGGGCATTTGTTCTGTTTACAAGATTTAGCTATTACAAATTATGCTTCTATGAACATGGGTGCACATATATCACTGTGGTATGGTATTTTTAATTCATCTGGTAAAATACTCAGCAGAAAGAAGCAAAACAGAACAAATATATAAAGGAATTTAAATTATCCCATATATACTATTTAAGCATACAGCCATGACAAAAGAAACCACAAAACCTCCAAAAGTACATGGCAGTTAAATAGCACCCTCTTAAAGAAGCAATAAGTCACAGATAAAATTAAAGAAGAAATTAAACAATATCTCCAACTGAAGGAACATGCAGATACAACATACTAGAATTTATGGAACTGAATTAAAGCAGTCGTATGAGGGACATTAAGAGTGGTGAATTCTCACTTGAAGAAAACAGAAGGAGCAAAAGTAAACAACCTCAACCTTCTAGAAAAGGAAGAGCAGGACGAGTATAATTTGTATCTCTCCCCTGATTCATCTACGGCTTGATGAAACCTGTTGCATTGATTATGCTTTCCCACAATCAGACTGGGATATGCTGACATAAAGAATAATGTTAACACTCGGAATCTTAACATGCTCACGATGTTCAAAAAGAAAAGCAAAATACATTTATTTTGTCCCTAGCCCACCTCAAGAGTAATCTGCTAAATTTTAAAAGAAATATTTTCTATTCTGTTGCTTTAAGTAGTATTATATCCATATATTGCCTTATGCAATTTGTTCAATTGTATAGTAGTACAAGTTTGCTGACATAATTTCACAAATATTACATTTTACATTGAAAATAAGCATTAACATATGTGAATAATTTACTATTTAAAACTGAAAAATAAAGTTACATTGCTTAATATTGAGAATTGAACCCAAGGCCATCACATTGAGTTGCATTTCCAGGATATTATTTTAAAATCTAAATGTGGTCTTGATAGTTTGCTGTGTTACAAGGGATTGGCTTGAATTTATGATCCTCCTGCCCCAGCCTCCCAGAGTGCTTCTGCTACGGGTGAGCAACACTATGCCAGGCCATACTTTCCAGTGTCTTTAGTTTCTTTCTTCCTATCTTTATGTAGTTTTGATACTTCACACATAAAAGGAAGTAGTTTTTGTAAATATTTCAGTAAGATATTCTCAGTGACCAAAGGAACTTCTTAATGTCTTAGCAAATTAAATTCTTGATTTTGTACTATTCATAAATTAAGCAGCAAATTGTTTTTAGAATGAATTGAGTTGTATGTCATATGTATCCTCAAGGGGATTAGTTACAAGTTGAACATGAATCCGAGGCATTCTGTGAGACAGTGATATCTATGTCATGATTGTAATGATAAAATTATTTCTAAGTCAAATGACATAAAATAATAAGCAAATACTGCTTGGTTTATATAATATTATTAGAATGTCTGTAACTAAAATAAAATATGTGAAATATTGAGAACCTTGAAAAACACCAATGCAGAGCAATACATATTATCTATGTTGTATAGCTTCATGTCTGTTTTTTTAACCTGATATGCAATATATGTTTGTTGTCTGAAATAATACAGTTACTTTAGGTTAATGTTCACTGTTGAAGCACATTGTGCAATAGGTATCTCAAATTCCTCTCATTCTTAGGAATTTAAATTGCTGAAATCTTTGACCAAGCTTATCTGCAGAGACTCTGAACCAACATTAGGCATCTTCCCGGCTACTTTTTCTGAAGTCAGGGATATTTGAAAAATAATTTCAAATTTAATTTGCCCTCTTGGGTATGCTGAGATCCCTATTTTAATCACAACACAGTTCAAACTTGCTTTCTGCCCAGTCCAATTTCTACAAATGCCTTCTAAGACTGCCAAGCAATATTGATGAAATTATGTTAAAGGGATGAGATAGAAGACATAGTGAACATGAGGAAAGTTGGATTAAGAGGTGCAATCCAGAAGATAAGAAATAAAATCTGCAAGTTTTCAGGGACTCAGCACTTCAATCAATTGTTTCGGATGCAGCCATAATTTATGTTCTGGGATAGCTCTTCTAAGGTAAAAATTATTATATTTTATATCAACAATCAGAACTAAACCATGGCAATAATAAGACTCTGGTTCTGATGGTAACATATTCCACACTTGTGCTTGTTTACCATCATTTTTAGTGTTTTTGTCATTGAGACAAAATTCCTCGCACCCACAGTTGAAAGGATAAAAGTTTTATTTTGGCTCATGTTTTGTAGAGGTTTCAATTGATTGCCATCCAGATTCAAGCCAGGACAGCATAGCAAAGGAGAATTTCTCATAGCATGGCAGCAGCAGGCAGAGTAAACAATCAGTTAGTAAGAAGTGGATATGCTCTTTCAGGCCAATGGACCCAGTGACCCAGCTCCTCCAACCAGGCTTCACCTCCCCACATCACATGTAGCTCTAAACCCATAAGTGGAGTAATCCACTGGTAAGTTTTACACTTCCATGGTCCAATCATCCCCCAAAAGCCAAATCTATGAGCGCATGAGGCTTTGGGGGGAACATTTAGATGAAAATAATAACACTTACCAAACTCTAAACTGACATCTTTAAAGAGACTTCACAGAAGGAATGGCTTAGCAACAACTTCAAGAGGTAATGCAAGTAGTCCTATTGTCAAGTGGTCTAGAAATTAGTGATGTTTGTGAAAGAAAAACATTCATTTATAAAAGAAAATTATACAACATTCACAAAGATATTTACATGTTAGTCAGTTATGGGAACATTTACTGACCTTGGAATATCAAAGCAATCATGCAGCCATACTGGCTTTTATGAGTTGACTTCTGTATCTTGTAGATCCACAGATGTTTACTCTGAAACTAAAGCTTAAGGATATAAGTAATGTCTGTAAAGTAGCTCTCTGACTTCCAGTTTATTCGGCACCACTGCACTGGCACCTGTCTGTCAGCTCTTGTCCATTGTTACATGAGTGTCCTCTGCAAATAGATAATCCTGAACGTAAAAAAAAAGGGAAATACCACTTACAGCTTGGCTTGTGGGTGCAGATCAAAGTTGGAAAACTTTTAAGTATAGTTCAAAGTTACCCATTGCAGAGTGTTGGAAATAACTCCATGATGCTACAGAAGCCAGATATACCCATGAGGATTTTATTCGTCCCATGGTCTGGGATATTTGGGTGTGTCCCCTCAAACATAAAACAAATTACAGTATCTCACACTTTCCAACCACAAAGTAGTGAATAATATTCCTAGCAGATCTCCTTTGTTCTGGAAGGGGGTTATGAGTGATACTGGTGAAAGAAATTCTCACAAGATCAAACCATTGGGCATTCTACCTAATCATAAATACTCAGCAGTAAGGCATTTTTCTTTAGATGAAAATATATATGAATTCATTGGAAGAGAGGAATAAATTGAATTTCATATCAGAGGACTGGGCACAATGAGATAAGATCAAGACCAGGAAGTCTAGGGAAAATGTTTAGAAATAAATTGGAGGATTAGGCACAAAGAATAAAATTTTTAATGTTGTATTATAATGCTGGCTGAAAAACCCAAACTTTGCAGGGTAGCCTGGAAGGCTAATGGATAGAAAAGAGCGGATACTGTATTTCAGTCCCTAAGTCCATCTGTTGCAGGATTCTTTCTTACATGTTGAAGGTCAGTCTTTCGTTCTTTTTTTAGCCCTTCAATTGATCTACCTCATATTCGTAGAAATGCTTCTGCTTTTAAAAAAATTCTGATTAAAATGTTAATTTTGTCTAAAAACATGGATAATAATATTTGAACAACTATTGAGACATTACGGTCCCATCAAACTGAAACAGAAAATTAACCTTCACCAGTTCTTACCAGAGATATGCACCAAACCAAGGGCACTAAACAACCAAATAAAGTACTTCAGCCAGTCAGTGCTTAGCCTCTTTAGTAGCTCTTACTGAGTTACTGCAGTGGGTGCAGCACAGCTTCAGACTCTGCTCAGGAACAGTGACCTTGTTATTGGTTTTGTTAGCTGTTCATCTTGCTAGCAATAGAGACTAAAACTATGCCCCAGATCTAATGCTGCACTTAGAGATGAACTAAATGCTGAATGCTCATGTGACTGGAAAATTTCTCCATCATTCTGAAAGGGTCAACAATGCATCATCGCAGGCATTAACACTGACTACACTTCCTCCTCACAGAGCCTGAGCTTGTCCATACCTCAGTGTGTACATAGCAGTTGGTCCACCAAGATATTCTACATAATGTCACATCATACCAAGGGACTCGAGAGCAAAGCTATGCAGAAGTGGGAACCCTGAGAGACTTTTGATGACTCAGAATGGAGGTGATACTGTGTTCAGAAGGGACACTGGTGTCCAGGAGCCCTATGTACACTAAGTCAGTATCATCATGTACTAACTGTTTTCCTTTGGAAGAAGACAGATAAGCTTCAGTACTCAGAGACGGGAGTAAAAAAGAAACTAATTGCTTTCCCTCGCATCAGTCACCTGAAGAGCGAGTGCTTATCACCTCCACACATATAGTGTACTTAGACCTGAAATTATAGGCTCCTCATGAGCCAGAGTTCAAAGCTAGAAATCCTGCAAATTTTAATCTGTAAGCTTCCAAATCATATCCGTCTTTTAATCTTAGAAACAAAGACAGAAATGAGCCGCTATCATTTGGAAATATTTGAATTGATCATCCAAGGGATGTGAAATTGTTGCTAAATTATGAAGAGGAAACCTGTGTAACACTAATATGATCCTTTAGATCATGTATAAGAACTCCTATGTGGAATTTTTAATATAATTTATTGAGATGGAATTCACATATAATACAATCTACTTATTTTAACTTTATAATTCAATAGTTTGTATATATTATTTTAATTATGATTGTAAATATACATGTGTGTATAAAAAACACATCATGTATGTGTATAATGTATATAGTTTGCATATCCAAAGTGTTTTTGTCTCCTGCATCTGTAGAGAAAATAAATTATCCAATAACATCTGATCAATCAAAGAAGAATCACAATGCTTTGTCACTGAGAGATCAGAGATGCCAAATTAAATATTTTCACCATGACAACTTTTCATTAATTAAAACAATACGTGGTTGAAGAGCAACAATTTTCAAAGTTGAGTTTTAAAAAACTATATGTAAGGATACTCTGTTTTCATATAACTCAGAATATTAAATGATTTCCTTTCACTTCTGAGAGAACTGAAGACATTTGATCCTTCTAATTTTGCTGATATTTCTTTCATATACAAAGCAGCTTGCAGTTTTGGATCCTTAATTACAAAGAATAGAAAATTCTCAACATCTCTGCAGTTTCTCAAAGTTCAAACTTTTTAAAGTGAGTCATCATTAATTGTTTGTTTATGCCTGTTGTTGCAGGCCAGATTCACAAAACACTTGAACTGAGTTTTTCTAAGCTACACTTTATTTTGAAAAATGATGTTTATAACTGCACTTTACCTTTCTTTCAAAATATCGCTTAACATATCCTGTGATAAAATATAGGTGTTGGTTGATAAAATTCACAATGGCTTTTGCTGAAAACAGCAAATTTGTGATTCAGTTGAGTTTCCTAGAACTTCTGCCTGTGTATACATTCATAAACTCTATGATAGTATCTAAACATTGTCAGATTTGAGACTCACATTTTTATTTTCAATTGCATGCCCAATATAGGATAAATTGCCATATCATTTAAGGTGATTTCCACAGTAAGGGATAAAAGAATTTGTCAAAAACTGGCAGGACAAGAGAACTTATTTATTGATATTAGTGAAGAATACAGGCAGAGAATTTGCTTCAGGAAAAATTTTAATGCAGAAAAGCATAATCAAATACCAATCTGTCTCTTCTGTCTGTGATCGACTGTCTACTCAGAAATCACCATATTCTCAACTCCATAAACTGATTGCCTGTACAATATGCCAAATGGGTCTATCCTCAAATTAAGAAGCAAAAAAGAATATATCTTCCATCTGTTGCCCAGAGTATAATTGCTACTATTATTTGAATATGCTTTGGTCATAGGCTTATCCCAGAAACAAATGAAATGGCCAGAGGTTGAAATTTTTCATTAATTCTCCCTGTCTGAGTTCTAGTCCATTACCAAACCCACGTTCTCTTATCAACTTGAAAGGAGAGTGGGGAAAGTACTTTGTTGTTTTGCAATTGTTTGCTTGTTGCTTAGAATAAATTTGTAGAGCCAAAAGAAGAGAATGATTCCAAAGAATGAAAACATAATAAGTTATAATTATGTGCATGAAAAATAGCAAATTTTTTTTTGAGATAGGGTTTTTTCTATTTACTTGAGACTGGACTTGAGCTCACTATGTAGCCCAGGTTGGTCTCGAACCCATGGGATCCTCCTGCCTCAGCCTCCTAAGAGCTGGGATTACAGGCTTGCACCACCACACCTGGCCAAAAATAGTACAATAATTTGTGAGAATTATTTTCTTTTGCCATTTCTAAGCCAGCAGCATATCTTTTCTCAAGAAATGACAGTTACAATTGCATATTTCAGAATGAATTGCCACTTACACTGCTTTACTGATTAGTTCTGGGGGGAGGTTATAATCACAGAAGTTCTTGGAATTATTCTACTCATGTGTTTGCTGCCAGGAATTCAGGGAAACTTGCCTGCCAAATGGGCAGATAAATGTCTTAAGCAATAAGAAGAACTTTATTTTCATGTTTTACAGATGACTGCAGGTTGCTTGGCAGAAAGAGGTTAAAAGGGGAAAGCTGTCACTTACTGGTAACCAAAAAAGTGCTTGAACTTTTATCGCACTATGCTGAAACTATGGAGATGCAGTTAAGGGCTGGCTAAGAAAACAGGCTGCCCCTTGGGCATTTCAACCCAAATTGAACATTTCTATTCAAAACCAATGGCTTAAATCAATAACTGCAAATACAGCTGAAATTGTATCTACAATTTCACCATAGTTATCTTCCAACACTCAGATGGACAATGCTACATTTAATGTGACCTGTGACATGGATACTTTTTCTAGTCTTACTTATCCTCCTGAAACAATTATAATTGCTCCCTGAGGGAATCATTCAGGACATTCTTCAGCAATTCATCCCTATAAATGATAGGCTATTTTGAAGCTCAAGTCTAAAACAATAAAACATGATACAATATGTATTCAAAAAGATTGAGTGAGGAGTGAAATAGGATTTTTAACAGAAAATTATACCCTACACCAGCTGATCAGAAAATACAGTGGATGCTGCTGCCCTGGGCCATCCAGTGGAAGATCAGATTTATAAAAATGTGATATCCATTCACTATATTCACCAGACCTGGCACTCTGAGACAGGTGACTCCTCAAAGTCAAATTACCATAAAAAGTAAACTTGTTGAATCAATTCAGGACATTTAGGCAACCAAGACACTGCAATGGAAGACAATCATGAAAGAGGACTTCCCCAACCGCTTCAAAAGTTGTCAAGAAGAATGGGTTGCGAGTGAAGAGGGGAGGCTATTTTAAGAGCAATTAATGTAAGTATGTCTCTTATTGTAATATATTTTATTTAAACATACAGTGCATTTTTCCATCATGGCTCATAGATTTCAATCTCTCATTGCTATGCTGTCTTAAGAGATGCAAATACCCAAGGAACATTTCTAAATATATTTTTTAAATGCCCTGATTTTAACAAGTTATCGAAATGCAATTAGTTATTAGGTAAGATGCCTAAGACAGACCGTTGACTTTGAATTATTGACTTTGCAATTACCTTAATGACAATGCCTCTACCCCACGATGTTTTCACTTTCTAATTTGGATGCAGCAAATAAAATGTTATTGCTGAGTGTTTGATAATTGGTTTTAAGAAATCATTTTTTTTTATGAGCAAATATGATTATTTTGGAAAGAGTTGCAAATCTGCAGTGTTTAATTTATACAACTCTTTCATGCAAACTTATTGCTTCTTCCTTTTATCTAGTTAAAGTAGATGACACAATGTCCCAAGGGAAAAAAATTCAAAATATGAAATGAGCTCAACTTAAGTATGGAAATGCTGTCATATTTGTAACTTGCACATTTCTATTTTAGACAGTGAAAGGTGGTAGCATTTCAGTAAGGTGCAGCTGTTGTATGAGATTGTAATACAGGTACTGCAATGTGGTACATCATTGTACATCTTAAAAACCAAAGATAAAACCATAATATTTGAAAAAAGTATATCATTGTACAGCAGGGATGGGTGGAACAATGATTGGGGTGTGGGGCTTGATTACGAAAGGTTTTCTTTATTTATGATCTTGGGATTTAATAACAAGAAGAATATTTAGAGCCCTCAGAACCTAAACATCAGTGTAAATATACTGCTTGACAAAAGTGTAAACCCTTTTAATATGAAAAAAATATGTCATAAGTACATGTAACAACCCAAAAATTCAAACTTAGGGTAACTATAAATTCTCTACTTTGTTCTACCAAGTGTAGTAGAACTCCATATTTCGTTTTCTCTAAGTTAGTAGGAGATTCACTATATATTATTGCTGTATTTATTCTGTCTCTCCTCACAGAAAATTCAAGACAACATTTAAGATATTAAAGACTGCAATAGATAGTATTTATGGTCAATTATGATCATAAAATGTTTTAAAACAAATAAACCAACACATTTGCACAGGCAAACTCCACTCAAAGAGTTAAGAATTAGGAAAGAAGTATATTTACCATTTGAAATAGAGTTTAGAATGTATTTTACTACAAAAATAATTATAGTCCCATAGACCTTATCAAATATGTAATTCACAAGCACCAACAAATATGAACACTATTTAATTTTTATAGAATATGCAAATCTCAGCACTGACAAAATTATATATGTGTGTGTGTTTACTTCTGAATGTGTGAAAAGTCTTTTATTTGTTTGACTAGCATATATTAATCAGTCAGAAGAACATCAATACATTTAGCAAATTAATAACATGACTTAAGCTAATCAATGTGTTTTGTTCTTATATATTTTTGAATACTTATAATAATTACATAGCAGGTGAAAGTCATATAAATATACATTGTATTTGATTTACTATAAATTACACTGAAAAGAAAATAATATTAATGGAAAATTATTATGGTCTTGGAATTAATATTTGCATATTTAATAGCACAGATCATTTATTTCATCATTTTTAACACAGTTGAGTTTAGAAATCATATTATTCACTGATTTGCAAATTCATTGCACCCAATGTTTTCCTTATTTAGCACCTTTCTTTTAATTTCTTCTTGATGGAGTTTTTTCTTCTATATTAGACAGTTTTCTTAATTTTATTATAAATTACTATTCTGAAAAAAGATGCAGTACTAAAAATATTCTCTATTAAAAGTAAATATCATTTT
>NW_004955428.1:6293264-6340135 GCF_000276665.1 Chinchilla lanigera
TTTTTTTTTTTTTTTTGGTTTTTCTCCGGTACCGGGAACCGAACTCATGACCTCGCGCTTGCCAGGCAGGCGCTTTTGCCGCTGAGCTAAATCCCCAGCCCCGTAAATATCATTTTATTTAAATATTTAAGAAACCTCATTTACTTTAGATTGAACTAAATGTTCATTAACAATATGATTTCTTTATTTCTGTTGAAACCATATTTATTAAATCTCTAACCAATTACAAGAAAAGAAAATCATGCATAAGAACATTATGTCAATAAATTATGCAATTTACTTATACATTATAATATTTTAATGTTGGGTGTCATCAGTAACTTTATGCAATTTTTTGAGATACCTGCTTGCATGGCTATTGCTCCAGTGCCTAAAAAATAGGAAATACCATGCTTTTGTGTTTTGTCTCTCAAAACTCTCATAGAAAGTTTTGAAATATTTTCCTCAAATATTATTGTCATTTTAAATTTTTTACTGCTTGCTCAAGTTTAATATAATAATAACATATGGTTAATTTTTAGTATATGGTCAGGTTACATAAGAACTACTTAGAAGATAAGATACTGTGATGTGCAATACAAAAATGTGCATTTTTTGTTTTGAATCCAGTCATTTATTTCCTGTTCATAGCACAGAGCTTCTAAATCCCTTATAGTTTCTTCAGCAATAGGAGTAGTATGTTCATAATCTTTTGCTGCTTGTTGATAACCCAACTGGATATTATGGAACATAATGGCATTTTGCAATTTTCTTCTAGTAAATGTATATGAAAGAAAGAACCTTCAAAAGGAAATGGTGTATATTTCACTACATTTTCCTATGAACAACATAAGGTTTTGTACATATTTTAAAGTTTTCCTCATATATGTTGCAGGTCAAGTTACAACACATTTCACATAAAATAAAACTAATATATTTTTGTTACAAAAAATTTGAGGACAAAGCTAAAATAGGATCTTATTTTAGTTTTTATTCATTTAAATATAGCTTTTTAAAAATAATTTTCTTTTTTAAAATTTTAATTAATTTTCTTTGATTTTTGTTTCCCAGATTTTGGATTTTCTGTCCCCATTTTTTAATGTGTAAGACCTGCTGTCTTAAAACAGAAAGTAAAAGAATTGCCGAGGTATTCAGTTAGACAGCTATGGATTTTACCTACAATAAGGCTGATTTTGAGATACTTTGTTCTCTACATATTTCATAAATTATTAAGGGAGAATGGAAGAGAGAAAGGGTACATAAAAAGGATTAAGATATGCTCTATGCATGTGTGAACTTCCCATGACAAATGCAATAATTATGTATGGCAAACAGGTGCTTATAAAAATTAAAAATAAATTAATGTAAATAATACTTTCACTTAATATATATTCGATCTAAATTTGGAATTCTGTTTGATGATATTAAATTATCTGACTTTAACCATGTATTCTTATTTGAATTACAGTTGTTATGGTTTAGATCTGAAGTGTCTCCTAAAATTCTCATATTTTCAGACGTTGGACTTTAGAAAGTGATTGGATCATTCTCATTGATAAATTGATCCATTGTTTAGTCCATAGCTTAGTGCACAGTTAGGAGCTAGGACATGCTTAGAAGAGGTGGATCACTGAGGAACTGACCTGGACTGATATATTTTGTCCCAAATATTCCCTCCTCTCACTCTTCTTCTAGAACTCCATTGGTTAGGAGTCCCTTTACTCTATGCCATTTCTTCTTTGGAGACAGCCTGCCATGGACTGAACCCTCTGAAACCATAATCTAAATAAAACTTTCTTCTTTTAGCTTGTAGGTGTCAAGTATTTCCTACCTATAACAAAATACTAATACATCAATCAGTTGGACTAATGAAATCTAACATATTCACTTTATTTTATATATTTAAGGTGAACACAGCCAAAAAGATACACAGTAGGAGTGACATGAACCCCAGGACCTTATGTATATAAGGCAAGCATTCTATCATTTATGAACAACTCTAGTCCTGCTGTAAATTATCTTTTAACATATGGTTTCACTAAGATGTCCAGGCTGGACTCGTACTTGGGAGTCTTCTGCCTGAGATTCCCCAAAAGCTACAGATGTACACCAACCACTCCCGGCAAGTTCCTTTGTTAGTAAGGTACCCATTCACTATGGACTCTGCTGCACATATTATCAGTTATACAGCCGAAGTAAGAACTTTTGCAACCAAGCCAAACTTATGTAAAAATGGTAAAATTCCTCTCTTCTCTCCCAGGGCTAACTGAAGTTCTTTGTTCTGTGAGATCAGGAGTCCTCTTCATTGGTTACCAGATGGAACAGGTAACATAAAACTTCAATTTCCTTTCCCTTATTTCCTAACCCACTTTCTACCTTCATTCCCACATTTTCCCCTGCTTTGAATTCATATTCCCAGTGAGCTGTGAGGTTTAGAGAGTCTCTTTTCAAGTTATATCAGGCTGTGGTTCATGGTCTCATCACAATTATTTCTCTGCAGTTTCTTCAACTTTCTTGTTATTAACAGCATCACTCTTGGCAAAATCACACTCCTGCTGAGTGAGATACAACTCTGCTTACTCCAAATCTGCATTCATGTCATTAAATATTGGTGGAAAATGCATGAAACTAATTTAAATTTAGATTTAAATTTAAATGTAATTTTAATATATGTCTAATTATATTCATTAGAGACCACAGCCCTGTCATTTCTTCTACTTCATTCACTGTTCACAATGGTGTTCAATCTAAATTCCATGGTCTTACTCATTTATTTAAAGATATTGCTCAGGAAACCCCTATTTCTTACATCATTGTTTTTTAAGCAACTCTTCTTAATAGTTTCCATTAGCATGCAGACATGATCTTTTTACCTTCCTCTAAAAACAGCATACATAAGATATTTCTTTGACCCTTATTAGTTTTTACTTTTTTTTTATTGGTACCAGAAATCAAACTCAGGACCTTGCATTTGCCAGACAGTTATGCCACTGAGCGAAATCCCTGGTCTCTTTGACCCTTTTTACACTGTAACTCTGATCTTGTTTTTTCTCTTTCATTGTAAAATTCTATATAATTTTCTTTTTTATTTTAGAGAGAAAAGAAAAAAACAAGCAAACACAAAGATATAAATAACTCTTTTGAACACATTCCATGCTCTATATATTAGATGAGAAATTCTTTAATTCTACCAAATCCATTAAGCAATTGCATGTCCTTACTTTTCCTGACTTAATACAGAGCAGTGACTTATTTTCTTTTTGGTATTTTTTCAATTTGTCTTCTAAGGCATCAAACTCTTTGTGTTCATTGTACCTGATTGCTCCATTTCAGTCCTTTTTGATTGTTTTTCTTTTAGTCTGACTAATGTGACAAAGATTAAGTTAGTATGTTAAGTCCTTTAAACTGTCTTTGACCCTTTTTGTCTATTTGCACTAAACTTAGTCCTTCCTATCATAATTCTATCCAGATTTTATATTTGCAGTCCATTCTTATTATGATGAATACATAGCTCATAATTTCAGTCAAGATCTGTACAACCCAAAGGTCCCTATTTGCTCATATAAATTTTATATGGGGCTGGGGATTTAGCTCAGTGGCACAGTGCCTGCCTGGCAAGCACAAGGTCATGAGTTCGATTCCCAGTACCAGAAAAAAAAACAAAAACAAAAAAACAAAAAAACTTTTGTAGAACCATATCCACTCAACCTGACAAAACTACACTCTTGTTTTCCATTCTCAGACCAGCTTCACATGCATCATACTTCACAGTCATGGGTGGAAACCACCTCACTTCAGTTTATAACACGAATCTTGGGATAAGTCTTTCCTCGTTCATTTCTTCTTATTCCACATGAAGTGAGAGTATAGTCAATTCTTGTTATTCATAATAGTCTGTTCTATGGCATGTCAAATAACTGCTTCTAAAGAAAGGTGTCAAGTATTTTGACAAATTTCTGTGAGCTTCTGGTTATGATAGGTGTGTCAATTGATCAATTTATCAGCTTGGATATTTGTTTCTGTTTAAGGACATCTTATCCAAACTATAAGGCTAATTCATTGACACTGACCTTAACACCCCAAACCCCTATACCTCATGCCTGGTTAGTGCTCATTCATCAGGTCTTTTGTCCCAAAGTTATGTCACCGATTTTCACTTAGTACTCCTATGTAGTTCTTCAGCCCTATGACTAGGGTACATTTTACACACTAGAATCATGAATTCTGGTTTTTGAAAGTATGAATATATGAAAACAATAGCATTATTCACTGTGGAAATGTGACTTATTTGTATATGACACTTCACACAAGAAACCAATGCATCACCTTGGATCTCACCTGGGAACATGCATGTAAGGCAACTTTAATTTCTCCCAGGCCTACACATGTCCATGACTGTCCAAGAGAGTACAATGAAATATTGATTTGGGGTTTACAAATAAGTTTAGCAAGTAGGCAAATTCATATGTGAAGAACCTCCAAATAGTGAAGATGTACAATATTTTGAAATATGAATTCATGGATATTGGAACATTAGTATTTATTACCTGTTGGTCTACATTGTAATCATCTTTTACCTAGATTATTCCAATGTTCTCCTTTATAGCTATGCCTCACTCCTCCTGTGTTTTTTTACTTGCTACTGTAAAACTATCACCAAAAAGAGGGAAAAATATATCAGCACACCACAGGAAGTTGGCTTGGATCGTGAGAATGACCTCAACTTTGAAGAAGTTGACATTTGGATAAATAATTCTTAAAATGGAAATAATCCTATACGTCCTGTTTATATGCTTTAATACAACAAAATCTAAAATATATATAGTGGGCTCTATCAATGTCTAATTGTTTTATTAAAATGGTAATGTAAACTCTTTTGATACTTTTAAGTACAGAAAGCATAGGTTGTAAGCAATGGCATGGTTATCTGATGTTTTAATCTTGTTTCACAGTTCTAAGTACTAAATCTCTGCTGTTTCTTTTTTCTTTTAAAGCAATTTAAAAACAAGAAAACAATAAAATGATACAAAATTTCAAAACAAGATGATAGGAAATTAACAATGATTATTATATTGTGTATTATTATCTTCAAAGTAGCTGCTCAGATTACCAGGTATAAGCACGTAAGAATGATCCAATAATATAAACACTAACTGTTCCTTTCAGTGAACTAATAGAAATCAATAGTACAGTTATCTTATTTCATATATACATACCCTTTTCTTTGCTCTTTTCTCCCATAACAGTTCTTCTTTCCTTTTGAACAGTTCCTTTCCCTTTCACAATATCTATTGTACCTTTTGTACCTTGTTTATTCTTTCAATTTCTTACACTAGGGAGACAATATGATATTTACACATGTGAGTCTGATTTATTTCAGTTATGAGTATGGCCTGTAGTTGCATCCATTTTCCTATAAAAGCCTCAAGTTTATCTTTCTTTATACCTGAGTAATACTCCATTGTATAAAAATGCCACATCTTTTTATCCATTCTTCAGTTGATGATAATTTAGTTTGTTTCCCAGACTTAACTATTACGTATAATTCTGCTATAAACAGGAGTGTGCTTATATTGCTGTGGTATGATGTTTGCTGTGGTATCTTCTGGGAAGATACCCAGAAGGGAAATAGCTGGTTCAAAGGGATCTCTAATCCTAGTATTTTTAGGAATCTTCACACTGATTTCCACAAAATGATAGCAGTAGGAGGTGAAGACATAGGGAGGTAATTCAAGAAGGACAGCACAGTCCTCACAACTGATTAGTAATTTTGTAAAATAGACCCCAAAGTAATCTTTGTGAGGTTGTAAGTGAAAAGACAGCTATCTATCTGTGAGGAGTCAGGTTCTTATCAAACAATGCATTTGCTCTTTCTGTCAGCTTGCACTTCCCAACACCTAGAAGTATAAAATATTCATTTCTGCTGCATCAGAGCCATCCAGTCTATGCTGTTTTGCAGTAGCAGTACCAGTGCACTAAGATAACTACTATCAGTGAATCCTGTCCTTCTACACAGGGCTGTTGCTGTGATGTCTACTGCAGCACCAGTGCCCCACGATGCCAAGTGCTGTGGCCAAGATGTCTGATTAACTCACATGCTATTTCATTGATGAACCTGATGGTCTATGTGTTTAATTTTTCATTTTAGAGAAAACTCCTTCCTCTGACATACAGTCTGCATAGTGATCACTATAAGTTCTAAGTGTGAAACATGCAGTTGTACTCAGCAATATAGCAGAATAATACTCCAACCAATCGTAACTGGTGATAAAGAAATGCTGTTCATAATACAGATATTCTGAATAAAACAAGATAATTTTCTGTTGAGAACCATAGTGCTAGGGATAATGCATTCATTTTAAACAGTTATATAATTATGATTTATCATTTTCTTATCATCTAAAAAGTCAGATCATTTTCCTCTGATCTCTGAAAGATACAATTATCTCCTTGGCTAGGGTGAGAGTGAAGAATATTTAGTTTGATTCTTCAGTACACTTTGCTAAGAGCAAGACCTTGAGTGTTTATGGTTCATAGGACAGCAATGATATAACACACTAACATAGTAGGAGTATTATAAAAGTAAGGTAAAAGTTTTAAGCAAGTTGGTTTAGGGTGTATATCTCATTAGACTAATTACAGTGAAAAACACATATATTACAGTATTTCACACATTTTGCATATGTTTAGTTGAAGCACTTATCCTTTGTAAAAGCCCAAGTGGATTAAAGACTTTTAATACTATTTTTCCCTAGTTGGGAAAAAATGAGACACAGGAGTTTACATAATTGACCCAAGTATGCCCAATTAAGGCGGAATAAACTCCCTAATCCAATATTCAGACTCAGGGGGCCAAGTGCCTAGAGTCTATGTTCTTAAATCCTATGCAAATTCTGTTTTCCTAAATCACTGGTCATTTGGGAGTGCAAATGCTGTCTTCAGAAATTCAAATAGTTTCTTTGGACATTGGTTGACTCAAAAGTAAACTCAAGTATGATACTAATATTTACTTGAACTTTCAAACTTTTAAATTGAGGATGGGTTAATATACGGCAATCAAAAGTAGATTTTACCAATAAATATGTGGTTTGCTAAAGTATCACTTTATTTTAAAAATACCTCAATGCACTGACCTTAGTTATCAAATACAAGCCCTACTCCTTCTAGGAGATTCTAGGAGTACCCTTTTTTTCCTTTCCTGCTCCACTGCATTAATTTCTTCAAAAGAGTTTTTAGTAGCATGCCTGAAATTTTAGATCTTTTTATTATTGAGAATCTTAAATGGATATTGAGCCAAAGATTGCCAGTAATTTTCAACACTTTTTTCATAATTCACTATGGAAATTCAGAGATAACTTGAACATCACCATCAACTATTGGTTAATTAAGGAAAATCCCTTTTGTTAATGATATATAGGAGTTGTTGATAAAAGTTACAAGTAGCTAACATCCTTCCCATACCAATGGTCGATCTATCTATCCATCTCTCCCAGTAGCTGCATGCAGATAGTGACTGGAAATGGCAAGTTCAGTCTACTTTTCCTGCAAAACTGAATACACTAGCATACACACACACTTGTGCACACTCATGTGTACACACACACACAAATACACTTAAATTGAAATGAAATACAATAACTTAATCATAAGATGCCTGACTAGAAGTGCTTAGTGTGTTTCCTTCCTACAAAGAAAGGAACAAGACAAAGAAGGAAAAATGAGCTGTGCATGGTTGTATACTTTGCTGTAATTCCATCATTCAAGAGGCTGAGGCAGGAAGAATGCCATGAGTGCAAAACCAGCCTGAACTGCATAAAAAAAACCCATGTATCAAACATGAAAAAAAAATGTCCAAGACTATTTGAGGGACAGTATAGCAGTGCAAGTTAAGGAGGTACAGAGGGACACTGAGAGTGTCCTTATTAAAAGAAATAAGTACACTGCATTTATAGCCCTGCCTCCCTAGTCAAGATTGGCAGGGATCTCAGAAGTATTTCTCATGACATAGAAAAGGTAAGAGACAGACTGCCAGGAACTTTCCTAATGGCACCCATTCCTAAAAGTTTTGCTGCTAGAGAATTCTACAGCTTTCACAATCCCGGAGCTGGTCAAGAGAGGTGTCAGTGAAGAAGCCAGTTCACAAGTCCTCCTCCAAACTTCCTGCCGATGTGTGGCACCGTCCTCAGAGCACACCCCATCAGAATCCACCCACAGAAACAGATGAGGTCCAAGGTCCACCCTGCATGTTTTCAGGCTCCACTCTTCCCACAGGTACCAGTGAACTTCCTGCAACTGGCTAAGAAAGCTGAAACTCAGGTAGATTGGGAAGTAGCCTGCAAAAGGTCTTGTTTAGGCCACTGGGAGAAAAGCAAACATCACAGATCTTATTATTCCTGAAGATACTGAATAAAGACTAAGTTATTGTACACAACCATAACCAACATATTCTGCCCAAACAGCACCCTAGAACATATCTACAGGAAAAAGAATACCTTTCACTATGAAAACAACCCTATAATATTGATAGATTACATGGTTCCAGGAGATGCACACACATAAACAAAGGAGTATAAAAACATGAAAAAGAAAGATAATTGAATACATTCAAATGAACACAAAGAGTTTCCAGTAATAGACACCAATGCAAAGGACATTTATGAAATGCCTAAAAAAAATTCAAAATAATAATCTGAGAGGAACTCAGCAACATATAAGAGATTACAGATATATAATTCATTGGTAGAAGAAAAACCAATTCATCAGGTTAATAAGAAATTCAAAAAAAGATAGGTGACATCAACAGTATAGCTGCTTAGTAGGAGACCCACAGAAAATGTTAAAAGAAACACTTAGCCAGGGATATAGCTCAGCAGCACAATGCCTGTCTGATAAGTGCGAGGTCCTAAGTTTGATTTCTGGTATCAAAAGTCAAACAATCAATCAATCAATCACTTAAAGTGCTGATAGATAAAATATGTAAAACTCTTGACATTGTACATATAGGCAAGGAATTTCTGAGCAGAACCCCAGTGGCACAAGTAACAAAACCAACAATCAACACATGGGATCATATAAAATTTAAAAAGATTCTGCACAGCAAAGAAGACAGTCAAAAGAATATGGAGACAACCTACATAATAGACAAAAGATTATTGCCAGCTATTCGTCCGACAGAGGACTAATACATAAAATATATAAAGAACTTAAAAGTAGGCTTCCCCAATATAAAAGACTCAATTAAAACATGTGCAACTCAATTGAATAGACTCTACTCAGAAGTCAAATCGCCAATAAGTACCTTCAAAAAAACTACATCACTGGGCATTAGAGAAATTCAAAGTAAAACATTACTGACATTATATCTTACTTCAGAAGAATGACTATCATCTTTGAATCAGAGAACAAATGTTGGCAAGGCTGTGTAGAAAGGGACGTTCTACTTTTTTTTTTTTTTTTTTTTTTTTTTACAAATATAAACTAATACAACCATGATGGAGATTCCTCAAACAACTAGAAATAGAAATTCCATTTGACCCAGCTATTTCCTATCTAGGTATTTTACCGAGAGAGTTGAAGTCCTCTTATTAAAGTGATACATACATACCTATGTGTCCAGCAGCAGTTTATAGTTGCTAAATCTTGGAAATGGCCTACATGGCCATCAAAGGATGAATAGATAAAGATAATGTGGTATTTATAAGCAATACAGAGATACTCTGCCATAATGAAGGAAAAGCTTAATGTATGAAAAGGTAAATGGATACAATTTGAGATCATAATATTGAGTAAATGAAATCAGACATACAAGCTTAAATATTGCATGGTCTCTTATATGAGAACCCCAAACTACAAATATAAAGCAAACAATAATACAGATAAATGGAAGTATGGAGGCCTTTTTCAACTGGGAAGCAGAACAGAGAAAGGAGGCAGGCAGGAGGGGAGGGAAAGAAGAATTGGAAGAATAAAATGGAAACAGAGAATTTGCAAATGGGAAGGGGACCAAGATACAGAAGGAACAGGAAGGGATGAGGGGAAAATGGTCAGAAACTAAATTAAGATGTGTTCTATCCATGTACCAACTGTCTATAAAAAATGTAATCATTAGCACTGGAAACACACACAAATAAACAAATCTTTGAAAACCAAAAAAGCTGTCCATCCCAGCATATTTGCAAGTATCAGCAGAGAAATATAAAAAAGTACAAAAAGCTTCCACTGAGTCTTCTTTAGCTATCTGAAATGAGAGAGAATTCTTTCAAATTCTTCTTATGAAGTCAGCGTCACCCTGACATCAAGAACAGATAAGATATGACAGCAACGGCACACCACAGAAATATCCCTGATGAGCATAGATACAGAATTTCTGAAGCAAATAATAGGAGACTGAGTCCAACAGCACATCAAAAAGATTACACGCCATGATCAAGTAGGTTTTATCCCAGGAATACAAAGATGGCCCAATATAAACAAAAGAATAAACATATATCAACAGAATATTATGATCATTTCTATAAACACAGAAATGTATTTGATAAAATTTAAAATAATTTCTTGATAAAATGCAACACATTAGGTATGAAGACCATACATCAATACAATAATGGCAGTATATGAGAAACCCACAGAAAATTCATATTAAACACAGAAAAGGTAAAAGCATTTCCTCTAGTATCTAGAAAAAGAGTAAGATCTTCATTTTTCAACACTTTTTTTCAACATAGTGTTGCAACTCATAGTTAGGCTTAGGTAAAAATTCTGAGCCAAAAGAATGAAGGTAGAGGGATTGCGATACCTGACTCCAAACACACTAGAAAGATAACATGTTACTGGAGTAAAGAGTGACCCATAGCATTGTGGGACAGAATAGAGAACTCAGAAGTAAATGTATGTACTTACAGGCAACTGACTATCATTTATAAAAGTCCTGTACCACCTGTATACAGACGTGTGTACACACATCAGACACACACTCATACACACAGACACACACAAACAGCAATATTTGTAATGATGAATATGTGGCAATATGCCATCCCCCAAAGAGCTTTATGTCATTTATTCAATGTTATTTTGTAAACCATTCTATTACCAGGGTTGCAAATTAGAGGCATATTATTCTCGTATCTTTTTATATTTTTTCACTTTGTTTTCTTTTGTAATGTAGTATTGCATAGCTAAATTAATAAAAGCCTGAAGCACAGATAATGTGATTCTTTATGACTTTATTTTCAAAATATTTTGGGTTAAGCATGTAAAATATTTTCATCTACCATGGTATACCTTAACATGTCAAAACAGTCGGTCATCCTTAATTAATTAATAATATAGTTTTAATTTCACATTTTAAAAATGCTATTTTTCAGAGTAAAACCTGTAATTTAAAATAAATATTTATAAACTATGGCTATCTTATTGTTTAACGATATATAATATTTTGGTTGAAATGTTGTATATACAAAAAGAACCTTTAATTCTTCAACACTGAACAATAGATACATTTTAGTCATATCCTTTTTACTAAGTACCATGAGAAAAGGCTTTTGGAAAACATTTTATGTTGATATAGAAGAAATATAATTTGATCCTAGCTTCTAAATTTTCAATTACTAGCTTTGTCAAGAAATACTGTTTAATAGGCAAATATTTATTTTATTGAGATATTTCAATTTATACTATCATGAGCATCTCATGAAATTTATGGTACAGAGTTTATATAGAAAGTTCTAGCTGGGTATATAGCTCAGCAGCACAAGTGCCTGCCTGGCCAGCGCAGGGTCCTGAGTTTGATTCCCAGTACCAAAAAAAAAAAGGTCTTATTTATTCTTGTTTACTTGGTATAATTTTTGATAGCATTCTTTCCTTTTATAATCTACAAAGTGTTGTAGTCTATATATAGTCACATATAAATACATGATTCATTAATACTAATTCATTAAAATTACTTTCATACAGATATTGGAAAGTGTAATGTTTAAGGTGAATTGGCAACTTTGTTGGGATGTGATTTGCCAGTGTAGTCAAAGCACACATCTGGATATGGCTGGGTGGGTCATGGATGCATGATCCTGGAGACTATCTGGTTCCAAATCGTTCTGGTGCTGTTCTCCTGCTCTGCTTCTCAGCTGCCATTAACAAAGCAGCTTTGTTTTGCCACTCCCTTCTGCTGTGGTGTTTCTGCCTTGGACTCAGCTAACCTTGGACTGAATCCTCTGAAGCCCTGAAGAAATTAAGCCTCTTTACCCTTAAGATGTTGAGTAACTTGTTCCAACCATGGGAAAGCTGACTGATACAAAATAATATCAGAAAGCTCAGAGATACAGACCCTAGATTCCTTTATTAGTCCTGTTTTTTTTTGTTTTGTTTTTTTCTGAGAGGTAATGTCCACTTTGCAGTTTCTTAAGGAACTATTGGGAGAAAATTCTAATGTCCCTAGACACAAGGGATCAGTTCCACTGAGAAGCAAACAGTTGGAACTTCAAATTTTGAAAACATTTGGAGAAAAGAAAAATTGGTTTTCTGTTAACTGGCAAAGGCACCACTGCAGTTCTGTTTGTGTTAGGATGTACTACTTTACATATGCATGCACATGGATCAGATTCTATTGAGTTTTAAGCTTCAGAAAAGGTGGCTGGAAAAATCTTGATGTTTGTTAATTTATCTTAATAAAAACCCATTTGAACTTCAGTGAAAAAGCAAAAAATTATGAGGACATTAAGCAAGAGGAAGTAAGTTGGTGTGATTTTAGTGTGATGTGCTCTGGTGAAAAATTTTTTTTTTTTTCTCTGGTACCGGGAACCGCACTCACGACCTTGCGTTTGCCAGGCAGGTGCATTGCTGCTGAGCTAAATTCCCAGCCCCTGGTGAAAGTTTATACTGAGGTTAAAATCCCCACAGTAATGCTATTGAGGAATTCTGTTATGGGAACTTTAAGGATAGTAATTAGGTCATGTGGCCACCACCCTCAGAAGTGGTCCAAGTCTGTTTTATGAGAGTGTGTTAAGTCTCATGGGACCAGTTATTTATCATGACAGCGGGTTGTTATAAGTGAGCCTGGCACCTCCACTGAGTCCTTCTTCTTCACAGACCACTTGCCACTCTTGGCATGATTCCTGATGTTTAACGCCGTCTGCCATTTTGTGATGCAGCCAAAAGTGCCTCACCAAGGCCAAGCAGATGGTGATACCCACAGTGAGACTATCAACCTGCAAAACTCTGAGCTAAATAAACATATTTTCCTTATATAGTACCATCCTGAGTTATTCTGTTATGCTCATGCAAACCAGACTAAGACATAAGTTAGCAACATTTAGGGACTATGGGAGAAACAGGGTTGTGTCGCATTAACTGCTTGGTAGGAAATCAGAACACATAGGGAATAAAGTTAAGTTTGGAATTTCATGAAGCCAGATAGTAAAGTATGTTTGTGTAAGTGCAGTGTTTTATTCTAAAGAACTCTTCATAGATTTTAGTCAGTACTGCAGCAAGGCACCCTCATACCTGTCATTATTTTCTTTTCACATGTCTGAAACCTGATGAACTTCTGGTACAACAGCCAGTTTTGATTAATATATGAAGCAGTCATTTCCCTGCTAAACCTTTCCAAGAGTGTATGATTTCATTCAAAATAACTCTTAAATGTCCATATATAATTTACCCTTTGTAACCTCTTCAAGGAAATCTCCTTATATTTGTCTACCAACCACTTTTATGTTTTCTCATAAAACTTGTTATTACATGAATTATCTCACTTGCTCATTTGTGAAGTGTTATTTCTCCTTTCTCTCTTGCTTTCTGTCTGTATGTGTCTCACTCACACTACACACACACACACACACACACACAAACGACAGAAATCCATCAAAAGTAAATGGATCTTACCTTCTTTCGCATAACTCCCTCAGCATATGAAATGCATGCCAGAATTTGAAGATGCAACAACCATTTGAAAATGTCTAATTCTTTATGTAGGCTTTAGGATATGATAACCACCTTGATGATGAAAATCTTTTAAACATATTTCAAAGCAGTATTTCTTTTATAAAGTTCCCTAAGTAAGGATGTACAATATGTGTTTGACAATAATTCAGAGATGCATCTTCTACATGTGTTAACTTTCACATATTTCATTGGGTGTGATTGTGCTAACATTATGTTTGTGTGTTTGTGTGTCAGTGAGGAGGGAGGAACAGGTAGAGACTGAGAGGGCATAGAATTCAAAGTTAGTGGTAGTGAAAACCATGCATACATATATGTGACTTCTCATAATTTCAGTCATGTAAGTAATAAGGACACACTAAGCATGCTTATTCAGTATTGTATAATTTCATATTTGCTTTTGTTACATATTCCATTAGCATTATCATGCCTCAGGTAAACCTCATGGCTACACAAAATTATTATGTATTCTAAATAGGCAATTTTTCCTTCGTCTGATTAAATGTTGAATATTCCATTAATATTCCTACATCTATAATGTCTATGGATAGAAAACATCTGTTATTTGTTTGTACTGAAAACGGATATACCTATTTAGAGTATTTTAACAAAAACTAAATGTTCTCAAACGTTCAAATATTTTTTACATTTCAATCTAGTAATTTTAACAATTTATTCTCAGTCAAACGGATTTTGCTCACATATATATTTAAGTGCAATTTTAATAGAAAAGGAAGAAAAAAATCTTTGAAACTTTAAGGATGGGGCAAACTTTAAGTCTATCATGACTCTCTTAACAGTGAAACACTATAAAAATATAATACAAAAATTTAGCAAATTTCTACTGAAGCGGGAAATTGTTTATGGAATATATTTGCACATTTACATGTTCATGTTTAATATTTGTTGATACATATACATATCTAAATATGTATAGAGAAAGGAAAAGAAAGGCAGTACTATAAAATAAATCTACCAAATTATCTATTATATATGGCTTTTATTTCTTTACCTCTGTAAAACCTGGACACATTTTGCAGTCAATGTAATTTTATAAGCACTGACATCCAGATGGAGTGGTGAAATCATTGTATGAAAATCCGCCTTTGAACATTCTGGTAAAATCACTAACTATCAGCACAAGACATATTTACATTTTATCTTAAGGTTTAGTGAGTGATAAGATCAGAGAATAGTTTTGTCTTTTTATACATTGCTCTAATTGTTAATTTGTGCAATTTCATAAAAATATTAATAAACAGAATGGTATGTTACATGCAAGTGAATTAGATCAATGAAGGGCATACATCCATAACAAGAAATTGTAAAATGCCTCTAAAATATCAGAAACAATGTCATCTTAAATGTATTGAAGACAAACACTGGTTTTAAAATGAAGATTACATAAACAGAACAATATATTAGCAGAAGACCATATAAACAGAATACTGAACCAAATTTTGTGTAATTGAAAAGCACTATATATTTTCCATTTTGTATTGTGATAACAAAATACCTAAACTGCCTTCATTATAAAGAAAAGTGTATGCCTTTTTTTGGTACTGATGAGAGCCTCATAAGTATAATGCTGGAGTTGGAGTGACCATAGAAATAGACCAGGAAAGTAGACAAGAAGCAAAAGGTGAAGCTGAGACCACTTAACTCCTTCAGGCAGAGCAATCCACTCTCAGGGACCTATGTTAACCTTTCTGTAAGGGTTAATTTCTTTCCACTAGGCTCTACCTCCTAAAGCTTCCACCACCTCAACACTGCCATACTGGATTCCAAGATCTCAGCACATTAATTCTGGGACTATCATCAACCATAACCAAAAAGTAGAGTTACATTACACTAAAACTAAAATGCAGAGCTATATTTTACTACTATTAAAATTAGATTATATTAAAATTATATGAAATACTACCTTACTGGATCTTGGGCAAAGTTATATGCCAGAAGCAGAATTTTAAGAAATATACTTGATGCCCAGTTTATGTCCATAATAACTTTTAATTTTTATGACTGTAACTAAGCCATCACTTTCTTTCACATTCAGTTATTTTCATTTGTACAGCATGGAATTACCCTACTAGGTTTTGGGAAGTTTGAAAGTTTTGAAAAATCCTAATTTTTATTAAAACGATGGTAGGAATTCAACAATGGTTGTTATATTGCATATTGTTGTCTTCAATGTAGTTGTTCACATTACCAGATATAAGCATGCAAAATTGATCAAAAAATTTAATCATTAACTATTCTTTCAATATTGTTTCTAATGTTTTTGCTTATTATTTTTATTCTCTTTAACTGTTTGATCAGTCTTACATTCCTACATCTGGTAATCTGAGTAACTTCATTAAAGATAACAATATGCAATACAACAACCACTGTTAATTTCCCATCATGTTTTGAAATTCTGTACCATTTTTCCTTCTGTTTTTGTGTTGTTTTCTTTTTGTCTTTGTTGTTGTTATTTTGGTATTGATTTCTTCTAATTGAAATAAAAAGAATTTTAAAATTCTTATTGTGTAGATATGTTGATTATTTCTTTTGTTCTATTTTTATTATAATGTTTGAGATTATTAAATCAAAAATCATGGCTAATTCTGTAGATATTGAAAAATGTTATGAAATGCCTCTTTATAAAGGACTCCTGGATCATACAGCCTAAAAAGTTTTAGTGTCATGAGGTTTTTCACCTCAGGAAATATCAGTTTTGCCTGAGGTTGCAGGGCATTTGTAAAATGTGAGATTAGCATATGCAAGGAATTGGGCTTAATCATTAGCACCAAAAAGCAAAGAAAAAATGTCCTTTGTAGTTCCTTGTGGAATAGCATATGCAAAATAAAATTTATTCAAATGTATAACAAAATGGTTTACTCAGTTTGTAGAACTGTGTCATCATGATCACAATTGAGTTGTTGAAAATTTCTTTTTTTTTTTTTTTTTTTTTTCTCCGGTATTGGGAACCGAACTCACAACCTTGCACTTGCCAGGCAGGCGCTTTGCCGCTGAGCTAAACCCCCAGCCCCGAGTTGTTGAAAATTTCTATCTAAAATATTCAACTCATTCTTTTGCAGGCTATTCTAAATCTTACACTAAGACCTTGACAGTCATCAGTCCACTGTCTTTACAAGACAGTTCCTGGACAGTTAACGATATAGCAACATACATGTGCAGCTGCTTTCATTGCATAGCTGTGGGAGCTTTGTACATGCTGAAGCATGGATAGTACAGTGGTGCCTCGGTTGAGAAACTTAATTTATTCCATGATTCTCAGGCAGATTGTAGCAGTCATGTTGGCGAAAGGAAGCAAAATTTTGCCCATGCTTCCAATACAGGAAAATAAAAACTCCCAACCTGAATGATATCTGGGACGAGTTCGTGTTCTCTAAGATCGAAGAATGAATTTTAGGAACAACGGAGGTTAAGAGCAGAATATATTTATTGAGGGAAAGAAAGCTTCTGTCCAAGAGAGGGACAGAAGAGGGGCCCGAGTGGGTTACCCAAGACTCTGTCTTTTCTAGGGACTTTTATAGAGCAAAACCATGAGATGAGGTGGGTCCAAGGTAGGAGAAAAATGGACAAAACTACGGTCAGCCAATAAGAATTGTTCAGGTAAAATTGATTAAACCGGGATCAAATGGGGAAGCGAGTCAGGTAGCAGTCGGGCATGAATACAGAACAGGGGCTTTTCCTGTAAGGGGTTGGGTCAATGACTCTTCCAGGTGACTGCTGCCCATTTAGAATATCAATCCCTGATGTCCATTCCTAGGGAGATGTGTGGGTGTATTTGTTTAGTCTTTGGTCTTGAGATTTGGCCTGAAACAAGTTCCACCTCTCCATTTGTAAGGTATCTTGTCTTCCATATTGGCTCTTTCCAGGGCCTGGCCACGTCTGATTGCCTATAATATTTGTATCTACCTCAGCTGCCTATAACACTTCTGTTGTACAACTGAATTGATAGCAAACAGAATGTTGGTGTACTCTATAGTATTATGTACATTTGTATTTTTACTATTTCATTTGCCTAATATTCCATGTCTTTAACCATGCAGCAGTAGACATACATGTAGAAATTTGTGGAGATTTCAGCTCAAGTTTATGGCATCAGAAGACAGCAAAAGCAACAAGAGAAAACCAGACAGTCTTCTTTCTGTCTCCTATATTGTATCCAGTCTACCAGGAATAGGCTGGTGCCAATCCAATCAGTGAACTGATCCAACCATCACCCACCCTTAATCCCAACGTTGAACTATGAATCAGTCACATAGTCTAGATTCAGCCCCTTCCAAAAACACCTACATATGCATGAGGCTTTGGTGGGACATCTAGACACAAACCATAACAATACATTACAAATATTTCTATTAATTTTTATTTTATAACTTTTATATTTGAGGGTACTGAGATGACAGGCAAGCGTGTACAGAATTAATTATATCAGCCTTTTATTTATTTTGTTCCTGTTCTTTTCATTTGTCCTTGTGCATTGCAGTTACTCTGTGCTACCATTTTCTCACCATGGTACACTTTAGTTCTCCCAGTCCTGTTTTGTGCTATTGCTGTCAAATATCTTGTATTTGTGTATGTTACTAGCCCAGTAATGTGAATGATATGCATATTGTTTTATGTAATTGCACAATATGCCTGTTGATAGGAGAGAAAATAATACAGAATTTTTAGTGTCTTTTCTAATTGCCCGCATTTTTTCTTTTATTGATGCTCATCATTTGTTTGGACTTGAATTACTCTGTTTTGGCATGCGTTCAGTGTAAACCTTCTCCTTTAGTAACTGTTATAGTAGGGGTGGACTAACCACTAATTCTCTGAGTTTTGTTTATGTAGGAGTGTCTTCTTATTATCCTTGCTTTTGAATATATAGCTTTAGAGAGTGTATTTGTTGACAGTGGTTGTCATTGTTTTCTGGTTTTTTATTGTAGCATTTCAACATGTCATCCACTTGCTTCTTTAGCTTTCACTGGTTATGGTAAGAACTTAGTTTCTCAAAATGATTTGGGCTTCTTCACTGTGAGCTATTTCTCTCAGACTAGATTCAATAATTTTTGTTCTTTCAAAATTTTGATGATGACTTGTCTGATGTGGATGTGTGTGCCACGTTCTTACTTAGAGTTTATAATAATTCTAGACTGATATGTTAATGATCTTTCATTAGCTATTAGATTTCAGGCACTATTTCTTTAATTTTTTGTTTGTTTCACTCTTCTGAGACACCATTATGTGTATCTTGATTCATAGGGTGACACCCTACACTTCCAGGAGGCTTCTTAAAATAGATTTTTCTTCTTTCTACCTCAGATTGCATAATTTATTCTGATCTATGTTCAATTTCACTGATTCATCTTTTCTACCAGTGTTAAACTTACATGTTTTCCCTTTATCAAGGGAATTCAAGGTCACAACTGAGTCTTTTCTTTCAGTTTTTGTTTTCTAGTAGTATATGTTGCACCAAGTAATGATTTCATTCTTCGTGGGGAGTTGGTATATGTACAAAATGCATCTTAATTACTTCCATATCTCTTTTTCTGTTCCTACTTGATTTTTTATTTTTTAGTACAGATCTTCCTTTGCTTATAAAGTATATTTGCTGACAAAACTAATTAAGTTATTCTATCCAACTCATTGTGAACTTGTATTTTATTTAAACTGTTTATGTTATTTACACATTGGATGTTGTAGTTAATGTTATTTTTCATATTCAATCATGCTAGTTGTTTTATATTGGTACTCTTTGGTAGTATTTTGATTTTGTTTTTCCTCTTTTTATTCTATCCTCTGTGCAATAAATTACTTGTGGATTTCCATTTTGTTTTCCATTGCTTTTTATATAAACCACTTTTCATCAATTACATTAGATTTACAATACCCATCTTTAATATAACACTGTTTGCTTTCAAATAATATTATGCAACCTTGTGTATAATAAGTATGATTTACAATGATCTGCATTAATTTTCTAATTTGTAATTTGCACTAGATTCAGTAATGTTCCTCAATAATTGTTCTCCATCCAGCAAGTGTGTATATGAACTTACTTGCAAATACAATCTTTACAGATCTAAATAAGATGAGCTCACACTAGGTTAGGGCTGGCCCTAAGTGAAAAGCTGTTACCAGAAAATCTGGGATCATCTTCGGCTGGGAGATAATCTATGTTGTGAGGTTGTCTTGGCTCTCAGATCCTCCTAAAGAAGATTTCCAAAGTCCTGAGAAATTAAGTCGAAAGTTGTAGGCTCAGCAAACAAGCTCATTGAGAGACAGGGATGGTATCATTTTAGGAGAGTGCTTTATTAATTACAGACAATATACTTCTGAGGAGGAAGAGCAGGCAGCTGCAGAGGTGGAAACACTGGGTTGTAGGCTCAGTACACCTTGGAGAGATCCAAGTGGCAGCTCTACGAAGGACCAAGTGTTTATGCAGTACATTGTAAGGGGGCAGTGCCCACAGGTGGCAACTGCAGTGAAGTGTGCATTTGGTGTCTCTTTTGTTTTTCCTAGAACCTGGAGGAGTGGTCATGGGCTGTAACTACAGGACATTCTTTCCAATTGGCAAGTGGACTCGCCTTCGCACTGGGAACTGGTGTTTTTCGCACTTACATGGTCTTAGTTGGAACAAACTTGCCTGAAAAACCCGTGGAATAGGTTCAGAGTAGCAATGCAAATACATGCAAATAAGGTGTAACTGTTGTAGGCAGGTGGCCATAAGTCAACAAGATGTTTGGCCCTTGGTGTGACTGTAGGATCAGAAGGTATAAAACTAGGTAGGAGAGGGGACTTCAAGGGGGTTTCATGTGCAAGTCTCAGGAACTCTGGGGACTGCACATTCAGCAAATCTAGGCTACTGTCTATGAGCAGGGTTCCCTCTTCTTAGGACCCTGATGCGAGTTTCCTAACTTCAGCTTATTTATAGCTAAGTACCCACTCTATCAGATGGATATGCTTAGGAAAAGAGGAAAATTTGCACACAAATTCATTCATACCATAGAGGGATGGTGAACACGTGATCATGAAGGCAGAATTTGGGGTGATGCAGCATATAGGAAAGCAAACCAAGGGTTGCCAGTCACCAGAAGCCAGGAGACATTTCTCTAGGAACTTGTGAGGGAACATGTCCTGCTAAGCCTCAGATTTCAGACTCCAATTTCCAGAGCAGTGGGACAATATATTTCTGTGTCTCTAAGGTATACAGTCTGTGGTAACTTGTTATGACAATGCTAGGAAAATATTATGCACATTTTTTCATATAATGGTCCCATATTTTGTCTTTGTTTTAATCTCCATAAAAACATTATTACAACTGTTCAAAATAGATCTGTTAAAATATTAATTTCAATATCAAGACTAATAAGAAAATCAATATATAAAGACCAAGTAGTTCCTACTTGTCCCATTTTTTTCTTTAGGTTGGTCCAACTTGTTTGGTTTTATATTTTTAGCCTGAAAACCTCCTTGATAATAACTAGAAGCATAGGTTCTTGGGTGATGAATAAATCCAACATTTTTCCCCCTAAAAATTGAGACAAATTTTAATGATTATAGGAATAACAAGGTCTATATGGTTTATCTCAGCACTTTAAAATTTCTCTATCACATTTGTTAGAAGATTTTTCTGTGCATATCTTGATATGTGGGGGAAAAAAAGAATCTATTAGCAGTATGTGTGTATTTCTGAAACTCCAGACAGATCAACGGTTTTTTTTTTCCTTTCTCCCAATGACTTGTGATACTTTGTATGCAATGATAGGGATTTATTTTATTACATGTATTTAGTTTTCTTTTCTAGTTCTTAAGAACATTTTGCAGAATGAATCTTTATATTGTTTTCATTAACCTATGGCTCATTTTGACCAGAAATAGAATTTATCCATTAAATCATCTTAGTTGAGACATTTTCAATAATTGAGTAACTTTAAATATTGAGTAATTTTTCACTCATATCAAAAAATGAATAGCAAGAAATTTACACTAATATTTTAGCTGTTCTAATTCTATTTTAACAAATGTATCTTGCTAACTCAATTTTCTAATAAATTTGACATTACATAAATGCTATTTTTCTTTTTAAAAATTTTCTGTTGAAGGAAACAAGATAAAACAAAATTTTATAACAAGATAACAGGAGAGTAAAAATAGTTAATGCATTGTGCATTGTTATCTTCAAAGTAGTTACTCAGCGTACAAGATATAGGCATGAAAAAATTGCCCAAACAATCTTACTGCAGACCATTCTTTTCAATGAAATAAGAGAAACTAGTAGTATAATTATTTTGACTATCTTGTTATATATATTTTCTTTTAATTTTCCCTTTCTCCTTTTCTCCTTTTTCCCATTCCAGATTCTCTCTCTCTTTGAATAGTTTCTTCATATTTCACAATGGCCTTTGTACATTTTGGGCCTTATTTACTCTTTCAGTTTCTCACACTAGGAAGACAATAGGATGTTTACAAATGTAAGTCTGATTTATTTCACTTATAATTATGTTCTAGAGTTGCATCCCTTTACCTATAAAGGCTCAAATTTATCCTTCTTTATGGCTGAGTAATACTTAGCGCCACAGCCTTTCTATCCACTCCTCAGTTGATAGGCAATTGGGTTGCTTCTAAAATTTAGCTATGACAAATTGTGCTGCTCTAAACATATGTACAAGCATATCATGTGGTAAGATGTATTTACTACTTCTGGGAAGATATCCAGAAGGGGAATAACTTGATTGATTTTTGGTGATAGCCAATCTTTCTGGAGTGAGATGAAATCTCAGTGTTGTTATGATTTTCATTTCTTGAATGATCAAAGATGTTGAACATTTTCCCATATATTTATCTGCCTTTGGTATTTCTTCATCTGAAATGTGTGTATTTATCTCAGATTCCCAGTTTTTGGATTGGGTCCTTGAATTTAGGGAGTCTGATTTTTTTTCAGTTACTTATATATTTTAGCTAGAAGTCCTTTATCTAAGGGACAACTGGCTATGATTTTTTTCCCACTCTGTGGGTTGTTTTTCACTCTCTTGGTAATTTATTTTGTTACGCCAAAGCTTTTTAATAAGGTAGGGGCCCATTTGTTGATTCTTTGTAGAATTTCCCATGTAAGCTGGGTTTTGTTCAGGAATTCTGTTTGCATATATGTCTTCAAGATTTCTACTTTTTTTTCTTCCAGTAGAGTTCGTGTTTCTGTTTTAATATAAATGCTATTTTCTTTCCCTAAATGTTTAGCTTACTCTTTCTCTCACTCTGAATTCTTAATAATCAGAAACTTTACATTTGTATTATATACTTAAGTATCTATCTATCTATCTATCTATCTATCTATCTATCTATCTATCTATAACAGAGACAGAGAGAGACTACCAGAAAACCTACACTTCAGCAGTTTACCATACTACATAATGCCTGGAAGCTAATAGTCACCACTTTGAGCACCATAGGGAACGGTAGAGGCCAAAAGTAACTTGCATTAATCTCATGATGTCTCAATAAACTTGCCATTCAAACATGGGCACAAGTTTTTCTTTTCCTGATATATAAACTTTTAACTCTGTGTATAATATTTTTAAAATCTTATCTTTGATAATTTTTTTCTTTGATCACATGATTTTGTCAGCTTAAATGACATTTAATGGAAACAATTGAATAACCTGAAGCACATGTGCTGAGATTTGTCTAATTCTAGTTTTAGTTAAAACATTTAAAATTCAATAAAATTATTATAGACATAGTAATCACTTAGAAATGATTAAGTTCAGTGTTTCTGATACTTAATGATATAAAAAGTAAAATATGAAATCCCTTTTGCATTTATCATTTAGTAAATTTTTGTCATCAAGAAAGTACACCAAAATTAAACAGTTTTATAATCAGCAAGAATCAGATTTATTTCAAAAATCAAATGATCCAAATGGATTGGAAGAATGATTCTGAAAAACTGTTGGATGGAAAATTGTGGGTCTTTGGGTTTAAACACTTTTTAAAATAACACTAGCTGAGATTTTCCCTTTTCAGTGTGTTGATATTTGATGATATTTATATAGTAAAAAAGTGCTACATCCACATGAATCAAAGCTGTGGTGACAAATTTAAAGTCTAGTCAGTGCATTACTTGTTGCATTGCACTTAAAATAAGATTGAAAATTGTACTTCATTCAAGACATAATGGCACATGCCTATAATCCCATCACTTTCTGAAGGAGCAAAAGAAGCTACTGTAAAAATACAAGGCCAGCTTGAAATATATCCTGAGATCCTGCCTCAGAAAAATTTATTTTAAATTCCATTTATGAATTCCCTGGGTGATGCATTCACATTATTAATTTTAGGTAAGTACTCATAATCCATGTATTGTGAATAGTATGCATGATAAAGCAGAGCAATGCATGAACCACCTAATGCTGAGAACAAATTATGATACCAATCTCAGGGATGAGTATTTGTATTTTTAGTAGCCAGTTGAAATGGCCATTTTTAAATGTAAAGAAAATGTTTTGATAATTAATTAAAAAGGACATTACTGATTTCTTAAATTTTCACTATTTGGATAGATTTTTACATCATTTGGATAAATTTTTACATTGGATAGATAAATCTAAGAATATTGCAGAATACCAACGACCTCAGTAAATTGTGTTTTTAAAATTTATTTTAGAAATAAAAGAAGGAAAAAATATTAACAAACAGACATCCATTTACAAAATAGCATAAGAACAATACAAGCAGTACTGAATTACAGACAAAGTGGTAGGAAATTAACAATCACTGTTGTATTACATATTGATATCTTCAAAGTGGTTTTTCAGGAAAACAAACAGAGACATGCAAGATAGATCAAATAATCATTAACTGTTCCTTTCAATAAAGCGGTAGAAGTCAGTAGTACAACTATGTTAGCTATCCTGTATATACATATATGTGTAATTTCCCCTTCTTTCTTTGCTCTTTTCCCTCATCTCAGTTGCTCTTCACAGTTCCCTTTCGTTTCACAATGTCTATCATACCTGCTAATTTTTATTCACTCTTTCAGGTTCTTATACTAGTGAGACAATACACTGCTTACACATGGAGGTCTGGTTTATTTCATTTATGAGTATGGCGTCTGCTTGTGACCATTTATCTGTAAAAGCTTTGAGTTTATCTTTCTCTATAGCTAAGTAATATTCCATTATATAAAAGTACCACCATTAATAAATTGGTTTTTGAAACTTCAGCTATTTTAAATGAAATTGTGCTTATATTAAGACAGTTATTAAATTAATTTAAAAGGAATATTCCTTTAATTAAAAAATGAATATTTTTAAAAATTTCTGCTTTAAGAGTGTAAAGAAATGAAAACAAAAAATGATGAAAGCTAGGTGTAAAAACAAAAAAAGAATGCTGGATTATATCAATAGTAGAGAGTCCAACTTCTGTGCAATAATGCATAGAATTTCTATTTAAATTTATACATATTGTATTTCAATTAAATTCCATGTTATTACAAGATTTTTTGCTGCTATTACCAATTTTCAGCCATTTTATTTAAAACTATATATTTTTCCATGAGAATGTAGTTAACAGCTGTATTTTAGTATGATGGTTGATATTTTATTTTTTAAAATTCGTTTTAAAGAGAAAAAAAACAGTAACAAAGTAACAACAACAAAGACAAAAAGAAAAGAACACAAAAACAATAAAAACACTACAGAATTGCAAAACAAGAGGAGAGGAAATTAACAATGGCTGTTATATTACACATTGTTATCTTCAACAAAGTTGCTGAGATTACCAGATATAAGAATGCAAGATTGATCAAACAATTACAGAGAATAAAAGGAAGAAAAAAGAAAAGAACCTTAGAAACAATACAGAGCTTCACTGAACAAGATGGCAGGAATGCAACAATGGTTGTTATACTGCATATTGTTGTCTTCAAAGTAGTCGTTCAGATATTTTATGCAGAACTAACAATTTGTTTGGGAATTCAGAAAGAAAACAGTTGAGATAAGTAGTAATTTGCTCTTGTTGAACTTAAGCAGAGCTACAACATTTTACCATTTGTTCTGTTAACCATGATAAACTTAAAGGTGAGGTAAGTTACGTTATATCCCTTAGGTGTTTCTTACAATGAGAAAGTAATGACAGAGGACAATAGAGAGCATAAAATATTTACACAGTGTCACCTGCTTTGCTCATTTGGGAAATCAATATTTTAGCAATCCTATTTTACAATACCCAAGATCATGAGTCCGCCGTGCTCAGAAAGAGAGTTTATAGAATTAGAAGTTGAAAAACTAGTCTATAAAACTTTTTAAAGAATACAACCTGGAGCTAAACAGAGAGAGAAATCATAGCAGTGGCACAAGTTAACCAAGCAATGATCTTGCTTTTACTTCACATGCATTTTAATTCTTTTTTCTATATTCTTATATTTTGTTTACAAAATTTGATGTAGTCTCAGTAATATTCTATGGAGGACTAATATCATGCTCTTTTATTTATGCTGTGTTTTAAAATTAAGGATGAAACATACTCAATTACATAAAAAGTATTATTTTTTTTCAAATCATATGGAGAATTTTTGGGTCAATACATTGTTTAATGCAATTAGTTTATTTTTAATGCCATCTTATGATGTTTTATGTAGGTAAAATTTTATAAAATTTGTAATAACTTACTTTATTTTCTTTGCCTTTTTGAGACAGGCTCTCATTATGCAGTTCAGGTTGGCCTTGAGCTCACCTTATACCCCAGGCTTGTCTTGAACTCACAGTGATATTCCTGCCTCAGCCTCCCAAATGCTGGGATTACAGGAATGTACCACCATGCCCAGCTTAATAATTTAATTTAATACTGCAATTACTTCCAGACATGCATATATAAGAAAATATGCTGCCATATCTATAAGTAATTTGTAATTACTTAGATTATTTTTGAAAACCAAAATCACCATTTATTCTACTTGCTAATAATTTTATATTTTAAATGCCATTTTTACTTGTAAAAAAAATTCACTATTTGTTCTGCTACCAAGCATTTTATATGTTAAATGTTATCTCAATCATAAAACTTATTACAGGGTGCTGGGGATTTAGCTCAGCTGCAAAAGCGCCTGCCTGGCAAGTGCAAGGTCGTGAGTTCGGTTCCCGGTACCGGAGAAAAACCAAAACCAAAAAAAAAAATAAAAAAAAAATAAAAAAAAATAAAAAAAACTTATTACAGTATTTTAACAATGAAATAATATTCTGGCAGGTGAGAGTTTGAGTTTGATTCCTGGTACCAAAAACAAACAAAAAAATAGCAACAACAAAATGAAAAATAATAAAGAACCTTCTCAGAATACTATATAGCAATTTGAAATAAATTATAAGTTTAAACATAATTATCTGGTCATATGATATAAAGCTAGAACATTGACATAAATATGAAAACTCAAACAGTAAACCAATCTATTTTTAACAAATACTACAGACAATAAGTAGATCTGGTATATTTTATATCTAAAATGTCCCCCCAAAGTCTTACATATTCAGAAGTGTGGCTTTGGAAAAGGGGTTGCGTTCTGGAGATTTACTTTTCAGTGGATTCATCGTTTGGTGAATTCATCCTTGGTTGTGCTGTTAGGAGGTGGAACCTTCTTGGAGGAGGCACGTCACTGGACATATGCCATGAAGGATCATACTCTTCTTCATGGCTCTTCCTCTGCTTCCTGGCCAGCATAAGGTAAGCCACTTTCCTTGATCATGTCCTTCCTTTCTGCAACTCTTGCTCTGGATCCAGCTCATTATAAACTGAATCCATGAAAATCATGAGTCAAAATAAAACTCTTCTCCTTTAAGTTTCTGTATTAGCTGACTAATGTAAAATCCGGTACCAGCAAAGTGGCATCACTGCTGTGACTATACCTGATGATGTGGTTCAGAACAGGTGTTTGTGAGGAGTTTGGAAATATTTAGAGTGGGAGGCTAGAAAAGGCAGATCTAGAGTGGCTGGATCTAGAGTGTGTGACACTGGGTTTGATTCACGGTGCAATGCTAGTCTCAAGGGCACTAGGATTAATATTGTGAATGGTACCTACCCTAAGCAGCTTGTATAAGATATAAGGGATAGAAAGAGTTGTGGTCACTTTTTATTGCTTTGCTACCTTCTTCCCACCATGAACTGTTTCTCTTTTGTGGTGCTGCCCTGTCTTGGAGCCAACCAAAGGAGGATTGAAACCTCTACAAATTGTGAGCTGAAATAAAGCTTCCCCCTTTGTCTTTGGGTGTCAAGTATTTTGTCTCAGCCAGGACAGAAAAGCATCTCAGACAATAGATGATTCTGTTGGGAGGTAAAATTCACGGAATGCTGATAATAATGAAGACAGCAAAATCCAGGTTCAAAGTATTTCAGATGAAAATGAGAGTTTGATGGAAAATTGGACTAGAAGCTATGTGTCTTACATTCTGCAGAAAAATTTGTCTACATTTGAGCCATGCTTTATGACTTTGTGCAAGACAGAATTTAAAGATAGTGGGCTAACTGATGTGATGAAAATAATTTTAAGGCAGCCCAACATTCAGGGTGTGCAATACATGGTACTGCCGAATACTTTTAGTCAGAGGTATAGTGCGAGGCAGGAGAAGATAACAGAGCTGAATGATTTTCCGAACTTTTCTGTTTAGTTAGAAATGAAAGTATGTGTAAAGCTGGGGCTAAAGAGAATATGGTAATTGAAAAGATGAACCCCATTAAAAAGAATCCAGGGGGAAGGTGTTATCACACCTGCCTTCATCCCAGCATTCTGGAGACAGTGCAAGATGATTGTACGTTTGAATCCAGCTTGTGCAACTTGAGTTTTAGGGAGATCTTGTCTCAAAATAAAATCAAAATTTTAGGGAATCTAACTTACTGCAAAGACCCTGGGTTCAATTTATATATATATACTGCACAAAAAATAGGAGTGATGATTCTGAAATATATTAGGAATTGGCCACACTCCACAATCGCAGACTCGAGAACATGAAAGCATAAATTTCTTTGGAAGATTGCTTCACAATGACAGCTACAGGATATCTTGTTTACTGATTGCCACCTAGGAAAGCCAGTCCATAATTCAATCATCCACATATTCAGAGACTACTGTAGCTGTGGTCCACACAGATCCTGCTATTGCTTAAGTTGGCAGCAGACCTTAGTGTCAGCCATGTGGTCCTAGTTTTACAACAGTATAAGAGCTGTAGAGTCAGGGAGGCTTCGATACAGATGTTAAAACAAGATCTGTGAAGAAAATGTGCCCTTGAGATGATAAGTTATAAGAGTGAAGCTAAAGGTGTACTGGGAATACCAGTAGATTGGGGGTGCGATGAATATGGATTGACTGCTAAGGAAAGGTGCAGGCAGTGACCAGAGCCAGCCCTAACAAGAGGCCATGTACACAACCAACAAGGCCATACAGATGGGACTGCTTAGCTCTTTGCAGTTCATATCTCACTACCCCTTGCCTTCCAGTGTTGCACGCAGAGTTACAGGATTTAATGTTTGTCCTGCTTACTTTGTCTTGGTATGATTCCTATGGATTGGCCAATCTTTCCCTTTTGTACTTGAAACACTTTCCCTGTGCAATTGTATGCTGGAAATCTTACACTCCTTGATTGTCACAGAGGCTCAAATCCAAGAGTTTGCTGTGAGAATTGCCGTATACTCTGGATGCGGAATTTTTCGAGGTGTACATTTTATGATTTATATTTAAAATATAACTTTGCCATGGAGCTTTGGGAAAGTGATGGATCATCGGGGTACTATTTTCATGAGTAGATTCTTCTTTCCTTGAGTACGAAGCTGACTGTGCTGTCTGGAGGTGGAAGGAGAGTTTTGGTTAGAAGATATGGTTCACTGTAGATGTGACCTACAAAGGGCACATTATTGCCCCTGGTCTTCTCTCCTTCTCTTTACTTCCTGGCCACCATGTTCTGAGCAGTTTTCCTTTCTTAGACTTTCCCCTATGCCATTTTTGCTTTGGAGATGGCCAATGATGTCCTGGAGGGACTCAATGAACCCACTGAGACAGTGACTGAAAACGTACCTCTCCTCCTTTAAATTGTGAGAGATGGGTTAAAGGTGACTAAAATAGAACTGTCAAGCCTATGGACATCTTAGAAATGAAAAATATATTTTCACAAGGACATGGATATAAGCCTTTTGGTGACCAGTGGTAAAATATCACAGTTTAGATCTAAAATGTCCCTCAAAAAGGAAGGGAATGGAAATATATAGATATAAGGCGCTGTGCCACTGAGCTAACTTCCTGGGCCCTGGGGCTTTTAATATATATATATATTTTAAACTTGGTGGAAAAAGTGTATATCCAAGACAGTTGGGTGATTTAACTTTCTCCTAAGCAATATATTACTGTTCCAAATGCTCTAATGTCTTGATAAGGTGGGATTTTTAAAAATTTTATTGTCACTTAAGCTATTTAAGTATATGTGCAGGAATCTTGTTCATTCTTTTATTTTGTACTGCTAGATGATGTCTAGTATCTTTTTGCTTTTTGCTCTACATAAGCTTTTGATTTGGTTATTTGTGAAATTATTTTCTAATTTGTAACTGAGCTCTACATTCTGATCTTTGAATCTTGAAAGTTCATTACAGCTTCTCTTTGAGCCTTTTGCTTGTCTTTCACATCCTTAAAACAATGTTAAATTTGAAGAAATCCCAGTTAGTACTACTTACTTTAAGCGACTGCTCTTTAGTGTTGATGCCAAAAAATACTATTTATAAGAAATAGTGCAACGTATTCCCTATTATTTTTATAAAATATTTATATTTATTCAGGTAAATGTCCCAATCTTAGTTATGTTTTTTAAAAAAAAATTAGAAGAAAGCTCTGGGAAAGTTGTGATGTTGAGCAGGATAAAGATTTTGCACTTATACATCTCAAAGCAAGAACAATAAAAGAGAAGTTTGTACACTATAAAATATTTGATTCTTTCTAAAATATTTTTAAGAAAAAAAGACAAAAATATATAAGAAAATATCTTTGCATAATATATCTGATCAATAACTTATTACAGAATTTGTAGAAATCCTCAAATTTCAATAACAAGTAAATAAAGAGCCCAACTGAAAAAAGTACAAAAACTTTGAACAATTTACTTACTAAAGAAGATACAAATATAAAAAATATGTTCACAGAAAGATTAGCAGTATCAATTACAAATAATATGATTGTCCATCATCAGTTTACCAGATGTATATATTGTGTTTATATCTAGACAATTAAATTTTATTTACTAAACCATGAAAATTACATACCAAATGCTCCAGTATATACACTTCTAGAACATGCAAACAAACCTAGAGTGATGGAAAATACATCAGTGCTGACCTAGCGATGGGAGGAAATGCCAATTTAAAGGGATCAAAAAGTGGAATATGTAGCCACTATAGGGTGGTGGATATATTTATATCTCACTTGTAGCTGTTGCTTCTTTAAATATCAATTTGCAGTTATGTGACAACTTTCTTAATTGCACAATATACATGTATATAGTTCATAATTTTATAACATCACAGTAAATTTATTAAGATGTAAAGCGTTAACTATAAGTGCATACATTATATTTATGACAACTTAATTTAGAAAATTATTAAAATGGGGTACAAAATTTATTAAAATAAATCAGAAAATGTATTTTTTATCTGTTTGAGAAAGGGTTTCACTATGCACTTCAGGCTGGCCTTGAGTTCACTTTGTAGCTCAGGCTGATCTTGAACTGACAACGATCCTCCTGCCTCAGCCTGCTGAGTGCTGGGATTACAGGCATGTTCCACCAAGTCTGGACCAGAAAATGTATTCTATTTCCTGAATAACTTTAAGCAATTTTGCATACTCTTCAGAGTCCATTAGTTGCTTAAAATTTCTTTATGTACCCGAGGGTCTCTGAGTTCTGGGGCCATCTTGCAGGAGTTATTGGCTGCTGGTATCAGGCTTGAGGAGAACAGCCAGGTGTTCCGCCTTTCCTGCCAGGAACCCACCAAGGGTGAGCAATGTCAGGGATTCTCACACACACAGGGTGAAGCATTCAGCTTCCCTGAACGATGACCTTGGATCTACCAACTGAGAGGCAGCAGTGAAGAGTGAAAACAAAAGTCCCTCAGCTTTACGGGTGCAGGAAAATTAGGGCACACTGGTCCTCTCGTTATCGGAGATCACAAATCAACATCCTATTTCCCAACAGGGAAAGAAGACAAGAAAAACAATGAAAGACTGGAGTCTCAATATCAGCAAAGTATGCACAGTAAATTATCAGGAAGATACCGACCACACTGTGGAGTTGGCTTCAAGGAGGTAGAAGATCGTGAGGGAGAAGGTGATGATGCTGATGTTGATCTGCTGCTGGTGATGCTGCTACTGCTGCTGATGATTCACCTGGTCCCCTGAAAGTTTAGACGATTCTGAGACTGATTCAGTGTCTGAGAAAAGAAGAATTTTCTGAAGAACTCCAAGATACTGACTACCGTGATGAAATGAAAGACCCCCAAACCAAAAATGATGCAGAAGGCAATATAAAATGATCTTTGCGGAATCCAGTGATCCATAACTCCCAAACACTTTATCTGTGTATTAAAGCAAATACATTATTGTTATAATTCAGATGGACTGCTTATACAGCACAGAGTTTTGTATTATAATTTTAAGGCCTTTTAAAATAATTACAAAGAGTTTTATTTCAAGCGCACTGGATTACAGTTTTAAGCACATGCCTATTACCATGTTTACAAAGAACAAGAGTTGTATAAAATAAGAAATAAATACTGTCCTCAACATCTTTCATATCAGTATCATCGTGCCTCTAGCCTTTTACGCCTGCAGATATATTTGGGGGGAATACATCTTTTTGTTTGTGGTAGCTATCTCAACTTTTTTTTTCTGATCAAATTTTTCTTGTATAAAAGTTTATGTGAGACCATTAGATGTTTATAGGAAAACATTCCTTAATTATATTTTGTTAAAGTACAACTACTTATCATGAATATTTCTGCTTCCCAGCACAACATAAGTGCTAGTGGCAAAAGGTTACATATTTATTTTACACTTGCTGATTCAGCTCTCCTCTTTTCTACCAAAGTAACATGAGAACTAGTAACACCTAAAAACCTGCTAGGATGAAATTATATTGTCACATATTTGGAATGTTATGATCTCAAACAGTCTTTATACAATTTGAAGGACATTGTATGTTGATTTTTGATAAAATTAGCAAAATTTTACAGAAAAAGAATTTTTTTCTGCATTGGCTTTGCATGCACTGATCTATACAAGTTCTGGAATCTTGGATATTAATGGCAGCAATGATAGTGAAAATTGCTTAGTCTTTAATGGAATGCTACATGTTGTAAACTTTTCTGCAAAACATAACAAGTAATTTTCCAATGCTGTCCACAGCATTTTATTGCTGAGAATTCATCACAAATGTCTTCAGTCTAAATCTCTACTTAAATTTCTTGATATAAACTAAATAATTTTGGATGGGTTCAATGTAAATATCTAAGAACTATAAATTGCATGACAGTGTAATAGGGTTGTACTTTTGCTTGTATAAAATATTTCCTTTTCCAGCATGAAAAATAACATATTTGAGTTATCAGCACAAAGATGTATATCAAATCAGTATTTATAGTTGAAACTTCCACACTTACTCCATGCAAAGATGGATTGATCTACGCCTAGCATCTCACTTTCCAAAGTAGTTGTGCCTAAACATGCATTCCCTGAATGCAATTTGAGACCATACTCTGAAGTGAAATGTCAGACATTGATGTTTAAATATTGCATTGTTTCTCTAGTGTGAGAAAGCAAATGGGCAAATAAGGACCAAAGTGTTTAATCTATATTAGGAAACAGGAAGAAAATATTCCAATAGGAAAGGGAACAAGGTAGGGGGAAGAGGAAATGAAGGAAGGAAAAAGGGATGCAAAAGAGAATAGAGGGAAAAAATGGAAAGAAACCTTTTGTAAATACCGAAAGAAGTTGAATGGATGGATGGGAGGCAAATGGGGAAATAATTATCAAAGTGTATCATGCACAGGTACAGATCTCCTATTGTGAATGTGGTCATCATGTGCATCTAAAGTGTAACAATACAACTAGTGAAAAAAGAAAGAGATCATCCACTGAAATATACATATCTTATGAAAATATGCCCATGATTTTTTCCACAGATATAATATGTTGTAGTTGAATTCTCATGAAACATAGTTTCTGAGTTGGAGTATAATATGAAGCTTCTTTATTAAGCAGTATCTCTCAAATCCAAAAGTAATGAGGGAGAAAAAGAAAGAAGTAAACTGAGCAGAGGAAGAAATATGTGATGTGACTAAAAAACTGTAGTGTGTATATATATATATATATATTTGAGACAGTGTCTCTCTGTGGAGTCCAGAGTGGCCTTGAACTCACCATGTAGCCCAGACTGGCATCCAACTCAGGGCAAGTTCCTCCTGTCTCAGCCTCCAGAGTGCTGTGATTACAGGCATGAGCCACCATGCCCATACTAAATATAAACATTCAAAAGAATGTATTACAGTAAAAGATATATTGCCATTTATCCTCCTGAAAATATTCCACATTACTTGAAACACACTTATTCCATCATTCTTGACACTTTCTGAAATAGTTCTGGAAGTTCTACTCTTCAGGGTCTTTAGCAGCACTGTTGTTGTTACCTGCAGGTCCTCAGTTGATTCAAGACTTTACCTTCCATGGTCATTCTGACAGAAACACATGGTGCAATATTTGGTCCATAAGGTACGTGAGCAGACACTGTGGTGTTTTATAGGCCACTCTCCACTGGATGGCACTTGGCGTCAGCGTTCACTGTATTTGTGATTAGGCCTCCCAGACATTCACGAAGCACAGCTTTCAAAACCGCTTCAGAAAGTGGCAAGAGCGATGAGAAGTGTGTTCAAAGCAAGAGTGAGGATTTAGAGGAAAATTAATGGCAATGTGTCTTTTACTCTAATACAATTTTTGTTTAATTTCAGCTTTCACAGTGTGTTTCTCTCACAGACCTAATAGCTAACTGTGATTTCAGACTTTCTGGAGTAAGAATACCCAGACATAAGTCTAACTAGGCCAACATGTCCAGGTCTTTTTCAAACATTAGATATGAATTGCTTCAGGAATCTCATATTTAGAGTATTGCCTTAAGAACTGTGCAGAATGGGGGCTGGGGATTTAGCTCAACGGCAAAAGCGCCTGCCTGGCCAGCGCAAGGTCGTGAGTTCAGTTCCCGGTACCGGAGAAAAACCAAAAAAAAAAAAAAAAAAAAAAAGAACTGTGCAGAATGTCAGATGAATTTTTACCATTACTATGGTGAATAGTTCCAAGACTCAGGTTTATCTACTGTGAATAAACGGACTAATGGACAGTTCAAAACTCTGTCTGGTATTTATGTACTAACACATGATTTCCCAGCTAGTGGAAAGTCTTGAGACTGAAGTCCTTTCAAGGAGAGGATAAGCATATAGTGTAAGTAGTGTTATCTTTTTCTTATGTTCAGAAAATTGAGCTAGATTTAGTGACCAACCTTCCTTCTAATTGGATGCCAAAGTTTTACTCCACAATGTAAGTTTCTAAGGATTTTTCCCAACTTAAGAACTTTAATGTGTACTGCAGAAGAGTTATGCTGCATTAGTCTTTTTTGTGACGTTTATATACAGATGCATCATTACTACTGGAACAGCTTAGCAGTGGGATTTTCTTTTTCATGTTGGAAGAAGATAAGTCTAGATGTTTGTTGAACCAAGACGAAACAAATTGATAAAAAAATTATTTCCAAAGGCTTTTGTCCACAGTGAAATTAGTTATGTAAAAGTATAAAGGATTGAATGCCTAGTTTTTCATTGTACTAAGACATTATCTATTGGCTTTTATATGCACGGGCTTACCACTCAATCTTGGACGCCTGTAGATTATTTAATGTAGAAGATTTAGATAAATTCCAGGTACAAAATAGGTACTTACCACATGCAAACACACCAAATTCTTTACAGTTGAAAATGCAGCTCCATTCATTTGTTTTTTAAGAAGAATTAACATTTCATAGTGAGGTTTCATGACCATGGGTTTTAATTCATTCTTCACTTATTTCATTCTTTAGTACTTTACAGTACTAAAGAAGTATGAAAAACAATGCAAGAAGTTTTTTTTTTATTCTTTTTTCCTTTTATATCCTTTTTGATGAAATTGGAAAATGTAAAAATCATATTACTACAATTAAACATTTGGATACCAATTAGTAATTTACAAAGTATAAAGACTTTTCTGTTGATAATATACTATCAGAGAATTAAAATAGCTCAGAGAAGAATATCAAATGAGTATTACATGCCCTACTGGAGGAAGACACTGATTTCTGTTTTATATTTTGATAAGTATAAAAAAGAAGGTATTAACAGATCAAAGGTAGTATCCAAATGTCAATAGAGATAATAAAACATTAAGATATCATCAATGTAGATTGAACATGGATCATGTTCCTGTTCAATCTTTGGTAGTTTACTATGCCATGGCTAACCAGCAGTGGCTTCTAATGATTAATAAAATCCAACTTCTCTATGGCTTGGGAGATAAATGTATTTTTCCCCTTCTCCAATCATAATGAGCTCATTATGCTTCTGACAGGTGTAAGCACTATGCAAGTTTTTAGCCGAGCCTTTAGTTGAACATTTTGGAAGGCAGTCACAATGGCCATCCAGGGCATCTTCAGCTGCTCTATTCACACACCTTCTCATGCAGCATATTCCTATAAATTATATAATTTATCCAAGTAAGTATGATGATACTCCACAAAACTAATACAAATAGTAATTATGATTATATAGACCATTATATGAAAATAAATCTTAATTTTTTTATAGTGGGAAAATTTATTGTGGAATAGGAATGGGAATAGGAATAGCTCCTGAGAGACAGGAGGGGACCCGAAAGGGGGGTGTAAAAATAAATATTTCAGAAGTGCCTAGCCTCCCTCTAGGAAGAGAATGGGAAATTGAGTTTCAGACTTGGTTTTCTTTCTGTTTGTATCTTGCTTTTGAAAGTAAAAATGTAAAAGAACAATCAATTGTATGTTTACACCATAACTCATCACCTGACAGCCTGGAGTTACTTGAACTTTTGTATTTCAAAGTCACTGTAGCTACTGTAACTTCTAGTTAAGTTCACATAAATGACAAACGTATGTCCCTCTTAGTTTCCAAAATATTTTGTACAGGGTAAAAAAACATCAGGGTAAAAAGGCATCCAGGTAAAGTACCAGAACTTGGTTGTCAACAGGGTCTGAGACACCTAGAGAAGTTAACATCAGGGATGGATTAACACATCGATGTGTTCGCAGATGAATGTGTTATTAAGAGGTGGCGCATCACTGAAGGATGTAGATGCCTGGGACTGTGACTCTGAAGTATATCTTCTCCTGTGTTCTTTGCCTCTCATTCTGTTTCCTGGCTAAAATGAGGTGAATATCTTTTCCCTGTCAAACCTCAATACAATAATATTTCCATGGTCGGCAACCATGATTTTCCACGTGCCTGAAGTTCTCTGAAACCATGATTCCAAATAAGTATTTTCTCCTTTAAGTTTTGCATGTTAGGTAATTTGTGATGAAAATCTGACTACTACATTCCTGAAGACAATCAGTGTTCTGTGAAAATTTTACTGGGGTCTGGCAGAACTGAAAAAATCATGGAAGAATATCAGAGAAGAGATTTTATGCTATGATAATTTATATGTTTACAATCCATCTACATATTTACCACCTCCGTATAAACTGATGTGAAAAGAAACAGTTCTCAGTAAAGTGCTCCATCTGTTCTTCTGCGTAAGTAACAAGAAATAATCGACTGGAAGACGATTATGCAGATAAGATGGGTACGTCTAGAAAATATCAAAGTATTCCCGTAATGGAACTGTATCAGAAGAAATAAAGGATGTGTGGAAATGAAACAACTACTATTTTTAAATATGTTTCCAGGAAGGTGAACTGACTCTTAAAGCAGCTTCATGTATTTTGGTGGAATATGTTGTCTGCCATGCTCAATATTTACATTTGCTTTGGGGAATTCGTACACTTTATAGCATGCATTGATCATCTTCAATCCCTTCACACTCTTTGCTATCCTAAACTTTCCCTTGATTTGCTTATCAATCTGAAACAAGTCTGCTTTTACTTTCCTACTTCTCTCCTCTGTTTTGCTCCTTTGTTTACGCTTTTGTTTCTCATTTAAGATAAATCATGTAATATTTAACTTTCTGGGTCAGATTTATTTCATATATATGCAAACAGGAGCCGCATGCAAGAGCTCTTAACATCCAAATCTGGAAAAGTATAAACAATAAAACAACTAATGCACCATTAAATCACGCCCAAAGTTTAAAAAATATCCATGTACTGAAACTAATATTAGATGACTTAATAAATGAAATGGGAGGAAATAGCTAAATCTGTCTATCAGCATTCAAAATAATTTAAATGGACACTTCAGGTCAACAAAGTAAAGAATGCAAATGGCAAAAACGGACTCATTCAAAAAAATGCTGCATGCCAAAGCAGAAAAGATAGCAACTTTACAGCAAAAAAACATGGCAAGCACTATGCCATCCAGATGAATGTTAAGGCAAATAGTGACAGCTGATATTGCTATCATGTAACTTTAGTATAAGAAAATGAATAAAAATGATTAGAAAACTCCAAATGTTGTTGTTCTGCAAAATATCTTATCAATATTTCATAAAATTCTCAAGATCATCAAAAATCTGAACAGATGTCATAGTCTCAAAGATATTATGACTCATAAGTACTAAATTTAACATTGTATTCTGAATGAAATCTTCAGGGTAAATGACATTAGCTAAAAATTCAGACAATACATATGAGGTATGAGTTGTTATAATTAACAATGCACAAATATTGATTCATTAATTGTGACAATGGAAGATATATATAGGCTTCATTGTATATCTATTAACTTTGTAAATACTAGTTAAAAAAACAAGAAAGTATTACAATAATATTAAAATCTTTCATTAAAACTGAGATGAATAAGAAAAATTGTATGGTCCAGGAAATCAATTTGAATTGTGCTCTTATAAAAATGTTATACATTTTCTTCATAAATATTTTCAATGATAGATTTAATACATTTTAAGGACAAATATTGTCAGTAACAAACTAAGCAAATTTTATATGCGCATATGGCTTCATTTTCTGTTTAAATTTGTTTTTAATTAAATCTGCTGGAAGATTTGTAAAATGAAGAGGATTGAATAATTATAATTGAGAAAAGTTGATGAAGTTGTTAAAAATGGATTTGCTTTTCTTTTTCTTAAGACATGATCAAAATATATCATTTTATTCTTTAGCTCAGCATATGGCATTTAGTTCAAAATATTTAGCATTATGGCTTCCACAACTCACATCAGAGGCTGCTATTTTTTTGTAACAACCACTTAGAAAATAAACACTGCAGATGTGACATTTAAAATAAAATATTAAGAGTTTTAAACTTGCCAAAGTAAAACATAGTACAGAAATGTGAGGTACACCTTTATTTCAGTGTTAACAATACTAATCTTTGTATATCTACTCACATTAAAAATTATTGAAATTCAAACATCATCAGTATGTTGCTCTTTTCAGCAAAGTCTTCAAGGGATTTGAATACAAAGACAGAATTTGAAATGAATTTTCAATGACATATATGCAAAATTATTTTGCATTTTTTTGGTGAGATAATTGAGTGAAATCTGTCACAGACACACACTTATGCACATACATCAATGCTTTTACACATGTCCAACTGCAGAACTCATATTTTCAGTTGGAAATAATTTGATACTGAGTATAAGAATTATGCAAGTTTCTTTAATTTTAAAAGAAGTTCCCAAATCTTGGGAACTGAGCTCATAATCTTGGGAATAGACATTTCATCTTCATTCCACCTTGAACTCTGCTGCAGAAAGATGAAACAATTTTCTTCATTTGCATATAAAGAAAACCTGAATTTCAGTAGTTCGCATAGAAGGGTTTCTTTTTTCTTTTTCTTTTTTTTGTTTTTCTCCGGTACCGGGAACCAAACTCACGACCTTGCGCTTGCCAGGCAGGCGCTTTTGCCGCTGAGCTAAATCCCCAGCCCCCAGAAGGGTTTATTTTTATAAGCTGAAAAAATCCAGATGGATAGAGAAGCTCAATAACGTCCATGCTTTCTTTGTATCTGTGGTTCATCATTGTTAGTACTGCTTTTCATTCTCATGCATGCAAGAGGTTTCCGGATTTAGTATAATATTCCCTACTAAAATGAAAGATAAAAGGTTAAGTAGGAAAAGAGCAAAGAGACACTCCCACAAGCCTGTTTCTCTTTAAATGACTTTCAAAAAGCTGGCATTCTTTGATCGTCATTTATGACAATATTCGGACATCTCTAAGTTTAAAGGAAGTCAAGTGCTCATGTATATTTCCTGAGAACACGAACTAAATTAATATTATCATAGTAAAGAAAATGACACTGAAGTCTGGAGAGGTAAACACGAATAACTACCACAAAAAGTGTACCTTACACAAAAAGTGTAAGAAAGGACTGTAGATCAAGCATTGCTACTCTGAGCCCTTGATTCTCAACATCTGAAACAATGTTATTTACGTTTTTGCTTGTAAACTTGGTGACATATTATTTTCTTGAGTTTGGAAAATAGAACACTCTAGGAAAAGTACAGAGGGAGAGAAAAGAGAGAAAGGAGTTGAAGGGTATAAAAATAAATAAGATATGTTATATACATGTACAAGTTTCCCACAGTGAGTATCAATACTATGTACTAATGTACATGTACAAAGAAAATGTTTTATAGTAAAATAAAGAAACAAGAACAGCAAAAAAGGAAATCAAAATCGATTATAGTTATATCACTCACAGCTCATCACAGATCATTTCATGGAAAATCTCAAGAAAAGACAGATATTCATATCAATACATGCAACCCTATTGATATAATCTACTTCTACTTGAGTAAGTTTCGGTAGTTTGTGTATTCAAAGAAATTGGTTCATTTGATCCAACTTGCTTAAAGTGTAGGTAATAGAGTCATTCATATCCCTTTATTATCTTTTCAATATCCATCAATTCAGTAATTATGGGCCCTTTTTCCTTTCAGACATTAGTGATTTTTGCTCTGTATCTTTTATTGGTTAACCTGGCCACTGCTTTGCCACAATTTTGATTTTGTTGATTTTGTCTAATGATGTCATGTTTCCAATACCATCTAATCTTTATTCATTTTTTGTATGCTTTCTTTAAATTCATATACACTTCATAAGGTGAAAGCTTAGGTTAATGTTTACATATCTTTCTTCTGTTCTAATGTACATGCTCAATGATAGAAACATCCTTCAAACGCAATTTTGCTATCAGCACTTTGAAAATGTTGTTTACCTTTTCATGATGTTAAATATTTTTAATTTTTCTAGAGACTGTTTTTAAACCCTTTGTTATAGAAAGGCATGTGTTTAATCTTCAAACTGTTTTCAGTTTCCCAGCTCTCATTTTCTTCTTGATTTCTAGTTTAAATCTATTGTTGTTCAGAAGCATGCTTTGTATGATTTTTATTGTTTTAAATTTGTTTAAGTATATATTGTGGACCAGGGTTTGCTCTGTTTTTGTAAACTGTGTGTCACCTGAAGGAAAATATATGTTTGTTTTGTTGTTGCTTAGAATATTCTATAAAATTCCTTTAGACAAGCTGATGAATGACCCTATTCAGTTCAATATTTCCTTTTGATTTTCTGCCTACTGTATCTACGAAGTACTTATAGAAAGATATTGAAGACTCCAGGTGTAAATATGAATTTGCTTATTTCTTCATTCAGTGCTATCACTATTTTTGCCTCATATAATTTGATACTCTGATGTTAGGTGTATCCATGTCATGATATCTTATAAAATTAACTTCTTTCTATGTAATAGCATATTATACCAAATAATTTTCCTTATTCTGAAGTCTGTTTTCCCTAAAATTATGCAACTATCTAAATTTTCCTTTTAGTGTTAAAATGCTACAACTTCCTTTAGCATTTTACTTTTAATCTATCTATGCGTTTATGTTTAATATGGATTACTTTTGGAAGTCCATAGTTGTGACTTTTTAAAATATCAACTCTTTCTTTTCCTGTAATTGATATTTGTAATCACTTAAATAAAAGTAATTATTGTTATGTTTAGATGAATAAATTCATATCCATACCTGCTGTCTATCCATTGCAAATTTTGATCTTTCCTCCATTTTCTGCTTTGTTTGTATTTTGTGGAGCATTTTAAATAGTTCCATTTTTTTTCTGCTGTGACAGTGTGTTCCTTCTACTTCTTTCCATTCACACATTTATGTTTTCTTTGAGTTTGCAATATGCATTTGGAAAGATTCTTAGCTAAATGTTATGTAAAACTAATGTATAATAATTTACAGGAAATACAGGTAAATTAAAATATTTTTCCAAATTATTCCCTTATAATATTACTATCACTCATTTTAGTTATCTGTGCATTAAAATTGTGTAATACATTAGTACTGCTATTACTTTGAATTAACAGTAGTCTGTTAGATCTATTAGGAGCAACAAAAATGGAAAGCTTAATCATGTAGATGTTCCTTCTCTTATGCCACTCTCTTTCTTAGGTACATCCAAATATCTGGTCTGTTTCATATGTCTTCTCTGAATAACTTTTTAAAAAACATTTCTTGCAAAGTGAATCTATGGAATTAAATTCCTTCCACCTTTATTTGTTCAAAAAAACCTTTTCTTTACCTTTATTTTTAAAAATAGGATATTGTGCTGTCCAGTGTGGCCTCAAATTTGTAATCCACCTCAGCCTGCACAGAAACATGTATTACAGTTATGCATCCCAACACACAGCTTCTTTTTCCTTGAAAGATAATGGTTAAAAAACTCCAGTCATTTTTCTTCCTTTGATTTCTTCTTGCCTGCTTTCTTTTCTTATTCATCTAGAGTATTCACTCAACTGTTGTCTAGCTAATACAGATTCTTCAAAAAGTCTGATGCAATGAATATATTAATTTCTCTACATGTAAATTATTTTTCACTTACTGGTTTCTTTCAAGATTTTTACTTTGTGTGTGTATATGTGTGTGTGTGTGTTCATGTATGTATGTGTTTTCTCAGTTTGTATATTATGTACCTAGGTGTAGATTTTGGGCATTTATCCAGGTTAACAGTTCTGAGCTAACTTGATATATGGTTTGGCACCTGTCATTAATTTAGATCATAGCTCCTGACCAAGTGGGATTCATCCCAGGGATGCACAGATGGTTCCACATACACAAATCAATAAATATAATACACTGCATGAACAGAAGCAAGGACAAAAATCACAGGATCATATGAAATAATGGAGAGAAAAGCCTTTAACAAAATACACCATCCATTCATGATGAAAACCCTGAAGAAAATACTTATAGAGGGATCCTATCTCAATACAATAAAAGACAATTGTGACAGTCATCTCTTTAAATGGGAAAAACTTGAAAACTTTCCCCCCAAAATCAGGAACAAGAGAAGAATGTCCACAGTCACTACTCCTATTCAATATAGTTCTCAAAACGTTAACCAGAGCAGTGAGGCAAGAGAAAGAAATAAAAAGATATGTATAGGAAAGGAAGAAGTCAAGTTATTATTATTTGCAGATGACATGATCCTCTGCACAGAAGACTCAAAAAGTTCCACCAAGTCTGCTGGCATTAGTAACCAAATTCAGTAGCATAGCAGGATGCAAGACGAACACAAAACAATTAATTGATTAATAGCATCCCTGTAGTCCAATAATGAATCCAGCGAAAAAGAAATTAGTGAAAATAGTACCATTCACAAAAGCATCAGGAAAAATGAAATAGTTAAGAATTAACCACACCAAGTAAGTGCAAGACCTTTTTACACTTTTTGAGACATATGTATCTCCAGAAACTACTCATGTTTCCCAATATACTGCTAAAGGAATCCTTGAAAGAAAATAAGCATAACTTTAGTCCAATAAAGCTTTATCTACAGTAATAAGTGTAATTTTAGATACCTAACCTATTATTCTAGATCATCCAGGAAAAAGATATGGTGAAGGAAACCACTACAAAGCAGCTCTGAGCACAATTTAAAATTAACCAATTGGCTATGTTTACTTGTGAGTGTGTCCCAGGCCTAGCTCCCTTGTCTGGGGATGGGCAGTGGACTCATAGTAAGTGAACCTCTGTAAGTCACTGGTCCTGGGTGAGGCCTATAGTGGCCTGTGAGGGTGTGACATCTCAAAAGACAATATAAGGCCACCGCTGAGAACACCTGACTCCAACCCCAAATAACTAAATAGAGACTGTAACTGCAAGCACCTCAGGTGAATGTCAATAAAGATAAGATAGTCCCCTAATTAGCAAAATTTACTACTTGCGGGAGTCTGCACTCACGAACTCCCAAATTCCTGCTCAGGTTCCCAAGCTTTCCTCAGTTCCCATGCTTTCCCTTCCTTTGTTTGAAAACCAAATAAAGAGGGGCCGTGCAGAGGAGTATTTTGTCTTAGCCCCCAGAGATTCTTGAATTTTGCTAGGAGGTTTGAATGGCCCTGAAACCCTAAAACCATACCACTTGTCTCTTTTACTTAAGCTTTAGCCATCCAGTTGTTTGGGATGTTGTGGGCCTGATCAGGCTGTGACAATATGATGTCTTAAGGACAGAAATATATCCCCTATTCTTCAATAAGCAGAACCAATATTAATATAATAACCATAATTTCAAAACTGATATACAAATATAATGCAATACTAAAGAAAATACCAATACCATTCTTCTCAGAAATAGAGAAAATAACTCTAAAATTAATATGGAACAGTAAAAGCCAGAGTAACAAAAACAATCCTGGGTAACAAAAGCAAAGGAGAACTTATCACAACCCGAACTTCATGTTATAGTATAAAGTTACAGTAATTAAAAACAGATGGAATTGAAAAATAAAAAAAAAACAGACATGTGGATCAATGAACAGAAAAGAGAATGCAGAAACAACCTCCAGCACATTTCGCTACCTGACCTTTGACATAGGGTTCATAAATATATGCTAGAGGAAAGGTACCCCTTTTAACGAATGGTGTCTGGAACACTGGCTATCAATATGCAGAAGGCTGAATCTAGATGATTAATTTTCACCATGTATCAACTAAACTCACAATGAATCTAGTGTCTAAATGTTAAAATAGAAAGAATCTGCTGGAAAGCAAATTAGGATAGACTTTTGAAAACATAGAAATAGGAAAGGACTTTCTGAACAGAACCTCAGTAGTACAAGAAACAGTACCAAGTGTCAACAAATGGGATCATACAAAGTTAAAATATTTTACTTAGCAAAGAAAACCGACAGAATGAAAAGACTACCTACAGAATGGAAAAAAAAATATTGACAGTTACTTCTCAGCCAGAGAACTAAAATCTAGAATATATAAAGAAATTTAAACATTAGACCTCCCCAAATAAAAGACCCCCAAAAAATAGACAAGTAAAAGGAATAAACCCTTTTCAGAAGCTGTACAAATAGCCAATGAGTACAACAAAATTGTCCAACATCTCTGGCCATTTGAGAAATGCAAATTAAAACAACACTGAATTTCTACCTTACGCCAGAGAACATGACTATCATCAAGAAATCAAATAATAACAAATGTTGGGGAGGCTGCTGGGAAAAACGAACCCTTCTACATTATTGATGGGAATGTAAATTAGTACAATCATTATGGAAATAAGTATAGAGATTACTCAAAAAACTAAAACCAGGTATTCTACTTGACCCACCTATACACCTTATATGTATCTTCTCAAAAAAGTTAAAGACATCATATTACAGTAATACACACATGTGTATGTTTATAGTAGCACAATTATAATAGCTAAATCTTGGAAGCAACCAATATGACTATAAAAGCTGAATGGATAAAGACAAGGTGTCACTTGCATGCAGAAGAGGACTACTCTGCCATAAAGTAGGACAAACGTGGGTCCTTTGTAGGAAAATGGATGCATTTTGAGACCACAATTTTAAGTGAAAAAATTAGACCCACAAGCTTAAATATGGCATGGTTTCTCTTATATGACAAATCAATAAAACAAATAATGTACAAAATAAATGATAACAGGGATTAGGGAGATAGGTCTTTCGTATAAGGGAAGAGGACAAAGAGATGGAGGCAAGAGAGTTAGAGGAAAGACAAAGAAAGAAAAAAAGATGTGCTTGGTGCACTTTCCACCAGTACTGTGATTTCATGTACTGCAAACATGGACTAATAAAAATAACTTGGAGAATACTCATTCACTATGACTTCAAATAAACCTTTCTCTTATTTTTCCCTTTCTGGTATTCTTACTACATATACATTATACCATTTATAATTTTCTCACAATTGTCTGTTCCGTTTACTTTAGATTCCTTTTCCTCTTTACATTACTGTTTAAAACTATCTGTTGATATGTGCTAAGGACCCTAAATTCTTAGCCATGTCTAATTTCCTGTGCCTAAGAAAGTGATTCTTTCTACATGTTTGTTATTTTGATCTCCACCTGTTTTTTAAACTAATTTCTATTTACATTACCAGATGTTCTAGTACACTATCTACTTTTTATGTTAGAATGTTTACCGTATTAGTCATGTCTACTTTAAAGTGACTAATATTGCAATTTTGATATTCATTTTACCATTATTATTTTAATCCTGAAAATACTGAATTCTGAGTATAGCTTATTCTAACCTTGCTGTTTGCTTTGTCTTTTCATTCTATGTGTCTTTTTGCTTTCTTCTTTTTTCTCTTGTAGTGTGCCTTGTAATTTGTTCTTCAAAGTAACATATGATAGACAATCAGCTAAAATTTTTTCCAAGTTTGTGGGTTTTCTTTT
>NW_004955428.1:6342191-6354787 GCF_000276665.1 Chinchilla lanigera
AAAAAAAGTAACATATGATAATTTGCATAGTCAGAATTGAAGTAATTTGGCTCTAATATGAGATCTTGTATTAAATGAGATAAAAATTGGTCTAAAATGTGTAACTGTTTTAAATGTTTCAGGCTTTGCTTTCCTCTAGGTTTCTTGTTCTTTGTTTCTTCTCTGTAGTCTTTGGGCTTTCTTCTGAAAGAAGAAGAGATTTTTATTTGGTAAATCAGAAGTTGGCATGGTTCCCAGAGAAAAAAAAACACAAAAGAAAGATTTCACATAACAGTGGGCCTTCCATGACTTTTGATTTGTTCCACATTCAGATTCTGTTATTTCATCCAAATAAATATTTATGGGTTATCACAAGCTACTGGCCTTAGCAACTTCTGCTGAAAGTATGCTGCTCTCAGCTATGAGGCTCTGTATTAATCTGTCTCTCCAGTTTCAATGCATGACCTCAAGTCTGTGATAAATCTAAAAAAAAGTCACTGATGTTTGGTTAGTTTAGAGTTTGCCAGTGTAATTAGTGTGAGAATGAGAACATCTCAATATTTTACCTATGGAAGCAGAAACCACAAGTCTGAACAGCCATTCTTATGGAAGTCATAGTAGGAAATGGAACCTGGAGGTTTTTTATATAAATAATGGAATCCTTTTCGAAAGTGGAAGATACCACTTTCACTCACAATTCAGTGTCCCTCCCAGTCACATGGCTGCCTCTAAACACAAGAAGGCCAGAGCTGCAATCCATCTTATGTTCAGAAACAAAAGCTAAAAATATTTATCTCAGTATAACAAGCAAAAAGAAAGATGAGAATAGACAGGCCAGTGACACACAAAAAGCACTTTCATCTGCATCAGCAAGCCTAGATTTAATGACTGTGGCTCATTGTATAAAAGAATGCTTCCATTAGGGTTGAAAAATTGGAAGCTGATATCACCCTTTGGAGCTTGAGGTCCTAATGCCAACAGGACAAGGAGGGGAGAAAACTAGTTTATCTGCCAAAAATTAAGCTAATATCTTTCTTTCATTTCTTTTACTTTTGTGAGTACTGAAAATGTATGTGAATAAACTAGACAAAACCCATATAAAGGTAGAACTCTCAAAATTAGTCCAGGGTCTTTTGAGCTTTTCCCATAAAGTGCTGGAGGGTAAGTATAATTTTTGACACATATGTCTTGGTCGAATCTACTGAAGTCTTTCACTGTATTGCTAAAGAACCACTGAAAGAAAATAAGTGCAATTTTATACCAATAAAACTTTCTTTACAGTAGTATATGGAAGTTTTTTCCTCACCCATTACTATACAACACTGAAGAATGTTCACAAATATGATGTTTCAAATCCTGTTACTTAAATAAGAAGCAAAATGTAGTAACTATAATTTTTCGGTCCGATTCTTTCCCTTTTGTTTTTTTCCCTTCCATTGTGTGTTCATGTTCTTGTAATTGGATTTGTTTATGTGCCCTTTCTGTACACATACTCATGTCATTGCTGATAAGTTTATGTCTGTAATTCCCTGTGCTTAAGATCCCCTAGAGTTTAGAGTTTTGGACGGTAACTGCTAAACTTCTTTAATCATATCCTTTCCTCTGGTCAGTCTTCATTTCCCATGAAAGGTAAATTATCTCCTGCTACCTTCATATCAACTCAAACATCACTGAAGTAGAAACTTCAATGCTTTAAATGTTTATAATGTCACAGTCAAGAGATATTTTTATCAGTTCAAAAATAGAGGTGTGTGCCTGTTGTAAAGTTATATATTTATACACACTAATGAGAGCATTTAAGGGTTATGGTTTCTTTGATTGCTTTCCTGACTGAATGAATAAACAAATTCCTCATTAGAATATACAAGTCTCCTTGGACAAGGGTAGTGTGGGCCCCAGAGACACTATCATATTTTAAAGATACGCCAGTACCTCTCATTTTAATTATTTTATTTGTTATTTTGTAAATATGTAGATTTTTAAAATGCCTTCTTTCTCTTTTCCTCCCAAATGGGTAACTGAGTTAAACAGAAAACTTACAAGCCCCTGCTGCTAAGAGAAACTGTCCTTGGATCATGTGCCTGACCTCTTCCTCACTTATGGGGCTTTGGTAATGTCTAGGACAATACATAATATTAAATATTAGGTTCCCTGCCAGGTTCTGCTGGTCAGCTCTTGCTGGCACTGCAGGTTTCCTATGATTCAGTCATAGTTTCTATTGTATTTATTACTTACGCTGTCCTACACCATATCCTCAACTACAGGGTCATGTACACTTAATACAGTGAAGGACCTTCACGACTACAGATCTATTGCACCATTTGTATTTTTATGGAGTGTGCTCAGAAAAACTTCTCTTCTTCAATGATAATAGCTTCTGGAAATTCTGCATATAATCCTTGGTAGCACACTTCTTCTTTGGGCTTACTACACATTGACATAGAGACACACAAAAATGCAATCACCTCAGAGAATCCAAATTCAGAAAAGAAAAAATACTTATTGCATTAGTTTCCTAGAACTGCCAGAACAAAATATTCAAGCTTGAGCGACTTCAAAAATAGAAATTGATTTTCTCATGATTCTCAAGTTGGAAAATCCAAGACCAAGTTGTCACCACCATGAATTCCTCCTGATTTCCTGTCCCTTGGTTTGCAGACAGCTGCCTTCTTAGTGTCTCTTTCCATGATCCTTCCTCTCTGCTGGAAAAGAAAATGATAAGGAAATATGCTTTTGGGAAGTGTTTTAGAAACAGTTTCCTCCTAAATATTTAGATGTATGTGAATGGAGACACATACCTGATGATGGTGATGTCTTTCACTGTATATAGAAATCAGAATGCAATAATTGAAAATCGAATGCTAGAATGAGATTGACTGAACTAGAATTGTTTACGATAGCAGTTACAAAAGGCTTACTCTCCTTGGTGGCCAGACTTCGTCCTATTATTAGAACATCTGTGAAACTGGTTTAGTGCTTATTTTAATTACATTTTTAAAGATATGTTTCCAAATATAAGCACATTCCAAAGAACTGTGTTAGGGTTTCAAAATAGGAAATTGGAAGAGACATTATGGTCGGGATTTGTGAAGAAAACAATTTAATATAGGACATATAATTTATAGGATTATTTTATAGTAGTCACCCAAAGAGTCAAGCACAAAAAAGTGCAAGAAAACTGTCCACCCACTAAAGACCCAAAGAATCCAAATGAGGGCCTGGATCCCATGGCAATGTCTTGCGTGAGTCCAGCTAAAGACCTGGAGTCCATGACAATGCCCATCACAAGTCCAAAGGGAGGCAAAGATCCCACAACAATGTCTCATGCAAGTCTGTACCAAGGATCTGCCCTGAGAAGGACCAAGGTTAAGTGGTGGAAGCTAGAAAGTCTGCACCACTGGGATGAAGGATATGTGCCAGCAGGCTGAGGGATCTGCACTGGAGCAAGGAAGTGACACTCAAAGTAAGGACCAGAGCTCCCTTGAAAAGGACCACAGCCATTTTCAGTGACAACAAGGTCCTGAGCTCCTCTGATGATGAAAATAGTTGAGTTCACATCAGAAAAGCCAGGATGACAAGCTCTTCCAGGAGAATCAACAGCTCCCTAACAACACCACTTCTTTTTCTCCAGTTCTCCTTTTTATATGGTTGGCAACAGTCCTCAGGTGAGCCTTCCATATCCAGCATCACACTGATTCGGTTCAGCTGGGTGTTAAAAATTGGCCACCACAAACATAGTTTAGTAATATTGAATTATCTATTAATCATCTGTCTATTATCTATCTATATCTATCATCTAGCTAATCACTTATGTTCTCTCTATCCCAATAACAGACATTTTGATATGAATGGACCCTTAGAGTTTTCTCTTACTTTCTTCCATTCTTTCACTGCTTAAGAACAATTAGATATTTTTAAAAAATACACTCCTTCCTCTTTTTGATTGCCTTTATCCTCCTTTTCCCAGTCACTCAGAAACCTAGATGCAGAGGAATTAAAAATATACTCTAATATAACATTATGTACACTGATAATACTAATGTAATTTCTTATGTCTGTTTGATGATTAAATATCAGATATAAAGATATTAACAAAACCATATTTATGAAAAATATCTGATAATCTTTGGAATTATAATATAAATTATAGATAACCAACACTTTAAAAATACATAAGCACAGTAAATACTTTCATTAACTTATAAATAAGCAAAAATATTTTTTAAAGATTTTTAAAGCCCAAAATTGTTTGCTTTATAACATTAAAACACTATAGATTATATAAAATAATACTATAAATATGAAAATAATTACACATTTTTCCCTTGAGTGGATAAAAGTTCATTTTAATTTCCTATTATAATATCTTAGAGTGATTGGCATTTTGTGAAATCTTTCTTCTGTCATTAAAAATTTCTCATATGTTGTGAATTTCAATAATTAAGTTTGCCTCAAATACTGAATTGCATTCTGTAGAATATGTACAAGGAAGATTAAAAATAATGAAGAGGATTTTAAGGACATAAAGCTATCAGATTTAACTCAACCACAGAACTTTTCTCCTTATTGTTAAGTATTGTGAAAATGTCTTAAACTCAGTTTATCATAATTAAAAGTATTCTCATCCTATTAAGAACAAAATTAATTCAGTTTAAATGACAGTAGACACTTAACGAAGAATAATTTTGTATATAAAGTTAGAGAAAATAAAGTTTCTAGTAGTGGTAAATGTTTAAATCCAGACTCATATTAAAATAAACCTAAAGCAATTTACTCCACAAACAAATGAAAGCACACAATGACACCTGTATATATTAGTGGAAATTTCTTCACAAGTAAAGTTAATATGATTAATTCTAAGAGTTCTAGGTTTTTTTTTAACACCTTTAATGCAGTGGTTTCACAAGTTATAATCTTAAGGTAGACTACTAATTTCTATCTATTTCTGTAGTAGAAAGTTCTCATAACTGGACCATGGGATAGATAGACCACAATGAACAATTTGTACACAGAGGCTATATTACCTTGTGGGTTGATGATTTATTGACAAGTGACAGAATGTATATACTCATGAAGTTAAGAACTATGTTAGAACATAACTATGTTAGAACAACATATATTTTAGATAGAATATCTAACATCTGTAAAACAGTTTGGCAGTAGTGACCCCTTTCCTCAGGAGCTCTTAGCTTGTCCTTTGGAAGTATACATTTTTCCACAAGAAAATTAGAAGTCTTGAAAAGCAAACTGACTAGTCTGCCCATGTGTCCTCTTGAAACTAGTGATACATTTGTCTCATCAAATAGAAAGGCAACCTAAGAGGGTCTAGAGGTCTTCAAGTATCGTATGAAGTCATGGACCTTATAAGACAATTAGTTGGCATTTCTAGAACCATAATATGGGACATTTTCTGGTTGTTGTCTTCACTACCGTTAAGCACAGTCCAACAATTCACATTCCTACTTGTCTCATCTCTTATCTTGATTTATTATAATTCTACATGTGCAATGTGAGATCCTTTGTCTACTTCTCATATTCTTAAGTCTGCATTACTTTCTCTCTTAAACATGTGATTTTAGCATGTCATTGCTTGACCAATATCTAACAAAGATGATAGGAAATGTGATAAAATAATATGCTTAAAATTTATATTTTTAAACTTACTACATAAATTTACACATTACCATTAATTCCCATCAGACTATGATCTCACACACACTTTGGGCGCATGCAGACACCATCATTCTTGCCACTTTCTGAAGCAGTGCTGGCGGTCCTCTTTCCTGTTTTCAGTTCTTCTGTCACGGCTGCCTCCATGCTCTGAATCAATACAGAGCATTTATCTTTCTTGGTCACTTTGACTTCGGGAAAGAACTAGAAGTCACATGATGTAATACAGATCCAGTAAATAAGAAATATGTGAAAGGACTCACTGTAATGTTTAAGGAGCTTGGTTTTTGGGTGAATGGCACTCCACAGCAGGATTCACTATATCTTTGATTATATTTTATAAAGACTCTCACAAAAGAAGACTTCCAGAACTGTCTCACTGTGGTAAAAACAATTAATTAAGTATGTTCAAAGGAAGGATGAATATTTTGAGGGCGCTAATGGCAACTGGTCTTTTCCTGTAATAAATTTCTTTTTCTTTTTGATATCAGTAATTCAACTCAAGGTCTTGTGCTTGCCAGAGAGGTGCTTATGCCACTGAGCTATATCTCTGCCCCCCCCAATAGATTTCTTTAATTTAAATATACACTTTATATTTTGTTAACCCCTTGTACATCCCTCCCCTGCTGTGCATACTTTGTCCTGGCATCAGTGTTTCCTGTGCTTGGAGTCACATGGACTTCCTATTTTCTGCCCTGCAAGGGAGCAGAAAACACGAAAACAAATTCCTTAGTGATCTTTCTCTGTCCCTACTTGTGAAACACATGGCCTTTCTCCCATATTAATTGTGTACCTAAAAATTGATGGTATAGATATCGCTTGTTCCCAACATCTATCTTATACGATACATAGCAGTACAAAATTGTGTGTGTGTGTGTGGGTGTGTGTGTGGGTGTGTATGTGCCCAGGCACACATGAAGGCATATGTTGATATGAGTGTGCAGTGTGGAGAGAGTCAAGGCGCAGCTATATTAGGTTATTTTTGTTATATATAAACCTCACTGTTTCTCCACAATGCTCAGCCCCTAGCTACGTCTGAAATCTATAAAACTAGCGCGTTCTTTTCATCCCTTCCTCCTTAATTTCACCTAATAGCATATAAATAGACTTCTTAGTTATTATAAGTTTGAACTTACATAGTGGGAGCAAGACAAAAACTGGTGAAATATTATGAACTTACACTGTGAAGTCAGACTTAGTAAGTCCAAGATTTCACAAAGGTTAGAACCTAGACTCTTTTTGTCACAATTTCTCCAAATACTCTCTCCAGTCCTTGTCAGTCTTGGACTGCTAGCCACTTCTCCACAAAATATACTCAAAAATAGGTGACATAGGATAATAATTAATCTAGAAGCACTTTTGTTTAAAGACTACATGGTTTAGTATAAGAACCTAAAAATGTGTCCTATTGCTGGTTAGAAGCTATTCTATCATTATATAATAATAAAAGATTACCTCATTATTTTAGTGTCATAAAATATGTTTCCTCCCTTGTTTTGTGAAAGTTTAATTTTTACATAATTTTATTCACATATTTTTTTTTGTCTCCTCTTTGGTAATAAGTACCAATGTTTCTGTTTTACTGATTTTCTGAAATTTATGCTGGCCCCCAGCTCTGCACAATCACTGATGCCCTAAAACCAATACTTTACTGGAGATCGTTGATCACTTTATGCATTTATCATTCAGTGCTGCTGTTTTAAAAAAAAATACCATGGCAATATTTGTATAGTACACAGAGACCCAAAGAATTCTATGTGGTGTTTTTCACTCTGATTGATTTTGGGTATGTAAGAGCTCTCCAATGGATAAAAAGCAAGAAAGTAATTTTGCTTTACCAAATAACTCTCACTGAAAGTGATCATTATATTTCCTTATAGGAAAAGAAAAGAGGTACAGGGGATTTTTTTTCTACTGATGTCTATTTACTTAATCCCTTATGAAGTAAGCTTTTAAACTCAAAGAAGCAATTCCGTCCATTCCCAGTACACACATTTTATTTATACACATCAATAAGATAATGAACCAGAAAAACTTCCATGTGAAGTTAAATCTATAGACATATATGTCTACATGATCTTTACCTATGTGCATATGAACTTATTTTAGAAACTAGAAACATCACAGAGTGTAGTTTATGAATTGTAAATTCCATTCAACCAGGTACTATGGGTATTTTTATGTTTTTCATTAAAATCTGTCAGAATACAGCTTTCACTATGGTAATTATTAAAATGTATTCATTTCCTATAGCTAAACTCTTGAAATTCTCACAATAAAAACAATGTTTGGTGAATGTACTTTTACAAAAGTGTGTTAATACTTCCTAAGAATAACTGCGTAGATGAGAAATTTCTGCATCTGAGACTTTACATATCTTGGCAAACTATCAATCTTGGTATTAATCTTACATTAATAAATACTTATTTTTCCAATGAGGAAAGATAATATTATTGATGTTTTCATTTAAAGTATTTTTATTACATGTAAAACAAAATGTTTTAATATGGTTATTTGCCACATATTACCTTAATGTGCTTTCTATTGCTGTATTAAAAATACCTGAATCTAGTTGATGTATGAAGAAGTTCATTTTGCTTATGATTGTGATGACTAGAAAATCTAGATAACACGGCATCAGCCTCTCAGAAGGGCCCCGAGCGCATTACAACGTGGCAGATGAAAGAAAGGAAAGGAAAACTGGCATATGCAGAGAACCTTGGGGGAGATACCAGGTTTGCTTAAAAACAAACCACTTTTCAGGCTACAAATCCAAATGAATGGAATCAAGAGCTCACTCCAAGGACAAAGGATGCAATCTCTCTTAAACGTCCATCAAACCAAAGATTATTTATCCATTTAAATTTGGTGTTCCCATTACGTTGGCTGAAACATTTGTGCTCTTCTATTATTTTAAAACATTTTTACAGTCTGTTAATATTTGGCAAATAGCCTCACACATATTTTTATATTTATATTAGATTTTGATTCTCTATCAGAATTTCAAATGTGGATTCATATCAACTACTTCCTGAGGGTATAATTTTATTTAAATACAATCTCAGAGTTCATTTTGTCCATGAACAAGGAAGTCTTTGTTCTTATTCATAGTTTCTTTAATTTTCAAAGAAGCACACAAAGAGAAAACACAAGAATAAGATTAATTTTGGTATTTAACATGTTTGAAATGTGTATAGTTGTCTATATAATGGCAAAATTTAGGTAAACTTCATGCTTGTAGAAGTTTGTATTTTTGTTTATTATTTTTCCAACTGTGTGTCCACTTCATTAATTTTGACTTATCAATATGTAGCACTTGACTGTCTGCCAAATTAACATTTTATAATCCTTGTAAATAATTCAATTGAATTTTATTATAATACCATTAAATACTTACATCAATCTTGTAACTATTAGCTTTATGGTCATGGCATTTTCAGACAATGTTCAAACTTTCTCAGTACAGTATGCATTAATTAATCTGAATGCTGTATTTTGTTTTCAAAGTTATCATTTTCTATTCCAAAACTGAATCTTAGTTTTTCCTTTCTTCTTTCAGTTTTATCCTTAATATTTAAAATGTAAAGCATTTTTTGCTATAAATATGTTGAATAATTGTTAGAGTCAAAGGAACTAATATATTTTCCTCACATGCTTATTTTAATGGTAACAGGTCAACAATCTCTTAGAAAATTTTATTAAAATACAATATTAATACAATCCTCTTTCTATACATTAGAACTCTAGATTATTCATCTTGTGCCATGATATTTTTGTACTCTCTGTGTCCAGGTCTTTTCTCCCACACTCTTAATAACTAGTTGTAATGGCTCCTCACTCTCTATGCCTATGTATTCAACTGCTATTTGAATCTATATAAAAGTGATATCATGTGTCTAGCTTGTTTCATTTAGCTCCTCGCAAATAACAGTATCTTCTATTCATATACACACACTATCCCTTTATATCCACTGTCAAACACTTAGGGCTTTTTCCTATCATGGCTTTAGTGACTCTTCCTGCAATTACATGGGAGTTGGGATACCGCTGTGACCCCAATTTTAATTTCCTTTGATACTATGTGTATATAACAAAGGTTTTCAAGAACATATGATAGTTTTCTTTATAAATATTTTCACTTTTTAAAATTAGAAAACTGTATTTTTATTCGTAATTATTTTCATAGATTATGTGGAACCATTGTTAAATATTTCCCACCCGTATTTTCCTGTAACAAATGACTTAATCATATTTTAAGGATTACATGATGTACTTTAACTTAGTATTCATTAAAAATTCTGCTTCTGTATTGATAAATTTGTAAGGCTCTAAATTTTATATTATATTTTACATGTAAGGCAGTAATTCTGAATATAATAAGGAAGCTTTTTTCATGATTTTTATTTTAAAGAAGAAAAAAGAGTAATAAAATGAGTTTCAAATAGGTTATCAGGAGTGTTACAATAAATAATACATTGCATATTGTTGTCTTCATAGTAGTTATTCAGAGTGCAAGATATAGGCATGATATCTTGCCCAAACAATATTAGCACAAGCCTTTCTTTTCAATGAACTAAAAGAAACTCACTATCTGAAGTAACTTGTGTATAAATATATATAATATATATATATATTTTTTCCATTCCTTTCTTTCCCTTTTCCCTGTCAAAGTTTATCTTTTTTAACAGTTTCTTCCAAATTCACAATATCTATTGAACATTTGAACCTTATTTACTTATTCAGTTTCTTACACTAGTGACACAATACAATGTTTACACATACGGGTCTGATTAATTTTCCTTCGAGTATGGTCTCAAATTGCACCCATTTGTCTATAACAGTCTCCAATTTATCCTTCTTTATGGCTGAGTAGTAATGCATTATACAGAACACACATCTTTTTTATCCATTCCTTTGTTGATGGGCATTTGAATTATTTCCAAGACTTAGCTCTTACAAATTGTGCTGCTATAAACATGGGTACACATATATCACTGTGCTATTATGATTTTAATTCTCTGTAATTATTAGCTTTATGGTCATGGCATTTTCAGACAATGTTCAAACTTTCTCAGTACAGTATGTATTAATTAATCTGAATGCTGTATTTTGCTTTCAAAGTTAAAAGGGGAATAATTAGGAATAATGGTACCTATAATTCTTAGTTTTTTAAGGGATCTCCACAATGATTTTCACAGTGGTTTCACCAAAAGTGGAGAGCTGTTCCTTTTTCCCCACAGTCCCTCCAGCATTTGTTATTGGTTAATTTTTTGATGACAGCCATTCTTTCTGGTCTGAGACAGAATCTCAGTGTTGTTTTAATTTGCACCTCACAAATGGCCAGTGATGTTGAACATTTTTTTCATGTATTTATTTTTCATTTGTATCTCTTCATCTGAGAAATGTGTATTCAGCTCAGATGCCCATTTTTGGACTGGGTCTTAAAATTTCAAAGGTCTTATTTTTTTCAATTCTTTATATATTCTAGATATAAGTCCCTTCTCTGAAGGACTGTTGACTAAAATTCATTCCCAATTCAGGGGTTTATTTTTTACTCTGTTTGTGATTTCTCTTGATGTGCAAAAGCTTTTTAACAAGACGAGATTTCAGGTGTCTATTCTTTGGTGTATTTCCCATGTAGTTTCAGTTTTGATTATGAAGTCTTTGCCTATATCTAGGTTGTCAAGATGTCTACCTATTTTCTCTTGTAGTAAATTCAGTGTTTCTGTTTTAATATTTGATCTTTATTTCATTTTGTTGTTAGTTTAGTGCATGGTGATAGACATGGGTCTAGTTTTAGCTTTCAGTATGTGTGAAGCCAATTTTTCAGGCATAATTTATTAAAGAGAGCATCTTTCTTCCAGTGAACATATTTGGCTTTTTTGTCAAAGATGAGGTGGTTGACTGTGTTTATTGTTGTGTCTACATCTTGTATTCTACTCCACTGATCCTCAAGCATGTGTTTCACCAACACCATACTGATTTTATCACAGTAGGTTTGTAATATAATTTCAGGTCTGGGACTGTGATGCCCCCTACCTTGCCTTTGTTGTCCAGAATTGCTTTTGCTACTCTAGATCTTTTCTGGTCCTAATTGAATTTTAGGAGCATTTTCTCTAAATCAGTGGGGGTATGTTAATGGCATTTTTCATTGAGATTGCAATAAATCTGTATAGTAGTTTTGGGAGGATGGCCATTTTCACTATGCTGCTTCTTCCTATCAAGAGCAAGGGATATCTTGCAATTTTCTGGTAATCTCTTCAATCTCTTTTTTTAGGATATTGTAATTTTCACTGTACAAAATCATTTATATACTTTGCTAGATTTATTACTAGTTATTTCATTTTTTAAATGCTATTGGGAGGGGCATAGTTTCCCTGGTTTCTCTTTCTGAGTTTGTTGCTACTGAAAATCAATTGATTGAATGATAGATTGATTGATTTTGAGTGTTGATTTTGTATTCTGCTACTCTGCTGAATTTGATATTAAATTTGCAAGTTTTTGATGAAGTTTTTGGTGTTGTCTCTGTATGCAGACTATCATGTCATCTGCAAAAAATGATTATTTAACTTCTTCCTCTCCTATTTTTTCCTTTAATTTTTCCTTTTCTAATTGCTCTGACTAATGTTTCCAGATGAAACAGTAATTTATTAGGTTACTGTTTCCCAGTAACTTATTAACGATTGAACAGTAGTGGGGATAATGGACATTCTTGTTTTGTTCCTGATTTTAGAGTGGAAGTTTTCAGGTTTTGGCCATTAATACGATGTTAGCTGTTGCTTTGTCATAGACATGTTTTATGAGATAAAGACTCATAGACATAGACATAGACATAAAACATAGACATGTTTTATGAAGTAAAGACTATCTATTCCATTTCTTGTAGGGTTTTTATCATGAATGGGTGTTGGATTTTGTCAAATGTTTTATCTGCCTCTATTGAGGGG
>NW_004955428.1:6355412-6373405 GCF_000276665.1 Chinchilla lanigera
CTTGAATTTATGTTTTTCCTTTCCTTTTTTGGATGAGGTTGGCTAATGTTTTATCAGTTTTATTTACATATTCAAAGAATCAACCTTTGTTTCATTGATTCTTCGTATCATTTTCTTAGTCACTATTGCATTAATTTCTGCTCTTATCGTTATAATTTCCCCCTTAAATGCTTTGGTTTTGATTTGTTCTGTTTATAAAAGTTTGAGGTCCAACTTAGGTTGTTTATTTGAGTTCATTCTGCTTTTCTTATGTGTGAGTTCATTGCTATGAATTTCTCCCTTAGGACGGCTTTCATTGCATCTCACAAGTTTTGGTATGTCATACTGGAATTATCATTCAATTGTATATACTGTTTAATTACATCTGGCTGTTCAGAAGGGGGTTGTTTAATTTCCATGTGTTAATGTAGTTAGTGCTATGTCCTTTGTTTCTGACTTTCTGTGTCATTGTGCTATGGTCAGATAGGATGCATGGGAAGATTTCAATTCCTCTACATTCACTTAAACATGTTTTGTCAGCTAGCATATGGTCTCTTTTGGAGAACGCCCCATGTGCAGCTGACAAAAATGAGTATTCTGGTGTTCTAGGGTGCAACACTCTGTAGTTATCGACCAAGTCAATTTGTTCACAGGCTTGGTTTAATTCTGATATTTCTTTTTCATTATTTTTTTGTCTAGTTAACCTATTTGTATTAAGTTCCCCAACTACAATTGTAGTTGTACATGTTTGATTTTTCTTGTCTGCTAATATTTGTTTTATTTATTTGGGTGAACCTGAGTTTCATGCATAGATATTTATAATTGCTATCTCTTCTTCTTGGAGTTTTCCCTTGACAAATATATACTAACTTTCTTTTTCTCTTTCCATCAGTTTTGTCTTAAAATTTGCATTGTCTGCAAATAGAATTGCTACCTCTACACTTTTCAGGGTTCTTGTGTCATAGAGAATTTTTTGTTCCCTTTGACTTTGGGTCTATAAATTTCTTTTCGTATTAACTGTATTTCTTGAATGGAGCATATTGTTGATCTTGCTTCCTGATCCATTCTGCCAGTCTGTTTCTTTTGATCAATGAGTTGAGAACATTTACATTGATGGTTATAGCTGATATGTGTTGGCTTTTCTTTTTCATGTTGTTTTTCTGTTGTTTGTTCCCTGTCTTTCTCCTCTGTTTGTCCTGCCTGGAGGCTTCTTTCCATTGCTGTTAATGTGTTTGTGGTCTTCATTACCTCTTTCTAATATTCCTTCAGAACATTCTGTAGGGCAGGTTTGGAGGTCATAAATTTCTTCATTTGTTCTTTGTCACTGAAGTATTTTATTTCTCCATTAATTTTGAAAGATATTTTTGCATAGTAAATCAATCTTGGTTGAAGACTGTTTTCCTTTTGGGCTGGAAATATCTCATTCCAAGATATACCTGATTTGAGGGTTTGTATTGTGATTCTCATGGGTTTTTCCTTTATAGGTGATACATTTCTTTTCTCTAGCTGCTTTTAATATTTTGTTCATGTGCTGAGTTCTAGAATTTTGATTATTACATACCTTGTTGTGGATTTATTTTGATCATGGCTATGGATTTCTATATGCTTCATTTAATTACATGTCAAATTCTTTATGTTTGGGAAGTTTTCTATCATTATTTCTGTGAAGAAGTTTATAATGGCTTTTGTGCTGTCTCAACTTTCTCATTGATTTCAATCAAACTTATGTTGCTTTTCTTTCTTTCATCTTGTTGCTTTTGGATTGATTTTTCATGGTCTTTTGCTATTTTTAAGATATTTTTCTTTTCCTGGTCAGAGGTCACTTTCCTGGCTCCTAGATCTGATATTCTATACTTGCCTTCATTCAATCTGCTATGTATAATTTCAGTGGAGATTTTAATCTCCTGCATTGCTGTTTGGATATGTTTATTGATTCCATTTCTTTTCTATGTTTGGCATTCAGGTTTTATATCATTTTCCTGAGCTCTTCTATTTGTTTATTTGTGTCTATTTTAATGTATTTTATTTTGATAGTCATTTCTTTCTTCACATAAGAGATTGTTTTTCTTCTGTGGACTTTTCCATTTTTTTTTATTTTTTCTTTATTTCAATTCTGCTGCTATCATTTCAGAGGGTTCCATTTGTTGGCTTCTGATTTATCTATCTCTTTGTGCTCTCAACTTGTCCTGGGTGGGCTGAGCATTTGAGATTGCATGTTACTTCTTCATTTTGTCATTTTCTATTTTGTTCTGTATTTTGTTTTTTGTGTTAGTTCTTGTAGATTTCTTATGTAGCCTTATTACTGGTATTGAGGATTTCCTAGTTGGTGTCTGCGCCTCTGGTTGACTTCTAGATACAGGTGGTTTTTGCTCTTTATGTCTCTCACAAGAACCTAACTTCCCAATATAATGAGACTGAAGAGTTGCTATCTATTTGACTTAGGGCCCATTCTTTGGTATTAGAATATGATGATGGGTATGTCCCCACACAATCAGTGTTGTCATGCAGGGATGAGAAACTGGTTATAGCACATATGACATCCCAGTTAAAATAGTTCAGTTGACAATAGCAACAGACTCAAGTACAGGCTGGCTACTGACAAACTGTGATAACTATTAGCCTGGTATCTATAACCATAGGATGAAGGTGCACAGAAATATAATCCAGTTCATACCAGGAATTTGTATGCAATGATTTTCCACTTATTAGAGTGATTTTTACCCTGTTTGGGATGAGGGGTTCAAGAGGATGGGGGGTAGGATGGAGAGATGACTGAGTTTAAATATAGCAGGAACCAGGTTGGGGGGCACAGGATGGTCATCCAGGTTTTGGGTAATTGTAGGACACAGAGGGCAAAGTTTGGAGGAAAAGGCCTAGGGGCTTTGAAATGAATCAGAAAGAGAATAGACAATGTTACTCTCATGAAAGTATCATAAAGTCAAGTGAGATAGTTAACTGAAGAGAGGAAGAGGATGAGTAGAGTAAAATAGAGATTTAACCCATGAAGGAGAAAGAAAATACAGTAGAAAAGAAAACAGAAAATACAGTAGAAAAGAAAACAGAATAAAAGAGAGAGCAGTAAACAAAAATATCTTCAAATACCAGGAAAACAACAACATACAGAAAGAAAAACAAAACAGGACAAAATACAACAGATAGAAAATGAGAGAAAAAAGGGAAGACCAACCAACAGACAAAAAAGGAAACAAACAATAAAAGAAAATAAACCAAATGGAAAATAAAACAGAACACTAATCCAGTTGAACACCAAGAGTGAAGCCAATAGACAGAAAAAAATGAAAGTAGTGAAATTCCTCAAGTACCTACAGTTCTGAGGTAGGTCCAAGTCACATCCCAGGAAGATGTACTCTGGCCAAGATTGCAGGTGGAGTTTTGCTGGGTTTGGGTCTGATCTTTTGTCTCTGGATTTGAGGATGGAATTGGTTTTCTGTGGCTGGAGTTCTCCCCAGTTGTTTAAAAAAGAAAGAGAAAAGGAAAAGCAAAAGAAAACAAGAGAAAAGACAAGGGGGCAGCCCTACCCCCCACTTCTATTTCTGGTGTCTTTGTCCTCACGTACAACATTACTTCTCCTAACTTACCTAACTTACCCATTAGCTCGTATTGTTACTGTTACATGAGACATTTCCACTCCTCTATTCCTGCCTGTCCATCATATGCACCTTAGCCAGGTCCTGTTGCTGCCATTCCTGCGAGTTTCTGGGGCCTTGAGTATCATCAGTGTAGGTAGAGCAGGGCAGATCTCTGGTTTATCTCACCAGCCTCATTGCTCTGGGTCAGTGGAGAAAGAAAGAAGCTGATCTCAGCCCCTTAGCACCAGCCACCACCGTCACTGGTCCATGGAAGAAGGTAGGAGCCGACCTTAGGCTCTTCTCGCTAGACATGCAGTTGGAGGTCAATGGAGGAAGGGAGGAGCTGAACCCAGACTCCTCTCACCAGCCATGCTGTCCAGGGCAATCAGCTTTTCATGTTTTTCTGTTTTCCTATTATTCAAAAAATCAAATATTTCTTTCTTTCCTTTTTAGTGTGAACTACTGAGAATTTAATCTAGAGGCTTCATACATCCCTAACCCCTTATCCATTTTTAATTTCTTTAAGGCAGGAATTCATTAATCCACTAAATTGCCCACCCAACCTGGGTTCAAATTTGTTATTTTCCTGCCTCAGCCTCCCAGAATGCTTGGATGGCAGATATTGTGCCAGGATGTATGGCTTCAAATTTTTTTTCCAATAGTGCAAGTAGTTGACTTTAGTGGTACCTTCAATTATAATAACAATTATGAAAACTTTTACTTTGATTCCTTCTACAATTCTATTTTATTTTGGATTTTTCCTTGATACAATATTTTTGGTTTATATTTGATATGAAACAGCCTACTCATAGTAGTATTTATTACCATAGAATCACAGAAAAATTCCTCTATGATTAACAATATTTTTGGGTGCACAGTGCCCACACTGAGGACTCCACATCTGCACTTAGGGAGGCAATGCCAATGCAGCAGATGAGGCCACAGCCAGCCCTGCACATGCCAGAGCCACAAAGGATCATTTTACTATGCAAGGCAGAAAGTTGTGAGTTTTACTGATCACTTCACAAACAAATCTTGATTGTGCACAATACATTTCTTGCTTTATATCTTTGTTTTTATTAATGCTGGTTTCAATATTTATGGTTTTCCTTTTTCCCACTAAATAGTTCTCTGAACTTATTAAATGTATTACTGAGGACTTTCCATTCTTTTTATTTAGTAATATAAAATGTGATTTTTTAATATCCCTATGTGCTTGCAAAGTACACAATGTGCTATATATTTTGGGACATGGTAGTCATATTAATACCTTCCAAATAGTTCTTTTCTTTTTTAACATGGTATTTTCAAGACAACTTTTTTCTCATTGTTGATTTAAATATCTAAACAAAATCCTCCCCAAATTCATCCATAGATTTAATATGATTTCAAATAACAATAAAAACTGTTTTTACTTTGACTAAATGAATTGGTTTTGCAAAGCTCAGTCTTCCAATAGTGACATTTTCTAAGATGTTGTGTTGTCCAGACCAGACATGAGGTGATGATGTGTAGATAAACATTTGTTTGTGGGAAGATGACTTTCAAGTTCAAATGGGAACAAACCTCTGGGTCTCAACACAGCTCTTCAACTGCCATGCAGCCAGACACTGGTGCACTGGAGACTAGGATAAGGATGACCGGGGAAGAAGCCACATAGATTTGCAGTGCTACCTCATGAACATTTTGGCCAGAATGATACATCTTCAAGTTAAAGTCACCCAGTAGAAGAATTATACATTTTGGAGGAGAAGGGCCCTATTGCCATGCTCAGTATTTTGCCAGAAGGAAGACAAGGGAAGTATGGTTTAGAAATAATACAATCAAAATGCCAGAAAGATGGTTTCAGGGTCTTTTTGTGGTCACCACCCATCATCCGTTTGTTACACTGGTCTAATCTTCTATCTAATACATATTGCTTTCTTTGCACACTGTGTTAATACTGTGATGATGGTAATTTGTATTTGATTGTCCATGAACAAAAAGGGATGAAAGAGCTATTTCCAATAACCCACTTTAAAATCATGTCCTTTTTGCAGAACATAAGCTCTAGTTCTCGAGGCTCACAGATGAGAGAACTGGAAGTACAGAATCCCCAATTAAATAATTGTAAATGATCATAGCGCAGCTATTCTTGCTCCCAACTCTTTTTGCTGAGCCCAGATAGCACCTCTAGGATATAGCATTACATCAATTTCATTGGTTAAAGCCATATATTACATATTAAAATGACAACGTTTTGTCCTTGAAAATGCTGCGATCACACGTAGATATCAGCTGAACTTTTAGAATCCTCTTTATATTAAATGAGGCCAGCTGCTTTGGGATGGTGTAAAATGTAATGTGATTAATTGCTATTAGGGGCATAGGTTCTCTCCCACACATTCTTTGCTATGAAGTGGACCCTTTGGCAATATTCAATATTACATGTGAATCTGTTCTTGGTGATGACTCATATAGCAAGCCTCTGGATGACACTATTGACTGGGGTCCTTCTGAATAAGAGAGCTAAGACTGGTCTTCATACTTGTGAACAAAACTACAGGACATTTCCAGAATAAACAAATCAAAGTCATCACCTTGTCATCACATGGCCTTTGGTCTCCTTGAAATATAGAACTTTATTGGAGGTTTAACATTAAATTTTAGCAACCTGAAAACAAACCGAATTTTTAGGAGATCAGATACCCGACTATCTTTGTGAGTGGGAGACCATGCTTTGGATCCATGTGTGGTCCCCATCTGTGCCATCTTGGCAGTTTCTACTTCCTATTCTCACTTTATCATTCAAGAGAGTCTAACAGTGAAGAGAGACTATTGAAAAATATCTTCAGTGATGTTGGTGACTTGGTTGTTTAGAGCCTGTTCTTTGGTGATATCCACTGAAGAAATCTAATCTCTAATTTGAAAAGCTTTATTCTTTATCCCCAAGTCTCTATTCATCTACATTTTGCTGAAACTTCCATATATATATATATATATATATATATATATATATATATGCCTCATTTGTCATATACTCATATATGTATCTGCCTGAGGCCACTTCTTTTTGCAACAAATGCACTGTTTACAACTTTGAGACTGTGAACACTTTTCCTTTTTACTGTTATGTGAGTCTATTCTAGAATGGTGTTCAAACGCAGCTTACACCAGTATTCATTCTGTACCTATATGATGATTTGAGCAACCCAAGTTCTGGCCTTTAGGGGCTGGGGATTTAGCTCAACGGCAAAGCGCCTGCCTGGCAAGCGCAAGGTCATGAGTTCGGTTCCCGGTACCGGACAAAAAAAAAAAAAAAAAAAACAAAAACAAGTTCTGGCCTTTCATTGCTCTTTATTTCTCCTCAAGCTGGTTGAATAGAACTTTTTGTTCTTCTGTTGAGCCCAACCTTCAAATTGGAAGTTGGGCATAAAAGTAAATGCACTGAGTAACAGGATGGTTTGGAATTTCTACTGAGATAGTTTATTCATGTCTTCCTACCTTCTCAAGTTCAACCTAGAGCATATTACCCAGATAATGTTGGTAAATATTGGTAAAATGTGGGTCTCACAAGTTCATGATTTTTCAGGTCTTATAGAAATGATCTCATAATGAGCAGTTTGTGTACACTGTCACTTCAAGCACCATGATCAGACATTCTGTCTCTGCTAGGGCTGTTTCTTAAAATACTTATAATGTTCTAGTGCACATAGATAAGCTTGTGCCCAAAACTGAAGAGTATCTGTTATGATGCCCTAAGTGGGATTTACTATGAGCTCTCTTTGCATAATTTCTTAAAATTCACCAGTATCTCAACCACCAAAAGACTGGTTAAATTATATGACCCAACCAACAGGCTACTATTACTACAACTAAGCTATTCATAAATGATCCCACTCCAACCTAGCTGTCTTTCTCATTATCTATTGTATGGGATATAACAGGATTGTTACAGTAAGGAATACAATGCACAATACTATGAATTTTTGTATGAAGAGTATATCATAGCACAAATCTGACTTGATAGTCCCCCTAAAAAGAAGCAGGTCCTCAAATATTTAAAGGGCTTATCTCATAGCCTCTAGAGTACATTTTTCTTATCCAGACCACATTTTGCTTTTCATGATTATCCTTTTAATTATCCAGAATGTGCCCACTGGCATAACACACCATTATGCAGGATGCTTGGACTATCCAGATCTCATTTATGTTACAACAGAAGGTGAGTTAACCGAGCTCTGCCATAAAGTATAGTAAATATCATTGCCAGTTCCAAAAGACTGTAACTGTTGTTAATATTTCTCCTTATTTAGTTAGAAAAGAAGCTAGACATTGGCCAGACACCAAGTAGATGAGGACCTAATAACACACTTATGAATGACACTCTGCTGGCATCACCTTGCTTTCAGGTTGCTACCTGTGTGTGACTGACCATCCTCCTCATGGTCATTCCCCAGTGACTGCAGGGGCCAGGCAGAAAATTAAATAACAATCTGATAGGGATCACTGAGACACATGCAGCTCTTTTATGTCAGTGGTGGTATGAGATGAATTGAGAGCCCCAGATTCATATGTTCAAGCCCTAATTCTCAGTACATCCAAATGTGACTTTATTTGGATAAAAAGTCTTTAGAAGGTAATTAATAAAATAATAAAAATAAGGTCACAGGGGCAGGTGGTATTGTAATGCTGCATAAATGCTGTCCATGTAGGAGAAGGAGATTACAAGTTAGACACGCAATCACACAGAGCAGAGACAATGTGAGGACACAGAGAAAAGGTGGTCACTTGAGGGCCCATGAAAGATTCCTCCCATAGCATCATTTCTGCAGCTCCTGATCTTGACCTTATAGCCTCCAGAACTATGAGGAAAGACATTGTTGCATCAACAACCCCATCTGTGTTGTTCTGGCCACCCTGGCAAACGAACACAAGTGGTGATTCTAGTCTCTCTCTGCCACTGCTTTTGCAGTGAAATGTTATATATGACTTTTTCCTTTGTGTGGGGAAAGAGACAGATTCAGGGGGTTCTTCTAGGTGTTCTTGGAGCTCTCCTTTTTCCTGCAGACCAATAAATCAATGTGGAATTTCAGCAAATCTTCAAATATCCTCATTCCAATTACACATTCAAGAAGTTGGCCAGGGGGCTGGGGATTTAGCTCAGCGGCAAAGCGCCTGCCTGGCAAGCGCAAGGTTGTGAGTTCGGTTCCCGGTACCAGAGAAAAACCAAAAAAAAAAAAAAAAATGACTATGATGGCTCACTAGAGGAAAAGCAAAGAAGGCAGAGTAATAGGTGAGAAACTGTGCAAGACTTCCTTTGGTGAAAGACACAGCAAAGGAAGGAGGTTTGAATAGGAACAGACACAGGCTACAACTGAATTCCACAGCAGGATCAGCAAGGCTGAAGAGCCTTTAGGAGGGGAGTGCATGCCCCACAGGAAAAGACCTGCAATAGGCCCATTATTTTGTCTAAACATCAGCTACTACAAGTCTTCAGAAAGTATGACCACAAAAGTGAAGTCTTGGTAGATCCAAACAAGCAGCAGCAAGGCCATCATTCAGAAGACCTGAGAAGCAAATTTAAAAAACAAAATCTATACTCAAACTAAACTACAAGTTATTCTTTCAATGTTTTCAATCTTTTGGTTTTCCTCTTTCTTCCTTTACTTATTAAAAAAAAACCCTGAAAAAATCACTGTAACCCACATTGTAGTGGAAATACAGAGAAAGCATCAAGCTATGGCTCTGTATACAAATTTATCAAACCACTGGTCCTATTTAAAGACCAAGGTCTTGGGCATGGACATCAGCATTGTGCAGAAGACACCAAGCCTTGAGATGATGGCTACATTTTTGAACACTGATAACTGCATGCTAATATTTTTAAAACATCACAGCAAAATTGTGCATGAACCCTTAAAACTACAACTCAACTTTTCTATATGAAGTCATGTTAATCCCAATATCTCATTCTCTGCATTATTTTTAATGAAGGGATATAGAATGCACTCCTTGAAAGATAAGTTAATATCCTAAGAATTTAATTTGATCTCATTAAATTATCTAGCTCCCCCAGATACTATTGTTTAATAAAAATTTGTTTAAACTAGAGTAGCCTCCATTCTCCCAGAGCCTTTAATTCTACATTTTTCAATTAGAGACATTTTAGAGAGTTCTTTTCTCTCTACATGTTTCTTGCTTTCTTTAGTTAGGGTTCCTCTGGATGTCATTCTTTTAATATAGATACAATGGGGAAAATTTCGTAGGAATTTAGGGTAAGAGATAAAATTCTTTTCAGATTTTCACACTTATGAAGATAAAAGTTTCCTCTGTAATTCTATTTATTTAACTATCTTTTGGTAAAGGGAGACAGAGAACATTTTCATAGTTCATGTTTACATATTCTGTTGCCCATTTTGGGTCTATCAGCATCTTCATTTGGGGAGGGTGGTCCAACTAGACAATGAATATAGCTCTTGTCTAAAATTTTTTTAAATTCAAAGAGAATGATATCTTTGGGGTGAGAAAGTGATTTGTTTTCAGGTACAATATTTGCCTGAAAGTAAATAAAATGGTTGAATGGATGACTGCAGTTGAAATAAATGCTGTTTGGCAGAAAGAGAAAATTAATTCAATTTAAAATGCTAGAGGTGTCTCCCATGTTTTCATAATTAAGTATGCTTGCACTGAGAGAGTTCTTGCACATGTGCTGACTAATAGATCTCTTTTGGGTATTATCTTGCTTTCTTAAGGAAGTTATATGGTTAAACTAAATTCTTGGATGCCAACTAAACTTTTAAGAAGTGAATTGTACATTCTTGTTTTTTAAAATGCTCAAAAGGAAAGAAAAAAACAGAAAAGAAGCCCTTGGTTTGAAATAACTGCATAAATGTTGAATGTATGAATTTTTGTATATTTTTATATAACATTTAACATAACATAGAGTCATTGCCAATTTTTTTCAACAGGAACAAATGTGTTTTTCATTAAAAATGGAGCTACATATTGGTATTTTCCTTATCTTTTTAAACGAATGTGATATCAGTGATTTTCATATTTTTAATTAAGTAATAGGAGAAATTAAAGAGAAAAACTAGGATTTTTTATCTTATTTTATTTTATTTTTGGTATTTTCAGGTACCAGGAATCCAACTCACGACTTCATGCTTGCCAGGTAAGCGCTCTGCTGCTGAGCTAAATCCCCAGCCCCAAAGAGAAAAGCTAAATAAAACAGAACCAGAGATAAAGGATAACTTGTAATTAAAGTGAAGTACAGATGTTTTTTGGGGATTTAATTGTTTCCTACAGTATATTAAAGTAGTTTTAACCCTAAATAATTTACTAATATTTTAATTGCACCTTTTAAAATGTCTTTCCAAGGCTTTAAATATACCTGTCATGTAAATACACACACACACACACACACACACAATTTCTTTGGCATATGGAAATCAGCAAATTATATGTTATTTAAATGACCTACTTTTTCTTCACAGTTTCTTCTCACATAAGTGTCCTGACAGTAACCTCAATAGGTTCTCTGTAGGTGTTCCACTCAGCTCATGTTCAGCATAAGTGCCAAGGTCTCTTCATAAGTAACGGAATCGTCATCCATGTTTCAGAGGCATACTCATTAGTGTTTAATTAGAAAGCGATTAAGGAAAATTCTAACGTGCATACACTTTCCACAAGTTTTGGCTTTTATTTTTGTATATTATTACAACAAATATGACAACTTGCTGCATCAAAATGGCATTTAAGGAAAAAGTCATAGTGCTGTCCAGAATCACAAGAAAAATTAGAAACTGTTCACTCGTTTCTCAGAGTATATATTAAAATGTGCTTGCAATTTTAATAAAAGAAGAAAGGAAGAAATGGAGATGAAAGTAAGTCATACTTTTAGAGACCATCCCAAATTATTTATATACAATTAAATTTAGAAATTTGGAGTAAATCGTTAATTAACAGAAGCGATTGTCTGTCTGGAAAAAACCTTAAATGTCAGGAGAAGAATTATAAAAGTTATTGCATTTTACATAAACTACTTAAAAACTAATATTTTATTAGTAAAAAAAAATAAGGCTATTTGTTACTTCTATTCCTAAAGCTTAGTTTTGCTTACCTCTGTGATGAGCCAGTCCACTATTATAGGTCAGCTTGAGACCTCTTGATAGCAGATATTTAAAAATCATAAGAACTGTCAAGTAAAGTACCATATTTGGATGTTTTTAATGGATATTTTGAGCTACATGACTTAATACTTGATTGCAAGATTTCATCATAAGGTTTCTTGTATACCACTATCCCCAAACTGGTACTCTTCTTGAAGCATCTTTTACGGATCAAAAGAAGTTACCCAGCACATGAAACAAGTATGTCCAAGAAATGTTCATAAACTCCTGAATAATTGCCTTGACATTTGAACTTTGCTTTTAAATGAAAGGATCTTCACTAAACTTCTTCCTATCAATACTTCAGCCTCTACAAATATCCAGGACCAGAACTGTACTTCATACTGCCATGTGGGAACAGATAAATATATATATTAATAATGAAGTTCTAATCCCTCTTCAAGGGTTTTGATATTTATGAAAATAATTTTTTCAAATACAACAATGCTTCATTGATATTACACATTTTTGGCAGGGGTACTGGGACTCAAACTTAGGACCTTGTGCTTGTCAGGCAGGCGCTGTGCCACTGAGCTATATCCCCAGCCCTCACTGATTATAATAAACAAAATATTTCTATGAAGAAAAGAAAAATTTTGGCAAATAAACTAATTGATTTTTTTAACCTCAATTTTCCTGCCTTATGGCTACTATTGCAAGATGCTCAGAGCTCTGGGCATGAGAACACTATTGCAATTATTCTGCATAATATCAGGGTGACTTTTTCTAGGCTTGTGCTACTAAGACTGCTAGAAAATTGCCTTTTAGAACAGCTGCTTTGGCTTTATTACTGTGTACTGAAGATGCTTTTCTTCTGCAGGATCTTCCTTGTGGACTAACAAGCCTTTAAGCATGTAGGTTAGAGAATTGGGTTCATGCTACGAAATTATTTTCAAATTACATTTTCAAACGGCCCTAAAACATTCTTTTATCTCTAAAGAGTATTAGCCTTCTTTCTTCTCTTACTTCTTCTGTCTTTTTTCTACCTCTTCCTTTTTCTTTCTGGCTCTCTCTTCCCTTCCTGTCCTCCCTTCTCTCTTTTTTAAATAATATTTTAGTGACAAATCTTTTTTCCTGATGAGCTCAAAAACCTAACACCCACAGCTCATTTACAGGAGGCAACAAAATGTAACATTGAAGACTAACACTAGATGGCGTTTCAAGGCTTCCAAGTGCTGTGTGGCCTTGAGTTCAGAATGCTTGAGCATAAAGAGGCAAAGTCTAATAAAGAAGTAATTGTAATGTCCTCTGTAAAAGATATTCTCAAGCTGTTTTCTTAGCAGAACCATTACCTTGGAAAGTTATACAATTCTCCTTGACAATAAAGCATAGTAATCTTTCAATCAGATATGAAGGTAGGTTACAGGTGCTTTTCTAAACTAGAGTGGATATTTGCTCCTGAGGGAATAAATGGCCAAAATATATGAAATAAAGAATAATCCTATAAGCATTTAGCTGAGAACAAGAGGTAAATAATCAAGAAATGCTCAAAGTATTGGTTTCCATAGTGTTCTGTCAGTGTAGACCACCAGGCACCAGCCCTCTGTAACATGATGTATGAAGGCTTCATTTTGCTACCTACTTGTCATTCCATTTGGCAGTGTAAGCGGATTATAGGATCCAAGGAATACTTCCCACATGGAACCTGCTGTGTCCCTTTCCTTACTGTAAACTTAGATCCCCAAATCTTCTAGAAATTGCATACTCCATTTCTTCAAAGCTGTAGGAAGGTGCTTATGCTAATGTCCTTGCTATTAGACCCTGATGTTGCCTGGGGTTGTGGATGGAGCTTTGATATGAAGTCTGAGAAGTTCCTGTTAATGAGAGAGAGTTCACAGGATCAAAGGATAGAATGGGAACTTGATGGGTCACTCCATTTGAATTTACAACTTGGCTCTGATCTGCCAATATGACCTTCAGTTACCTTAGAATCTTAGTTACTTGCTCATCACTGGGACATAATCCCATAGTGTAAAGAAGGAAAGGTTTACTTTTGGTCATGGTTATAGTCCCTGGTCATCTCCAAGGGAAAAACATCATGATGCAAGAATCTGGCAAAGAAAAGCTGCTCATGTCATGGTGACCAGGATATAGAGAAAAGAGGAGCTGGGGAGGAAGGTGCACCTCTTTGGTCAGGCTCCACTGACCCACTGCTAGCCAGGCCCCACCTAAAAACATCAAACTGTGACTTCATCACCAGACAAATCTATTGATGAATTGAGTGTCCCATAATCCCAGCCCTTTCCCAACACACCAGGTTTCAGGGAACACTCCAGATCTAAACCATAGCATTAAGTCTATGAATGTTTTAAAATTTTTATTTTACGAACAAATAAAATTTCATAATGAAATAATAAGAGAACAACAATAGTTGTTACACTGTGTAATATTATCTTCAGAGTGGTTATTCAGAGCATAAGACATAAATCTGAAAGATCCTTACAGGAAAGAAACAACAGCACTGATCTTTTTTGCAACAGAGATAAACTAGTAGTATAAGCGAAAGCAACTAGCATCTGTATTTACATATTTTAAAACAGTGGAATTTGTGACTTGGCAAAGTATTTGAACTTCTCCCTGTTTTTAATTTATCTCTTCTATTTTGTTCTTAATTTCTGTTTTTCATAAATGAGAAATCAGGCAGTATCTGAGCTTGTGTGTCTTATTTCACTTAACATTATATTCTCAAATTGCACCCTTTTACCAAGTATATTGATTGTCCTTGGGCAGGTTTTGACCTGTAGACATTTTGACTTGAGCCTGCATAGGATTTAAAATTTATTTAAAAATGTATAATATTTGGGATATTTTGAACAATATTTTTGTTCTAAAGCCCATCCAAAAGGCATTACTGAAGAACAACTTCTTCCCACCCATGCAGAACTTTTGTAGTTTGTTCACTTTCTCATGATCTAGAGATCCTGATGTCAGTGCAGTCATTTTGTTAGTGAAATTGTGTACCAAGTCCTACCTGCAGTTGAACATGTCAGGTGTGAAGTGCACATGTATGAGAAAACAAGAAATTAAAACATAGAGTATATAGTATTTACATTATAACAGCTCTTAATGGTGATTAAAATAAAATTTCCATGTGAAGAGGGACTGATTTTGACAAAAGAACTTGCTATCTTTTATCTCTGAAATTTAATCTAATTCTAAAATTTTGCAACAAATTATACATAGGCTTCTTTGTCTTAGGAACTCTTGAATAGTAAATGTCCCCATTTAAGATTCCAGGTCAGATAATTGCTGAATGTGAAAATGTTAACGTGGTCTGCTTTATATCTAAAATCCTCTAATTTGAATTTCTCAGTCCTCTGAAATTTTGTTAGAATATCAGGTTTCAAATTGGCCTAAAAATGTAAATATGTTTTCCCTTTTCAAAATAATACTTTATTCCAATAGACTAATCATTTTTATTTTGAATATCTTCATTTTTACTGCAAAATAACAGGTACTTTATTATAGAATCAAGCTAGATAATTCATTATGTATGATTTACATTTTATGTTTCAGTTATAATTTTAAATGTACTATGTGACACACATTATTACAAATGAAATAGTTTAACTTCATATTAGTATTTATCTTTGAATATATAATTTTTTAATATGCTATAAAATATGCAGTAATTTATTATTAGTGGTAGCATTACCATAATTATGACTACTACATAGAAAAAGAAGTAAAGCAGATAGGAGATATTTCAAAAAATGTAATGAGTTTTGCTCTATAGGTGATAAGATAACACAATCAAAGGTGATTTTTAAAACTAGGGTTATAACTACTTGTCTATTATAAACTCCCTCTCCAGATTTCTCTGCCTGTGTGCCAATGAAATCTTTCATATAGACTGAGTTACGAAAGAACACATTCTTCTATTGTAGATACAATCAGAGAAAACAAATAAAATTGTGCTATATATTAAAATATGTTTCATGAAAATAGTTTGTAAAATCTCAGCTATGTGTCCTGAATTTTTCAGTTCTTCTAAAAATAAGATTTATAGGATTTCTTTGTAATATTTGTTCAGATGTCATGATACTGTCCTTTCTAATCTAAGTAAAGATTTATTCAACTCAGTGAGAATAATCCCCCAAATCTCAACCTGAGCCCTCAGTCCTCTGATTATGCCTTTCCTTGATTTCTCCAACTCTAACTTTGCCTCTCTGCCTGGTCAACTGTTGAACAGATCTGTGCTAATAGCAAATTTCTTGCATGGAAGGTCCAAGCCACAGTCTGTTAATGGTTCTCCCAAAAGGCATGAGCATGTTATTGACCTGGTTTTCCTTCATGTTACGTTTCCGTTTTGGGTTCGATTGTCTTTCAGTGAATCAGTTAAAAGCTACTGCTGAGGCGTGTGAATTCAGTGTCAGCTTTCAGAGCTCTGCTTCTACTGAAGATATTTGACTGTGTGAAAGAAAGAGTTTAGCTGTCAGTCCTCAGCAAGCAGGAATGACAATTTCAAATGATCCGTAATCTGTTCATAGATTCCTCTCATGTAAACGTTTCTACATGACATTTGCTGTTTGTTGCAATGTCACTGTCAAAACTGTGCTCTGTACATAGGTACCTAGCAATCAGTGCTTTTGTAATCTAGAGGGAAAGGTCTAAGAAGAGAAGTTTCAGAAAACGAAGAAACTATTTAAACCTGGTTAAAAACTTTTTCTATAACATTCATAAAACCATCTGTTATAGTGATATGTTAATAAAGATTAAGAATAATGGATAAAGAAAATGTTCTCATGCATTTATTGCCCAACCAGTACCTAAGAAGTGTCTTCTTAGTACACCTGTGTCACCTTTTATCTGTCACTAGTCACGTCAGTATTGGATTATTTCATATTTCCAAATGAGAAGTAAAGGTCAGAATGATATTATCACTCAAGTGCTGTGATTTTTCAGAACTTGTATTCTAACAATATAGGTCTGGACTCTGAAGATTCTTATAAAATGTAGTTAATAATGCTTACCTCATTATTCATTGTACTTTGTAGAATTATGTCTCCTTTCTTCCAAGTATATGTTCAAGTCCTAACTTCCAGCACTTATAACTCATGTTGAATGAGACCTTATTTTAAAGCAATGTGCTTGCAGATCTAATCAGGACATCATACTGGCTTAGAATGGACTCTAATCCTATTGCTTGTGCATTTAAAAGAAGAGGGAAAAGGCAGAGTGAGAATGGAGAATGGGAAGGGAAGAGAAGGGAGGGGCTGGGAAAAAAGAAGGAATTAGGATATACCATATATAGACACAAAGTCCCTACGATGAATGTGATCATTATGCACATCTAAATTAGACCAAAAAGCTTAATTTGAAAAGAAGGAAATTTAAAGATAGACACCCAGGAAAGAATAACCTATAAGCAAGAGGAAGAGATGGGAGTGTTGCAGGTATCAGTAATCACCAAAAGCTAGGATAGAGATATGAAATAAATAGCTCAAAGAAATATTGGGAAGTCATATTTTAGGAGATGTTTTGTTTGTTGTGAATATTAACTAGCATACATATCCCTTCATTTTCATTCTGACAGATAACATGGACCTTGTACTATATGTCCAGGGGAAGTTATATTCTCAGCTTCACAGGGATAATTTTTGTTCTAAATAAAAGTTAGCTCCATGAAATGGGATCTTTGTACATAGCCAATGCTACAAAAAGTTCTCTGCCTCTTCCCTTTGCTAAGAATAAAGGAGGATTAGAACCTTGAAGAAAAAGTGGTTTTTATACAAGTAGACAATGTGGGAAGCAGAGCAGAAAAATTAAAAGAACTCGGCTTTAATGAATAAAGTTGAACTTCAGGATTAAACAGTGTAAACCCAGAACGAGCTCTGGATTTCCATCTCCCTCTTTATTCTGTTTAATTAGGGTTTGGGTTATGCAAATTTATCCTAACTGATAGCAGTACAAGGGGATTTGCAGAAGGGTATCTTCTAGACATAAGGAAAGCAAGTAAAAGATCATGTAATTCTCTACATTTTTCCATTAAATGATGCAACTATAATGCCGAAGGAATTAAATTTGATGTTCTGAAAGCATTAAAACAACAGCAATTCTTACTTATTTAGCATTTATTGTGTGTCAGTCACCATGTTAGACACTTTCCATATTTTATTTCTTCATGTTAGTACTTCCTGGAATTCTATTTCACAGGTCTTTCATGAGGAATATGAGGCTTAGCCATTGAGTTTATATTAATAGAAAAATTATATATCTAGTAACAGAGGTTAAATTTAATCCCAAATCTGTGTAGCATAAACACTGTGAT
>NW_004955428.1:6373590-6381812 GCF_000276665.1 Chinchilla lanigera
TGGCAGTTGAACTCATGACCTCACACTTTCCAAGTAGGCACTTAGCCATTGAGCTATATTCCTGGCTGTGACCTTTTCATGATATAATTTAAAAATCAATTATTTTTGAGTTCTAGTAAAATACTGACTTTAATGACAGATAGACAGAGATAGAGACAAACAGAGAAAGATACAGAGAGAGAGACAGAGAGACAAAGAGGAAGATAGAGAGTCAGAGAGAGAAAGATACTTTCCTAACTGAAGCATTTTGAGGCACCAGGAAATATCTGTTACAGACATTCCAGTCACATCTCCCTAGTCCTAAGGTCCACTCAAACTGTTCTTGTCGTACAAGCATATATCATTGCCTTTTATGCCCTATGACATGAGGCTCAGAATGAAAGAAGTAACTTCGTTATGTGGCATTATTTCAATCCCTGCACCTCAGAGTCTCCAGATTTAGGAAGAGTTGTTGGTGTTTTTGTCTTTGAACCATTCTCAAATGATGTATACACAACTGTCCAACACATCCCACTTAGAACACCTCTTTTGAGTGATGGCAAAGATTTTGTAAGGAGTCTGATGTTAAATGTGTAGGCTTTATGGGCCAGATGTTCTTTGTCATGACTATTCAACTCTGTCAGTGTAGTGTGAAAGCAGCCATAGATAACACAAATGGATGTGAATGTGGTCTAATAAAACTTTACTTACAAAAATAGTTGGCTGAGGAAATTGGCCCATTGGACATTGTTTGTTCACCCTGGATTTATGGTATCACCATCATATTCACTTTCTGTCAACCACAAATATACTTAGCTGTGAATAATCCTGCGGTAAACATTGAAACTGAAAATATAGAAAATAAAATCATCCTTAAATGTAGCTAGCTGGCTAGATAGCTCTTATTGACCCTTTTCCCAAATGGCCTTTTAAACCCTTACTATCTATTCTCAGCATATTCCCTCTATCATCCCCTTACACACATATGCAAACACACATAAACCCACACCAACCTGATGTGGAATTCCTTCACCACCCACCCAGTTGTACCACCATCTAGGAATAATATACTGATCATATAATGCTTCCATATCTCCTTTCTGTAGGTTCTATGCCTAAAATGCCCAACTAGATTCTACTCACACAAACACTTCACAGACAGAAGGACTCTGAAGATAAGTGGTTTTCCTGAGTATCCAAATCTGTAATTAAAGTTATCAAAACTAAATTGATGGCATTTGTGGTCTGAGAAAAACTACTTATTTCATGTATGTGTTTTACTGCCTGTATAGGCTCTGGGAATTCAGGAGTGAATAAAAGTTCTGCTTATGTAGGTTTAAATTCTAGAGAGGAGACAATCATTTCAGCAGGTATCTCAGTGGAATCTTTTGCTCTTACTAATCAGTGCTGTGTGTCATATCATTCCCTCTCATTAAGAGTATAATGCACAAAAGGACAGAAAATGTTTTATGCTTTGTACACATCTGAAACAATAGCTGATAAATATTTTATTACTAAAGTTCAAAAACAAAGTTTTCAATTAAAATTCTACTTTAATTACCTTCACTTAAACAGTTTTGATGTCATAATGTAATTACATTCTTCCAATTCTTGTCCTGTTTTGTTACAACAGTAACAGAACATGAATGTTATAACCCTGTCGCACTTCCTATGATCAGCAAAAGTTAGAATTTTCAAAAGAGTGGACAAATGTTTGACCATGACCTAAAAGACAATTGATGGAGATAAAGCTAAGGATCAAGGAGGCTTAGGAGAAATGGCATTCATACTGGTTTTAAGAAAATTAAAGCTTTTTGTTTTAACTGTTTCAATTTTTCTGAAATGAAGAAGAATGATAGAGAGGCAGAGAGAAAGGAAAAAAAGAAGGAAATGGAGGAGGAGCACAAGAAGGAGACAGCTTTACCTTGATACACAATAATTAATTAAGAAAAAGGGCTAGACAGATGTGGAAAAAGATCACTTTTCTATTTGCAAAATGATCCACTGTCTTTTCTTTCAACACCACTTGCCTAATTTCAAATTTACATTTTTTATTACTAAGTCAAATTGTAAAAAGTGTCAGAATTATGCAAAGGTCACAACTCCACTCTAATTCACCCAAATTAACTGCTGTTTCAAGGTACATCTCTCTTTGTCTTAGCATTATTTTCACGTTAAGCTAACTACCTAATTTGCTATCCCCATAATGATGATGGCACGGGTCCAGAACTTAATTAAGACCTATCTCCAGTTAACTAATGGTTGAATTTGACACCCTGTTGCTGTATCCTAACAAGGTTGAGATCTTGTGAAGGTTTGGCTGAGATCCAGTCCTCACCACTGTTCTTACATGATCACTTCTTTGAGAAAATCATTCTTTACCCTCTCTAAATACACTATTTTTTTTTAATTTTAAAGAGAATAAAAACAATAACAGTATAACAACTATTGTGAATTCCTTTTGCTTTGTTTTAAATGCTCTATTTTCAAAAGTAATTTTGCCATGAGAATTTCTTTTACCTTCTTTTGCACCTGAATCCTTTCCTTTGGGGGAAATTCCTAACGTAGGCTGCTGACTATTGTTCACAACCATTGCTCATCTGTGATATCATTATAAAGCAAATCACCAGAAGCCATCCAACCCCCAATGTCACAAGGTATTGTATGCTTGAAAAGTTAAGAGAGAGAAGGTTCTAGATCAAACCAACTATATTTCAGCAAGTTAAAGTCATTTCCCTTTGTAGCACTTTCTTCTTTTACTCTTGTGGAAAAGATACTAACTTCACTTTGGAATAGACAAGCAAGGTTCTGTTATTCCTCTTGTATTTTTTTTTTCTTAAAATGAATAGCTAACACTTTGTATGTTAAGAAGGAAGTGCTCCTTTTTATACAGTGTGCTTCCACTGACTATATTTTCCAATTCTACATACTGGGAATATTCAAAAGCACTAGGCATAGAAGTGAATTTTATACTCCTGGACTGGAGGTGTGAAAAGAATGGTTTCTTTTGGAGTGGTATTTAATGACATTGGAATACATCCTGCATGCACTTCTGAAATTATGCAACTACTTTAAATATAGCTTTTCAATCAGTTAGATGTAGTTTTGTAACAGACAAAATATTCTTATGTAATTATTATGATTGGCATTTATGAGAATGTGATTACACAAGCTATAAACTCCAGGAAAAACAACTGAATTCTTAAATATACTTGATTAAATTTTGTATTCTGGCTCTCCGAAACTTGCCTACATATGCATGCAGGGCCAAAGTGCTCAGGAAAAGCATGGGCTACAAGAAGTATTGCAATTTGACACACACTAAAATTTCCCATTTGATCTATTATCTCTCATTTTGTCTTGGACAGCAGTAATGAGTTATAATTAGATCTGTCTTGGGTCTAGGCAATCTCACTTGACATACTATCTGTTTTGCAGTTTTACTTTTTCACCCTTTCCCCTCAAATATAAATGACATGTAACTGTGCAGGCTCTACATGTCCTCTAGACTTTAAATTAAACTGAGGGTAAATACCCTCTTATGTAGGGTCACCAACATCTGTGGGACAGACCCACGTCACAGGCCACATGTAAAATATTGTATTACAGATTATGCAGGGCATTAACATACACTAATCAGTGAGCTTGAAAAGTACATGAAACTTCTTTCCCTTTTAAAGTAAGTGTCCTTTAAATTGCAGTAGCACTCCATATAATCTTTTCTTTATTTAGTATTCCAATTTGTAACATACAAAACATTTTCAATTTGATTTTTCATAATGAGCTCTCTATAAACAATAGCATGCTTAAAAGTGGTAAAGAATATTTTTATTGTATTATTGATTATATAAAAATCTGAACATATAGGGCTTTGTGAAGGGCTCATTTCATAGTTGTGAAACATATACAATTTCAAATGGCCTCATATTCAAAAGTGCTTGCATTTGGTTTAATGGTCTCCTGGCTTTGTCTTTAAATTTTTAATAATTTTGGAAGAATTTCATTTTTCACTGAGCTGAACAAAGTGTGTAGCCAATCTGCTTTTGAAATTTGGGAAAAGCAGCAACAAATTTGATAATCGGTGATTTGGGATATTAATTTGGAATCCGAGAATGCTCAAGATAAAGAAAATCTTTACTTCAAAACATATTTATTATGCCCTGGATACCTTGCTCTGCATAATGCTGATGTATGATACTTAAGAAACTAGATAATATCCTTTCATTACAAAAGCATAAATTCTACAGAAAAGAGAACAATAAAGGAATTGATTACTGTATAGTTTTATTTTTTTTAAATTTATTTATTTATTTTTTTTTTGGTTTTTCTCCTGTACCGGGGACCAAACTCATGACCTTGCGCTTGCCAGGCAGGCACTTTTGGCCGCTGAGCTAAATCCCCAGCCCCTAGATTACTGTATAGTTTTAGATGATAATCATGAATTAATTGTAAGAGGAATGAAGGGAAAGAGAAAAAGAAAGAGAGTCATAGGGAGAGTGATTTAAACTTTAGATTGGACAGGATATGATTGTAGCATTGCCCTTCCTTCCTTTGAAATTCTCTCTGCTTTTAGAACTAACTCACTAGACTCCCAAACACTTTCATATGAAAGAAAATTATTAGCTTTGTATCTAGATGGGAAAAAGGAATTAGTGAGACATTGTATTGAAAAGTTATGGAAATTATAGTTGATTAAAATTTTATCTGGCCCAGAAAAAATTTCTTCCTGTATTTTGTATCAGAACAAATTTCTGACTGTATTCTCCACCATAGAGAATACAGTTGACACAAATCCCTTACGTTTGCAAGTTAAATTATTTCTGTCTTAAGGATACACAGTCATAGATGTGATGGGCCAAGGTGTTTGTGACATGTACATGAAACATTTACAAATATATTTGAGCATGTCCACAATTATCAATTTCCGTGTATTATGTTTGTCATTTTCAAAACTAACAAGTAATAGAACTTTATCATTATGACATTATGTATTCCAAATTTCAAATGTCACTTCTCTAAAGAATATATGTTATTTTTACTTGCACAGATGCAATATATGTATGTATGTTAACAATATATAAGCCATGATATTTTTAACATTATGAAAGGTTATCATTTTAACATTCAACATTCTGTTCACAATGTGTTCATCAGAGCATCTTTACTGTAATGAACTACTAACCCATATATTTTAGACGTGTATATAAACTATAAGGGGGCAAAATACCTTAACATTTCTAAAAATATCTTCATTTATAGATAGCTGAATAAATATGGAGTCAGTATACAGTGATATTGCCATTTAAAGATTGCTAATTTTAAAAAAATGATTTTATGCTTCAACTTTACTGTTACTTATATGAACTAATTACAGCTGCAGTATAATTGGAACTTCCCCTGTTCTCATAGTTTTTGTAAATTATATGTTATCATCATGCTTTAAGATATCATGGTGCAGACCTAAAGAAATGAAATTATTTTAATATGCATATATAATAAGTCAGTAGGTCATTCGCTCATGCTTGTTCTTGAAAAGATTGAACTTAACTTATTTTCATCATATACCTAACTGTATTTTAGTTCCCTTAATATTTATAGACAAAACTAAACTTAATAAAAAGTATATCAACAATCCATGGTTAATTGCATAAAATTAAAAGGCCATTTAAATTTAGAGTAATGTCATCCAAAATAATACTCTTTGTTTAAGTAGTAATAGTATTCATCAAAATTATGGCTTTTGGCTGGATATTCTTTTACCACTATAATGCATTAACAAGGTACAATCATTCTATCTATCACTTTAGTTATTTTTAGGTAGATTATATATCCTCTTTTCTGTGATAAATTTTTGTGTCATTCCTGTTTCCTGTTGCATTTCTTCTTTTGCCTTATGTTTAGAATTAGTCCCATAATTTTTACTTTCAAATCTCTCCTCCTCTTTAGTGTTTTAAGTATATCTTCCCAACAGGATTTGAGCAAAGTAAATTAATTTGCATTTTTATTTTTCTGGAGGAGATATGCTCCTGTTAGCAAGTAGTTTCCAAGATATGTTTTTCCTACCATCTGTTCCAATATCCAAAGGAGTAATTTTTAAAATCAAATGATACGTAAGTGTTAGTATCTCTTTAAGACATCGTATCATGTTGATGTACACAGTGGTGCTGATATAAATATATAACTATTGAAATTTAATTTAGAAATCACAGAATAATAAGGTAAAATCTGCAAAAGGTAGAAGAATATTTTTGTTTGAACTGAATTCAATATGTGATTGCAAATTATCTGAATGTCTTCTTTTTATTATTATTTTCCTTCATTTCAGTTGTAGAATATGATAGACTATGATAGAGGCTATTTTCTAGGACAAGGAATAAAATTAACATATTTTAAACCCATATACCATTTCCACAATATCCGAGTAACTTCTGTAAGCCTGCAACACTTCATGTGAAAGAAATAAGGACAAATTTCATAGGTACCTTACATTACCACTTTCAAGTGCTTTCACATCCTTAACTAATAAATATGTGGGCTAGCACATTACTATAATGAAGAGTACATTTTATTTAAAATCAGAGACATCTAGTTAAGTGAGAGGTACTCACCTGATGGCGGCCAGCAAAGAGAGAAACAGAAATATACGAGAGATATAGGAGAGAGGGGGGATGGAGGGAGAGAGAGACAGAAAGATACACAGACAGAGACAGAGAGAAACAGAGACAGACAGACAGAGACAGTCAGAGACAGACAGACAGAGACAGACAGATTAGAGACAACAATGGACCCGCCCAAGTCCTCTTCTCAGTGACCACCTCCTCTAAACCGGCCCTACCTCCCAGAACCTACCACCTAGCAGCACATTCAGCTTTAACAATTAACAATGGTTGTTGTATTACATATTGATATCTTCAAAATTAGTTACTCAGATAATCAAATATAAACATGAAAGACTGATCAAACAATTAAGCATATTGTTTTTGTGTTTGGTTGTAGCTCTATGTGTTTGTTATTATGTTTTCATTCTTTTACGTTTAAAATAAAACAAAAGATGAGAACAACTATGATAAGATGGCAGTCAAGTTTATAGGAACTCTTGGGAAGTTATTCACTTAAACTAAGGAGATTATAGAGTATTAATTTCCAAGTCACTACTTATATAATATTCCACTTATTTACCAGGAAAAAAACCCACTGAAATGCTGCATTAATTTTTTTTAATATACTACCAACAATTTCTTCAGCTTTCTAAGGCATACTATTGGAAATTCAAATGTTGGAAATTTAAATTTCCAAGGACCTTGGAAAATTTTATAATCTAAAATTTTCATTTGCCATACCTCAATTACACACTTAAAGTAGTAGAATTATTTTTGTTTCTATTAGAATTTATTGTGTCATAGATCAAATTTATGTAAAAGAGTGGTGGTTGTCTTTTATTCTTCTAATTGTTTCATGAATATATTGTTCACCTTCCAAAGAGAAGAATCTTAGTCTTTTCTTGCTAAAGCTAAAAAAGTATGTCCAATACTTGTGTTCTCAGATACTTAGCTCTTAGTGGTTGGATATCATAGACAAATGTAGAAAAATTTTAGGGGCACTAGTTCTGCAATTTGTCATCTTTCATTCCTGAATTCTTTCCTATTCTCAAGTGTCCACTTACTCGGCAGTTTTTTCTTTTAAACTTTCATATAATGGCTTGCATTTGAGATGCTCTCTCATGCCCATAGTATGCAGCATTATTGGGATGAGGTTCAACTTTTAGGAAGTGGGGGAGGTAATAGAAGGAAGTTAAGCTCGCTTGTACCCATGAAGAAGATATTGAGGCCCAGATGGCTTCCTGTCTCCCCAGACCATTGCTTTCCAGCCACTCTGAGGTGAGCAGCCGTGAATGATGCCGTGTGGTGACCCAATAGCTTATGTACGCACGGACCCAGAGCAACAAGTGACTAAGTACTAAAATCATGACTCAAAACAAACCTTTCGTCTTTTGAAGATGCTTTTCCGCATGTTTTTCCTAGTAATAAAAAGTAGCTAACACAGTCCAGAAAACAAATGATCTGATAACATTCTTCTTTCTAATTACAAAAAGCACTATCATTCTTCAGAAAATACCTACTGGTTTTTCAAGGTGTACTGTTTGTTTTGTTTCTTCTTCTTCTTCTTCTTCTTCTTCTTCTTCTTCTTCTTCTTCTTCTTCTTCTTCTTCTTCTTCTTCTTCTTCTTCTTCTTCTTCTTCTTCT
>NW_004955428.1:6381912-6422506 GCF_000276665.1 Chinchilla lanigera
TTCTTCTTCTTCTTCTTCTTCTTCTTCTTCTTCTTCTTCTTCTTCTTCTTCTTCTTCTTCTTCTTCTTCTTCTTCTCCTTCTTCTCCTTCTTCTTCTCCATCATCTTCTTCTTCTTCTACTTCTTTTCTTCCTCCTTCTTCTCTTCCTCCTCCTCCTCCTTCTCCTCTTCTTTCTCTTCCTTCTCCTTCTCCTTCTACAACAACAACAATAACAAAATTGTGATAGTCTCAGCGAGAAGGAACTGGCACCATCATTGCTGAAGACAGACTCAGCAAATGAACTAAATCACATGGATACAGGTCACTTCCTGTGTGCTATGTTGATATGAGTGTTTGACATTCATTACAGAATAAATGCCACAATGGTTCAAGCTTTGTTTGTATTCATTATGAGACTCTAGCATGCTATGAAAGTAATTTCTGCCCACATCAAATAGTCCAGCCACGTTTTTGTGGTGGTCCAAGACTGATACTTAGCCTGTGACAAAAGAGCCTCAAATAGATGTCCATATATGTGATAATCAAATCATTAATTTATTAATATGCTACAGAAGCTATTTGCAACTGAGTTGTGCTGCCATAGCTTACATTCTATAATCAAAAGTCAATATTTAAGTTTCCTGGTTAAAATAACATATTCTGTCATGGAAAACAGCCTTCAAGTCTCTTTCAAGGGAATTTAATTGCAAAGGACCAAGTTCTTACACTATAATACTTCTCCTCAAGAGAAAGCAATAGCCCACAGTATGTTGAAACTGAAAAATAGTGAAAATAAGTAGCTAAAATAGCACAGTAATGTAATGTGATTTATAGAGATGTGTCTAAAGCATGGTATATCACCACTTATCATTACTTCAGTTAAACATACTTATCAACAAGTTACTGCAGCACCTGCCTAGCAAGTGCATGGTCCTGAGTTTGATTATAGGTACAAAAAAACAAAACAAAACAAAACACTCACACACAAAAAAATCAAGTTACTGAATATATAGTATGAATTTGGCACTATACAACAGACTATGGATATGTATTTCACCCTTGTCTTATCGAAGCTTGAAATAAAATTAAAAAAAAAAAAGAGAAACCCCCAGAGTAGAAGACATTATAGTATCATCTGTAACTGATAACTACGGGAAGTCAAAGGAAGGAGCGGAAAAGTTCTTATTCTCCCAGACAGAATTTGTTATTGGTTGAAAGATTTTAGCAGCTCCCCCAATTAGATGATACACTAGGAGTGATCAGAAATTCTACTTACGCAAAAAAATTTCTGAAAGGACAAACCAAAAATTAATGGTTTTTTTTTTTTCTACCTGTGGCCTAAGATGATGAAACTAAAGTGAAAATTGAGACATTTTTCTATAACAGAATGCCATGTGTCCTCTTCACTGCGAAAGAATATTTATATATTAATCAGAGTTTCCTCAGAAAAGAAGATCCCAAAAAGGAGGAAAGGAGAGATAGGGATGGAGAGGTTTGGGTATGCAAAGAGGAGTTTTAAGGCTTCCATATGGATCAGATCCTAGCTCCACCAGGCAATAAACATATCCAACTTTCCTCAATCTTTCTATTCTATTTAAGCCCTCAATTTACTGGATGATACCCACTCATATTGGAGAGGAACATCTGTCCACCAATTCAGATGTCAATCTCTTCCAGAAATACTTTCACAGACTTCGTCTGAAATAATGTTTAACCAGGTATCTGAGTTTCCTTTTACCCAGTCAAATTAACACATGAAATTTATAGTCACATTGTGCTGGCAGGAACTGTGGAGAGCCTTTAAACTCCTACTGTATGAGGAAAGCTCCCCTGATTCCATAGATGACCCTGGGCTGGGTACAGTAGAATAGACCTGGTGACCCAATAAACCCCACTACCTTAGCTGTGACTCAACATTTCAGTCATATACTCTATAAATTATCTTCAAAGTTTAAGCCCATGTGGGTTATTTTCTTTTAAACTAGAGGTATGACAATGCTTTTTAACTGATACTCAGAATGACAGATGCAGATGTCCTTAAAGATGTTCTGAGATGAATTCTTTGTCAAAATCAATGTTTTCAGTCAGTATTTTTATCAGACTCTATATTTGCCTTACATATCTAAATAAGTCCTACAGACATGATGACAAGCTAGTATTCTCAGCAAGCATACCCAGTGAGACCTGCTCATTTATTTCACTTTGTGTATCATTATCTTCTCTTTTCCTTGCATTGAAACGTTATTTATGTTGGTCACTCACTGAGGCAATCTGCCTAACTAGATGGGCTAGAAATCTAATCTGGTGTGACAAATGAAAGAGGCACATAATTGGCTATGTAATTCTAGGTTAGAAGTGTTATCAATTTTAAGCAATTGATGTTCTCGGAACAACATTATACAAAGCACAAGTGATTACAATTACTGTGGGGAACCACTGAATGTTTATGTCATTTTCTAGTGGGTTATAAAAATTAATGGAAACTTTTGGTAACAGACATTTTACGTGCATCTGGTGATAATTTTTTTTTTTTTTTTTTTTTTTTTTTTTTTTTTTTTGGTTTTTCTCCGGTACCAGGAACCGAACTCACGACCTTGCGCTTGCCAGGCAGGCGCTTTTGCCGCTGAGCTAAATCCCCAGCCCCCATCTGGTGATAATTTGAGCTTAGCTCTTTGGATGAAAAATGGTCCTGACCATAGAACTCTTTTCATTCCTTTGAGAAGTGTGTCTTACCTTCAATATAGCATGACTGTTTGTTCTCCTTTAAGTACAAAACTTTAACTTTTGGCTGTGTTCCTTGCTTGCTGAATCACCTGCAAGGTGGGAATATGTGTTTTGTTGACCTCAGCTTCTGTTGTTCCTACTTTCCTCATGGTGTAGAGAAAATTGTAAAACCTGCCAATATTATTCTTTAGATTTTATATCACTCATGCACTTTTATATCACCCTAATTTAGCAGAAAGTGAACTTTGTGAAGTTTGGAAGAAACTGAAATTGAAGATCTGAACGTTGAGAGAAACTCTTAACTAGACCATTTACAGAGTGATGTTCCAACTGCTTCCTGGCCTGTATCTTAGAGAACCAATAAAATTTAGCTTGAACTTGGAAATGCCACTTTTTTCAACAGATTTTGCTATACTACTGTTTATTTCTAGCGTAACATTCCTGCAGTATATCACATGCATCCTTCCTCAAGTTTCTCAAAAAATTGGCTTTCTCCACTTCACTTATTTTAGTAGGTCTTGTATGATTTGGTAGATGGGAGCACACAAATGAGACAGCTCTCGATGTGCCCACGTACACTATGTGCTTACAATTAACTGATACTCCCAGCATAGGCAAAATTGCAGAAAACAAATTTAAACATGATTTTTTAGACAAATCTGAAGCTGTAACACTTAGAATATACAGGAGGAATTTTTTATTATGTCTCCAAACATATAATGTTTCAGCACAATATAATAAATTCTCAAGCTTTTTTGGAATTCAGAATGTGAAAAAGAACAGGTAATTGGAAAGCCACTAACAGAATGAGAAGTTCAATAATAATAACAACAATAATGAGGTATGTTGATAAACATAATAGCATATATTAAATTCTAAGACTTTCAATAAGTCTTGCGCACTTGGAATTGTTATTCACTTTTTAAGATTGAGTCTTTTAAAAATTATTTAAATCATTGATTAGCATCACATACCTGGCAAGAGAAAGGGCCGGGACACAAATACAGTTTTGTTTATCTTTAAAATTGTACCTTTTTAAGCACAGCACCAACATCAAATCCAAATTATTGGTCCAATGAGAATTTTGCTACAAGCTATATGATAACCAAAAAATAGATATATCACAGGAAATGTACTATTGTGTGTTTCAAAGACCATTGAGAATAGTATGAACCAAAGAAGGTAATGTGGATTTTCTCTACATAAAATATAACAAGAAGTCCTAAAGGCAGTCAATTATAAGAAGTCTTAAAGGCAGTCAACTATATTATCAATAACAACTTTTTCTTTTCTCTAAAGCAATAAACCAGAACCATAATGGTATTTGTCATGTATAAAGTAGTTTCCCTTTTTCTAATTGATACTTTTTAAAAGAAAATAACCATTAAAATTTATTTTATAGTACTCTGACCAATAATTATAGAGATCATGATATCATCTCTATATAATGAAAAAGAAATTCCAATAGTTCAAGATAATCTCTGGGGATGCATTTAAAATTATTTAACTAGTAGATGTGTTATATCCTTTATATGAACTTCGTGTGGGTATCAAAGGGCTTCAAAATAAAATTAGCTCACCATTCATACATACCACAGCTTAATCACCCTGACAAGCTAAAAAAGACTTTTCTCACAGACAAAGGTTATTTTGACAAAGTCAAATTAAGGTCCAAGCAGGTCTTGATACACAGTGGATGCTCAGTCCCTAGCGAGTCCGGTGATAATTAACACCTGACTTAAAACACCACTGGGAATGACTTGGAATGTTTTAATTGGTCCATCTTACTTGCCTGCAGGCTTTTTTGTTGTGGGAGTGATTTAAGTTTCTTACTGCTTTCAGCTAAATTTCAGCATGTCTCAAATTTCTGCAACTACCTTTATCATTTAAGGACCTAAGGGGAAAAAAAAAAAGAATTGTAATTCAGCTTTCATCTTACCTCATGGATAGCCATAAGTGTTTCCATAGCATTAGAGGGAAAGCTGATTAAGATGGTATGAATCAGTCACATGGTAGAGGAAAATAAGTACAAATTCATCTTTAGGGATGCATTAACATATATGACCTACTTCTTTCATTTGAAATATATCAGATGGATATATTTTTAACATACTACAATGATAAAGAGTAGCTCATGAAGTAGTGGGGAGGCAAACTGATACAAAATGAATGAATATAAAAACCACACAGTTGATTTCAAGTGTCAATATTTTTCAGTCTCATAGGAAAATGGAACAGAAATTAAAGAATGTAAACTGTATCACTAATACATGTTTATTATTGCCTATTTTGAGTAAAACCCATATAGGAGAGTGGTTACGAAAAATAATTATATCTATTAAGAGTGCAGATCTAATTGAAAGCATTATCAAATGTAATGCTTACAGCTGGACCACCACAGAAATAGAAATAAATATGCAGATGGTCAAACCATTCTGCCAGTCGATGAACTATTAAGACACATTATCCCAGCTGTCAAAATTTTTCTATTTATTTTGAGTAATCATCTTTGCTGAATAGTAGACAGGCAAATTAATCTGTTCATTTTTTAAATTATTCTTATGAATTTAGAAAGGTAAATTATGTAATAGTGTTGATGAAATATTATTCATTAAGAAGTTTTTGGATTGGTGTTTTGGTCTTGTTATTACTTTGTTATCAATTGTACTATTGAAGTTCAGACAACATATAAACACATATTTCACTTACTATTCAAATTATTTCTCATCCATATTTAAGTGTGTTCTTCACACAAAGTCCTTTCATATAAACATTAAATTACTATAACATAGTTCTTAACTTGATTTTGAACTATGTAATTGTAGATGACACATAAAGAGAAAAAAATTTAACATGTTTTTGGTACAGAGAAAAGTAAACAGTAACACATTTTTTTATTGATATTTCTCAGCCTACACATCTAAATGCATGCACACACTTTAATAGGAGTTCTGGCATTTCTGTATGCAGAGACAGAAATACCAGAATATGTAGAAATTGGAGTCCTGCTGTTATTAAGAGTACTTGAGTTTCTAATTTTGAATGAGTTATTTGAGTGTTGCCTGTGAGCACAAAGAAAAACTCTCGTCAATCTGCCATTTAATTGGATGTACTTCACTGTATTTGTAATCTCTAGAAAAAGCCCTCTCTAAACAGTGGGCCCATAATATTTGTAATTAATTTGCTACACTTCAAGTCTTGCTTTCATTTATACTGGGGCAGGATTGTTTTTGTAGTAGGGTTAGAACACAGACCCTTGTACATGTCACATAATCACTCTACCACTGAGCTCCATCCACAGTTCCATTTTTTAAAGTTTCCCGTGGACACACAGCATTGACTCGAAATACGCACAATACAATCTGTGTGAGATGAACATACGAGGTTTCCTGGTAGTACAGATTTGTCTTAAATTCCTATCATTCCTCCACTGCTTGCTTCATTTATATATAGAAAGAAATTATTCTTTGTCGTATTATATTTATGAGTGTTGTGAAGAGTAGTGGCAGTCCATTAAAACATTTTTTGATACCAATATGAATTCAATTTGTGCTGTGAAATGGGAGAATATGTTCTTTTCTGGTATCACAAAATTTAACACCAGTCACCTGATGTTTATGGAGCATACAAGTCATGCAGTTTTAGTTTTTCCTTCTACTTATATTTCAGCTAATATGCTAAGATAATATATTTATTAGTGCAAGCTTGTAGTATGTGATGATCACATTCGTTGAGAATATGTTCTTATAACCCACAGACCATATTCATCTTCAGAAAACCAAATAGCTATGAGGCAGGTTAAAAGAAGAGCAGTGGAAACTAAAAGAAAAGTTGTATGTAAGTGCATGAAGACGTTTCTGCCAAAAACATACCAGGTAAGGTCAGAAAAATGAAGAGATAAGCATGGCACATGACCTGCCACAAATCACTTAAAAAGTGAGTTTCGAACTCTTATAATTTGAAAGATGAAGAGTCTATTGGATCAGTCAGGAAATCCTGTGTCTCTCCCAAAAGATTCCCCTGAAGCCCAGGAGGTGCCAACACCGAGGTGAGTACAGATCCTGATGTGGTGGTTTTGCCAAGCTGCAGCTTAGCGGTGACATCTGGGCCAGGCAAAGTGACTCCCAACTGACACTGCCAGTTTTCAGTGAGTGCACTGGTGTTGGTTGATGAACAGCTGGCATCAGCTAAAGTTCAGCTGTTTCCACAACAACAAAAAGACCAGCCTCTCTTCTGTGTGGTCCCTCGTATCTTTCTTTTTGTTAAATTTCTCTAATGACTAAATGACTGCAGGAAACCTACTAATCTCCTTCATGGAGACTTGAAAACAGATGAAATCGCTAACACAACACAGCAGAAGATGTCTCAGTTTACAATTTCTGTTAAAAATGAGATTAAAAACTTTTGTTGACCATGGGAAAAAAGATGCCACAAATTGAAGAAAGAATAAAATGTAAAAGATCAAATTCTGGGGTTGGGGCTGGGGATATAGCTCAGTTGCACAGTGCCTGCCTGGCAGGCATGAGGTCCTGAGTTTGATTCCTGATCAAAAAAAGAAAAAATTCTGTTTTCTTATGACAAGGAATTTCAATAAGATTAAAAAATACATAATTTCATTTGTAATTTTTTATTTATTGAACTTCATATGATTTCTAAAATTCCACTTTTGCTTGGCATTCTTCTAAAAGTTTTACAAATATTACCTCATATAAACACTAGAGTAACTGTCTTAGTAATCCCCTTTTCATACACTTTATTCTTAAATAAAATCAAGAAATTTTAGTAGGGTAATAGAGTTGGCAGAAATAAAGAAGAATCTAAAATCAGAAAATAATCATGACCTTGGGATAATTTTTAGCACGTAATAAAGGTTCAACAAATATTTTCATTTTGATTTGGTTAAAAGTGAAAGAGCTTTTGTGATATTAAAACAAAGAAGCATTTCATAGGTTCAGCTACTCTGACACACACATACAAACATGCATACATCAGTAAGGTATTAAAGAAGCCTAGAAAGTTTCCATATAATTAAAAAAATACGTAATAGATGCAAAAATACAGTAAGAGAAAAGAAGTAGGAGTGAGAGATTAACATTTTTCTAAAATATTATGAGGGGAATCCTACGATGGGATATTGAGAGAGCAATACACACAAAAATAAAAGCTTTAAGTAAAAACGATTTAATGAACGTGCTCACCATTTAGTAAGTTAAGTTGATGGTGATGATGGTGGTGATGGTGATGAAAACAGACATTAAACTAAGACTAATTATGAACTTCCAAAGTCCTGTATACCTAGAAACACATCTAATGTCACTATTTATTAACCCCGTTGAACTCTATTAAAAGAGTACTCTTATCAGCATTTTGCAGAGACAGAAATTCCAGTTCAGGAAGACAGCAAGAGCCGAAATTCAACGAGTTAAACCCAGCCAGCCTTTCCATGAGCCCTTCACTTGAATAACTTCTGCATTACATCCGTTTGATGAGAACACAACCACATCTTCATAAAGTGACTGTACAATAAAGTGTTTTAAATAATGCTATGTTTATCCACAAGGAAATTTTTTTTGAAACACCGTCACTACAAAATAATAACAACCTGGTTCTTAGTAAGGTTATACATGAGAGTTATTTATGACAAATGTAAGCACCCAATATTGAATTAATTTCCATAGATCAGTTTTTTGGTTTTTTTTTTTTTTTGGTGCAAGGAATTGAACTCAGGGCCTTCTGCTTGCCAGGTAGACTCTGTATTGCTGAGCTATATCTCCAATAGTGATCCAAAGTTTTTGGATTTAGCAATGGAAAGCTTCATAAAATCTACTTCTTTGAAAAAAAAGGAATAATTCACAAATGTTTGAAGCCAACAGTGAGATATGTAATTTTTATTTTTATGTTTCAGTTAAAAATAAATTTAAATAAGTGTTATTCAATAGTACAGCAGCTTTGATAAAAGAGTCATGGATAACTAAAAAATGAAATCATTAATATATTTCCATTTAGCAGTTTAAATTAATAGTAATGTCACTAAAGGATGTTGCTTTATTCACTCAGTCATTTATTCAGTAATATTTACTGGGAGATTATTATGTGCTAGGTTGCCCAAATTCAATAACGAACCAAACTTGAATATACCTTGCTTGTTGTTGAGATAGGTGAAACTATAATGAAAAACAATATCAGGTTGTGATGAATACCGCAAAAAAAAGCAAGTAAATTAATAAAGGATAAGGGCAATAGGAAATTCCTTTGTATGAAGGAGATCCTTGAACGGAAGGAAGTAACAGAATGAGACTCAGCTCGTTGGAAGGTGAACCTCCCAGGAAAAAGAGATAGCAACTGTGAAGGACCTACAGTTGAGAAGCGGTTTGTTGGCTTCCAGGAAGTGAGCAAAGTGAATAAAGGATCTGAGTTAGGAGAAAACAAAGAAATAATCAGGTTATTTAAGTCGGGAATTGACAAAGTATATCTGTGGGACAAATTGTGCATACCACAGTTGTGTACCAAAAATTTTAGAGGAAACATGTATATCATTTATTTGCATTGTCTATGGTTGCTTGTACCTTGGAGCAACAGGGGAGTGTAGTTGTACATAGTGCTTACTCCCCATGGATCAGAACCTTTTTATTACTGACCCTTTGCATGCAAATTTAATAGGAGGTGGTTTATGCCATTTGGGGGTTTGGGATTTAATATGAATGAGAGAAGCCACTGGAAGTCTTTGCACTAAAAGTGACATGACATGACTGGCTGAAGTATTTTGTAATACCAATAGCAAGTGAAGTTTATTAATAACAAGGTAGAAGGCAGGATACTTCATGACATGCCTTTATAATCTACACAAAAAGTACTAATATTTTTGATATAATGGTTCACTTGATGTCCCTGGTGTTGGTTTGTATATATTTGAAAGAAAGTGTTGAAAGAATTTGATGATTGATTAGTTGTGGGGAAAAAAAAGATAGGGAACAAGATTAACTTACAAGATTTTTCCTTAAGTAACTGACAGAGTAGAGTTTCCATTTAGTGACATAAAGAAGAAATGTAAAAGAAAGAACATATTCTGAAATAAGATTTTCATACAGTCTATATCTGAGACTTGAAATTAGTAAGACTAGAAATGAATATTGTTTCATTCATCACACTGACAGATAAAAAATAAATTGTATTTTACCTTCCAAATTAATACACTTCCAAACATATATGAAATTCAAGTTAATATTAACAAAATGAATATTTAACTAAATACCTAAGAAGAGATGAGAAATAGTTCCAGGCAAATTGGAAATAATTGATATTGTGCAATCTTTATCTTGGAGGAAGAAAACAGTTTCCTTCCCTGTTCTGCTGAGTGTGGAGTACACTTAGACTTTCTTCTAAAGAATATAGGACAGTAAGGGATAAAAGTAGGCAGCTTTATAGTAGAGAAGTATGGCAAGCACTACTTCAATGTAGTGATCAGGTTTAACATAATCAATGATAATTCATGTTCACAGTTGGTACTGGTGATAGAAAGTTATATTGAGGTGAATTCATCTCAGTGATACTGATCACAAAAAATCATATGCCCAGTCCATCCATAAAATAAAATGTCACAGAAACCCATAATAAAATACAGTTTCCAAATAAAATGTTAAACAAAGGGAAAAGCTCTTTTCTTACATTTTTTTCAAATAACTAGCAGGAAAAAAACAATTAATAAAACAACTTAACATTGTACTAGAAAATTCATAGAGTATCATTTTCAAATAGAATGCCCAATTTAATAGAAATAAAAATAGATAACAAATAATCCTTTAATGAAAAATATAGTTTGGAACATTAAAGTGTATTAACTAGAACTAAAGTGAAACTTGAGATTTCGATTTTAGAATGAATAACCTATGCTAAAAGAAAAGCTCAGACCAGTTATATTCAATAAAGTTTATGTGAGAAAGGAAAAGATTCTTGGACCAGACACCATTTCCGGCTGATGATGGATGGCTTAGAATCTCTACTCCCTGTACAACCTGGTGATCTATTTTACATCAAGTATTCCCAAAAATGACATACAGAGATCTGATTGGTACAGTTGGCTATTTGCCTCATTTGGGCACAGATTGGCAGTCTAGAATCTGAGATTTGCTGAGAGAGGTTTCTGTTTTTATAGACTGAAGATAAGTTACTTAATTACAACTCTTAGGTTATAATTTGCTTCCTTATCAAGGTAGGTTGTAGTTCCTGATACACATATGTCATTTTGGGACACATATATTTAAGTAGGGGGCTGATTTAGTCAAAATTTATTTCAGAACAACAACTCTCCCTTTTGATCATTGTTTCAAAGTCAACAATGAACAAAAATATAGGAATAGGCAGTGATATTTCCTAGCACAACCATAACAAATTAGTTGGCCTGAGCCCCATCTTTAATTTGTTATATGATGACATTAAATTTGTTAGATGACTCTGATGGTTTATGTCTTTGTATCTCAGTTAGTAAAAGACCATTTGTGTCTTAGGGATATATGTGCATGAGGATTTAATCTTTAAGTGAATACATCATAGTACAGTGTCAAGAGAATAAAGACAAATATACTACACTAACAAAATCAACAAAAATTACATAGTTCAAGATTCAGGAATTAAAGTACCAACATAGTATAAATGGCCAGATGTCAAATATTGCTACATAGATTTAATGCAATCCCAATCAAAATACCATTAGCATACCTTGCAGAACTAGAGAAAAATATTCTGAAAATTCATTTAAAAACAGAAGAGACCTAGACTAGCAAAAGCAATTCTGGGCAAAACAAGAAGTCAAAAGGTATCACAATCCCTGACTAGAAATTATCCTACAAAGCTATTGTGATAAAATCAGAATGGTATTGAAAAAAGACCTGGTGATCAGTAGAATAGATTAAAAGATACAGTCACAACTATACACACACTCAACCACGTCATTTTTGACCCAGGGGTCAAACATGTTTACTTGAAGAAAGGTATACTCTTTGATAAACGGTGCTGAGGGCTTTCCATATGTCAAAGACTAAAACTAGGCTCATGTCTACCACCAGGCAATAAACTAAAATAAAAATGGATCAAAGATATAAATATTAAAATAGAAACACTAAATCTACTTTAGGAGAAAGTAGGTAGAAATCTTGAAGACATAGGTGTAGGCAGAGACTTCATGAACAAAATCCAAACTGTGTGGGACATACTTCAAAGAATGAAGAGCTGGGATCTCATTTTATTAAAAAGCTTTTGCACATCAAAAGAAATCAACAGAGTGAAAAGACAGCCAACAGAGTAGGAAAAATTTTAGCCAGTTTTCCCTCAGTCAAAGGACTTATATCTAGAGCATATAAAGAATTGAGAAGCAAAATGATCCCCCCAAATTCAAAGACCTAATTCACAAATGGGCATCTGAGATGAATATGCACTTATCAGATGAAGAAATAAAAGTGGCAAATAAATATATGAAAAACTGTTCAATATCACTTGTCATTTGACAGATATACATTTAACCAACATTGAGATTCTGTCTTATCCCAGAAAGAATGGCTCTCATCAAAAAAATCAACCAGTAACAAATGCTGACAGTACTGTGGGGAAAAAGGAACATTTTTCCACAATTGGAAGAAGTGAAAACTGGTGCAACCACTGTGGAAATCAGTGTGGAGATTCCTCAAAAAGCTAGGATTGGAGCTCCCATTAAACCCAGCTATTCCCCAACTGTGTGTCTTTCCAGAAGAATTAAAGTCGTCTTACAGCAGCGATATATGTGTACCCATGATTATAACAGCAAAATTGTGACAGCTAAATCTCAGAAACAACCCAAATGCCCATCAACCACGGAATGAATAAAAAATATTTGGTACTGTATTTTAATACAATGAGTATTACTCAGCCATAATGAAAGATATACTTGAGACATTTATAGGTAAATGGATGAAGCTTGAAACTATATTCATAGATGAAATAAATCAGACTCACATGTGTAAACATTGCATTGTCTCCTTGGTGTGAGAAACTGAATGAGGCTGGGGATTTAGCTCAGCGGCACAGAGCCTGCCTTGAAGGCGCAAGGTCGTGAGTTCGATTCCTGGTACCAGAAAAGAAAACAAAACAACACACACACACACACACACACACAAAAAAAAAAAAAACGAGAAACAGAACGAGTAAATAAGGTCCACTACATACATAGATATTGTGAAATGGGAAGAAATTGTTCAAAAGGAAAAAATATTAGGAGGAGGAAAGGGAAAAGGAAGGAAGGGAAAAAAGAAAAAAATACAATGTAGTAATATTACTAGTTTCTCTTAGTTCATTGAAAGGTTTGTGTTAATATCTTTTAGAGAAATTTTTATTTCCATATCTTGTACTCTGAGTAAATAAAGATAACAATACTCAATGTATTAGGTATTGTTATCCTTCTATTGTTTTGCTATGAAGTTTTGTTTTACTTTTTTTTTTGCCATAAAATCTTTAAAGAAAGATTTGGGGGTTAGAGGGTATTCATAAACATTTGAGCTCCATTTTTCACACTGTCTGGAGTATGACGATCTTTGAGAATCATGATATGCCAAAAAGCAATCTGTTCTAGAGAAATTTTCAACTTTGCATTTAATCTGGTATCACCAGCCATAGTGATCTGGTGACATACTAAGATATATGAGTATTAGGAATCTGTGTAAAAGCCAGGTTTCCGCTCCACCATCTAAGATACCAGCACACCAATATTTGTTGTTCCCAAGAATGTATCATGTGTCCTTTCTCCTGCAGAGATTATTTTAAATGTGTTTGGTGGCTGTGCCTGAGGAAACAGCAGTGTCAGCCACCTTTAAATTAATCTCTCAGTACTAGTGAAATTATATAAAGATGAGTGCAGTAGATTTTCAACATTATGCACCAAATCTAACTTGGGTAAAAAGGAGATCAAGATCAAGGCTACAGCAAGTGTTGTTTTGCTCAGCACAAATATTTTTTATCCATTTGTTGAAGTAAAACCTCTACCACTGTGAATCCTCTTAAGGTCTGATTAGTTAGAAAATTCAGAATCTTTCCAATTTACAGGTTAGCTTTAAATTCCATATGACATTAGGATCTTACTAATGATAAGTTTGAGTCCCCAAGATTCCAATTGGAAACTTTCTGCAGGAAATGAATTCATCCTCATCTTTTTCAAAATGGATACTAATTTCATGAGTCTAGCTCTATGACTTCTGTCTAATGGAAATATTTGGGGAACTTTAGGGGAATCTATCTGGAGTAAATTAGGCCTGAATATCAAGAAAACGAAAATATTAGTGAAAAAGAAAATCAGAACAGGCAAACTTTCCGTGTATCCAAAACAGACCTTGCAGAGCTGGGCAGAAGAGCAAATTGGCCATGTGAAGAGGGCTGTTTTCTCTGCTCATAAATCTACACTTCTTGACAAGTTCCAAATTGCTGCTGTGTGTTGCAGAGATGCACAATCACAGTTACTTTGATATTCCATTACTTGTACCCACACAGATAGTTCCTAGGCTTCAAACATATGCTGCTTGGAAGCACAATATACCTCAGCAAGCATCATTTGAATATACTTTTATAAGTAGTAGCAACTTGGGTATCAGTTGGAAAGGTCATAGCATTATTATAATAAGTGCAGCAAAATCAAATGTAGTGATGCTTAAGTAGGAGATAACATTCCACCATTCTTTCCACCATTCCACCTTCAGGGTGTCTTTTACTGGGAAGAGAGAGTGATCAGCATAAGAGAATAGTTTCCTGATCATTTAACAGTATGGTGCATACCCAACAATGGTGTTGCCTTCTTGCTAGCGCATAAACCTTTACTAAACCACCCACTAATTATGATCCCATGTATTCTCCCTAGAAGGAAAGGAAAGTGTCGGCATTTCAGGAAATAAATAAGGAAGAAAAATAAGAACTTGATGTTGGCAAAGAAGTCTGCACCTGTGATCTTGGCATGACACGTTCTATGGGCAGAAGTACAGCCATTTTGTGCTAAGAGAGAAATCTTGGGCTGGGGTCTGGGGATTTAGCTCAGCGGAACAGTGCCTGCCTGGCAATCACAAGGTCGTGAGTTTGATTCCCGGTACCAGAAAAAAAAAAAAAGAAATCTTGGGCTGAAGTGGACATTGATGGAACTAAGCAACACTCCCATCCCCCTTCCTGTGTGGTGGGACATTCCATCCCATAAAAGGACACAGTGGAGAGAACAGATGAACACCCACCCTGCTATGCAAATTCCCACAGCAGCACTCACACATTCCAGGCCAAATAAGGAAATGTTCTCACCACCCTGACCCACCCAGAACTACGACACTATAAAACCTGTAGTTATAACCCCACTCAGGGTCGAAATTCCAGACTCCATCTTAGATGTCCCTTGCCAGCTAATAAAGCTTCTTTGACTCTCCTTTGCCTCTGTGGGTAAATCTCCACATTTCATCCCAACTCACTGTTACCTGCTTCTGGGAAAGTTTTCTGGGTTAGTTTGAGCTAAAGTCTTCTGGAAGTGTATACTTATGGAGGATCCTAGAGGGACCCCTCAGAGTTATGAGCTATGAACTTGAGATTTGAGACCTGAAGTCTTTGCCTCAGTCTCTAGGAGGTGATGATTTGGTAGGGTCTATCTTTCAATGGCAATCTGTGCTTGGTGTTGCCTTGAGAAGATCCATTGTCTGGATTTTGGATCAGGAAAAGCTTGTCTCTATTCAGTGGACCATAGAAAGCTGATTTTACCTGACAGTGATACAGTTTGTCAAGCCACAGTAAACCTTTAGAGTACCTAATCATAACAGGATTCAAGACAGCTGGACTGTATGAGGCTCTATAATTAAGACTATGGACCTTCCAGCTACTATTTCATAAGTAGTCTACATATGTGTTCTGACATGAACAAACCTGACTGACATTAAAGCAGCTATAACACTCTGGCCAAGGAAATCTGTGTGATTCAGTCAACTTTGCCAATTAGGTATTATATTAGTTACCAAGCCTAAGTATAGACTATAAATTGATACCATTTCAGTTCTTGCAGAAAATTATTGTGATATATTTAGCTCAGAAGTTCCATACACAATGTTTCTAAATAAGATTTCCAGTTTGATTTTTTTTCTTTTTTGGTATCAGGAATTGAACTCAGGACCTTGTGCTTGCCAGGCAGGCACTTGTGCCACTGAGCTACGTCTCTAGCCTAAGCTTTCCAATTAAAATCGATTCACAATTATTTTTTTTATTTGGAAATTTGTATAACAAACCAAATTCTATAAGAATTAGTTTACAACAATTACTTCCATATTTTCTCAGGAAGAATTGTGCAAAACATTCACAAACATAGATAATTGGGGCAGGGACAGATATAAAGAAAGACAGATTAAATCATACAAAGTAGGGTCATGTCCCCAACTGGTGGCTTAATTTTTCAATCACTTCTGTAAAAAAATTTAAGATGAAAATTTACATTAATTTAGTGTTTTATACACCTTCAAATGCCACTTACAAAATATTTCCAGTGTTTTTTGATCCTGCTTTTTCTAATGGATCTTACCAATGAAAAATTCTATTGAAATTAAAATAACTCTCTTTTGGCCATTGCTTTCCTAAGCTACCATTAGTTAAGTTACCGAGTTTCTAGAAAAAAGTATGTATTTGTAACCTATTACTCTGAAGTTAAGTCTAGTTGGAGCTCAAGAAAGAACTCTTTGAACTATGACAAGGCTGCTACTAAAATACTTCCTTTCTTCTAACTGCACCCAAGCTGGTTAATTGAGAAATACAGCTCAAAATTGAAATCAGTTCAGATTCTATGCGGCTCAGTCAGACTAACACCACAGAACGGAATCCAGGTCAGTCAGCTGATCAGATCTGACCCTGAACTCAGTCCTGCCTTTCCCAAGATTCTTCAGTCTCAAGCTCATGAGACCTCTCATAACATAAAACCCTGGTTTCAAAAGTCCAAAAGATCTGAAGTACTTACAGAAGTCCTTACTGGATTCAACTCACTTAATTTAGGACTCCAGTTTAACTCTGACTCCAGTACAGATTCTGTGTGATCAAATTACACTGAGCCCTCTTACTGAATCTAACTTAGTCAAATAGGAAAAAGGAGAAAAAGGTTGTTCAAATTATCTTGGAGAGTGTAGATCACAACCCAGTCCTTCTCAGGATGAGAGAGAGACAGACAGGGGGAGAGACAGATAGACAGATACACATACAGATACAGATGCAGATATAAAATACAGATACAGATGCAGATACAGAGAGACATGACAGAGAGAGAGAGAGAGAGAGATACAGAGAGATAGAAGTCAGAGGGTCTTTCCAAAAACCTCCAGGTGCTGTGGGAGATCACTGGGCTGTAGAGGTATTAGCAGCTAGCAAGTGCTTTATTGGCCCCTTGCTTTTACTCCTGGGTGCTGTGCAGCTTTAATGCGCATCTTACCAATTATCCCCAAACTTTTTTTTTCTTTTTTAAAGTGATGCACATTAACAAAATTAATTCAACACTTGTTACAAAGTAAGAAAGAACTTTATAAGTATAAATATAATCAATGTACTTTAAAGCACTATAGTAATATTAAAAGCAAAACTAAATTAAATTTGCATCAATATAGGTTGATGAAAAGATATGTGAATTATTTACCTTACTGAAGTCTTTAACATTTGCAAAGAATTAAAAAGATAAATACCATCTATTATAATTTTTGTAGGGATTTTATCATGAATGTGTGTTGGACTTTGTCAAATGCTTTTTCTGCATCTATTGAGAAGGTCATGTGATTTTTGTCTTTGGCTCTGTTAATATGGTATATTACATTTATTGATTTCCATATGTTGAACCATCCTTGCATCCCTAGAATGAATCCTACTAGGTCATGGTATATAATCTTTTTGACTTGCTGCATTCTGTTTGCCAGTATCCTGTTCAGGATTGTTGCATTTATGTTCACTAAGAAGATTGACGTATAGTTCTCTGTTTTGATTGATCCTTCTCTGGTTTTGGTATCAGGGTAATACTTGCTTTCAGGAATGACTGTTGGAGTATTGCTTCCCTTCCAGTTTCAGTCACTGCTGGAAAAAAAATAATAAACAAACAAACAAAAAACAGATTGAAACATCAATGGAACAGATTAGAAGATTCAGAAATAACTCCATTCTCAGGAGGGGGCCAATCATGTTCAGTAGAAGAAAATTTTTTAATAAATGGTACTGGAAAAACTGGCTTTCCATATACTGATGAGTAAAACTAGGCTCATGTCTACCACTGTGAGCTAAATTAAACTCATAATAAAAAAAAGTTAAACTCATAATGGATCAAAAATTTAAATATTAAAACAGAAGCACTGAATCTGTTGGAAGATAAATAGATATAACTCTTGAAAATATAGGTGTAGGTATAGATTTTATTAACAAAATCCCAATCTCACAAAAATATTAAAATGAATCAGCGTCTGGGATCTCATCCTATTAAAAAGCTGTTGCACAGCAAAAGAAATCACCAACAGAGTGAAGAGACAACCCACAGAGCAGAAAAAATGTTTGCCAGCTGTTCCTCAGACAAAGGACTAGAATATATAAAGAACTAAAAAAAATCACATCTCTCAAACTTAAATTCAGTCCAATAATGTGCATCTGAGATGAATACATACTTCTCAGAAGAAGAAATAGAAACAGCAAATAAGTATATAAAGAACTGTTCAGCATTACTGGTCATTTGAGAGATGCAAATTAAAACAACACTGAGATTCCATGTCACCCCATTAAGAATGGCTGTTATCACAAAATCAACCAGTGACAAATGCTGGTGGGGCTGTGGAAAAAAAAGGAACCCTTCACTTTTGGTGGGAATGCAGACTGGTGAGAAACACTGTGGAAATTAGTGTGGAGATCCCTCAAAAACCTAATACTAGAGTTTCTGTGTGTCCCATCTATTCCCCTTCTTGATGTCTTCGCAAAGGAATTAAAAACACCACAGTAAAGTGATACATGCACATCCACATTTATAGTGGCACAGTTTGTAACACCAAAATCTTGGAAACACCACAAATGCCCATTAGCTGATGAATGGATTAAAATGTCTGTTTATTTTTTTTAACAAAATGTAGTACTTCAGCCATAAGAAGAATAAACTCAGACATTGCTAGGTAAGTGATGCATTTTGATACTACACTCTTAAGTGAAATATATTGGACACATAAATGTTGCGTTGTTTCTTGGAGTGAGAAACTATAATGTAAATAAATTCCAAAATGTATAATAGATATTCAGAATTAGAAAGAAAATGTTCAAATGGGAAGGGGACCTAGGGAGAAGAAGTGGGAAAGGAAAAAAAGGGAAAAATGAGAAAAGAAAGAATAAATGGAAACAGAGTTTTTGTAAATAAGGAAGGGAAAATGCTTGAGGGGAAAAAAGGGAAGCATGAAAAAAGATGAATCAAGATATACCATGTACAGATCCATCTTCCCCATGATGAGTGTGATCATTATGTGTATCTGAAATGTACCCAAAAACTTATTAATCAAAAAGAGAAAAAAATTATTCAAAATAAAATTGGCAATATAATGTACATTAAACCAATCACTGTATTATATAGAAGCAATGGAATTTGACAATATTTAAACTTACATTTACAAAATTAAATATAAATTAAAACAAATAAAAATTATAATTTGTATAAATATGTATTTATATATATAAATACCTATAGTGTAGTTATTTAAAAATAATATTGAGAGCTGGGAAAACTTCTGTGAAATTTCAAGACCATTCCTGTAAAGAACATAAAGATATAATTATATTCATTAAATTACACTATTAAAAGTTGAAAACAAATATTTAATAGCAGGAAGTGCTTGAATAAATATGATACATCTGTGTATCAGACACATGCTGCTTACTGAAAAATTATAAACATAATATTTAATAGTCAGGATCTGGATTAAAACATTATATAAGAATTAAACAAAAAGATTAAAGATTTTTGTAATCAAAAACTTTTAACAGTCTTGAGGTCAGGATTAAAATACATCTTTGGGAAATAGAGATAGGATAGATAGATTAGATAGAGAGAGAGAGAGAGAGAGAGAGAGAGACAGAGAGAGAAATACAGAGTAATAAAGAGATAGAAAGGGAGAGAGAGAGAGAGTGAGAGAGAGATAGACCCTGCCTATACCTTGCAAAATATTATATTGAGTATACTTTATTTTTAAAGCAGCAAAATGTTTGAGTACAATTAGAGAGAGAGAGAGAGAGATAGACCCTGCCTATACCTTGCAAAATATTATATTGAGTATACTTTATTTTTAAAGCAGCAAAATGTTTGAGTACAATTAAGCAAAATGTTACAGGTTCCATCTCTGGTACATGTGCCATATGTTTGCCACCAGTAGATAGATAGAAAGATAAATATATATGGAAATAAAGCTCTTATATTTGCTAAGATCTAATATTATAATTTAAATAGTAAATTTAAAGTTTGATTAATAATAAAGTGTATTGACTTACAATAAATTTACTGAATAATTGAAATAATATTCTCTTTCTTTGCTAATGCTTTCTTATTATTTTACAAATTTGTATACATATTCATACTAAATATTTAACTCCATATTCATTATAAATATATTCATTATAAATATATGGTACCTTCATTATAACATACAGCAGATAATTAGATGATAAATCATATAAAAATGAAAAATACTGTACAGAAACATTATTTCATAGCCCTTAGACTACCATTAAAATCTATACTCATAACCTACAAATAAGTCTATACCTTCTTTTCCCCTCTGTCTGTTTATCCCTGAATAGAATATGGTAAATCTGGTCAGAATTAAGATTAAAAAAAACCCTAACTTCTCAACAAGTTTACAGATCAGAGTGTGGTGGCATATACCAGTAATCTTGGCACTCAGGAGACTCAGGCAGGAGGATTCCCATGAGTTCAACTTCTGCCTGGGCTACATAGAGAGAACTTGTTTCAAAAAAATTATTAATGCTTAATTTTTTCACCAATTTTGCGTGCTTACATCTGGTAATCTGAACAAGTACTTTGAAGACAACAATATGCAATGTAACAATCATTGTTGAATTATAGCATCCTGTTTTTTGAAATTTTGTATCATTTTGAATGTTTTTTATTATTATTTTTAAAATAAAATAAATTACATTTAAAAAATTTACAAACTAGTTGAAAGCACATACTTTTTTATAAGGTGTTGAACTGTAACAAAATGTCTACAAGCTATACTAGAAAAATGAAAACTTGATACTGGAAAAATAGCATACAGATTCAGGAGGATGCTCAGAGTATCAAGGGATGAAATATATCCTCAGGTATGATATGGGTGGTAGATGGCATTGAGGTTCTCGAAAACAAGGAAGAAATAAATCTGTCAAAGTAGATTTAGGAAGGTTATTCAATTACTATTAATCTTTATTTTGAGCCCCATATTATAGAATATAACAAAAAATTGTGTTTTAGTTGGAGCAATCAATGTGAAGTATGATTGTAGAAAGTAGAAATAAGTTGGAAGAAAAGAATACATGAAATAGTTGAGAGTCTGGTTAGAGGAAAGAGAGGTAAACAAAAACTTATGAGATCTTTGTGAAGGGTTGGAAGTTGTATCTGTTTGCTTGCTAATTGTGTGCAAAACAAAATAATGATAGATGAGTGGATACATGATGATAGATAGATAATAGACAATAAAAATGAAGGAATTGATGAGTTTAAGTTAAGAAAGATGTTAATGTTCTTATCTTGAAATAAAACCAGAAATGGCATGAACAGATCTCTCTAAAGTAATCCCTAATGGTAAAAGTCTTCCATTGTACTTACCACTCACCTTGACCACAAGATAAATAAAACTGTCCATAGCTTTAAACTAATGCTAATTAAGGAAACTGCCTTCTGAATAGGAAACATCATTTTCTAACTTATTATCAGATTCTCATTAGGTAGCTGAGCATATTTTAATAAAAGGAATCAGTGAGTGAATGACTTAATGAACGAATGAAATCATCTGACTAAACTTCTGATAAGCTGAAAAAGCAGGGGTATGAATTACTTCCAATGCTACTCCATCCTTATATAAAAAAGCAAAGGCACAGCAGGAGAAATGGAGTCCTGCAGTAACATTTGGAAGACAGTGCTAGGAACAGGTATTATCAACTTCTGTCTGGTTCATTTGTAGGACAGAATGACCCTTTCCAGGGTACTGAAAAGAGGACAGAAACTACCTAACAGAGAGGCAGAGTTCTACCTTGCTAAATTTTATTTAAAATGCTACATGTGGCTCATACAGAGATCGAATGCCGAATCCTCCAAAAGGAAAGCATATAAACAACCCAAGGAGAGGAAGTTATAATATTTTAAAGTATTCATGGATAAAATTAATGTCAATTTTCTATGTTTCAAGAAGTAATAAATATCCTACGGAGTTTTTCTAAAATGGTATTTCGATGGGGGAGGAGTAGATTTTACATGGCGTTTTATATGCTATGTCTCGGTGTTAAGTGATATTTAGATTACCTTTGTTTTCAAGTTGCAAGCGGTTCATAAGAAGGAAATTTTTTTACCACTACTCTGAAGAAAGAGGACACAATTAAAAACTCTTGATACAGAATTTTAAAACAAGACGATAGAAAATTACGTGTCATTTTGTTTTTGTCTTTGTTTTTGTTCTTTTCTCTTTAAAGTAAATTAAATTAATTTTAAAAATCTTGAGTGTGAGGAAAGCACAGGTGGTTTCTTGTGCTCTCAATCTTAGATATTTTAAGAACTGCATCTTGTTATAGTTTTTCTGCCAGGTATAATTCAAGGAAAAAATTAGACATTTCCAGGAATGAATGGTGAAATTATATTATTAAGTGACTCCAAAAAAAAGGGAATGAAAAAGCCTCGAAATATTACTGGCATTTCTTTGTACTGTAGTTTAAAATGAGGCATGGCAGCATGCAGATTTTAATTCCAAGTTTACTGGGAGGTGATTCAAATAAACACAGCCATTGGGATTGGTATGCAATAATAAATATGCTTATCTACTTTGTTTACAAGATTATTTTCAATTGCTCTCTTGATACAGCAGCTTTCACTATATGCCAAGCACTGGTGTAATGTTGGGAATCATGTTGCAAAAATAAATTCCTCCTCTCCTAAAGTTAAAGTTCTGGATTGGATGGCTCATACTCAAGCAGTGAGTGCTTGATATGATGCCCATAAATCCTCTCATAAGAAATGAATGACTCAGTCTCTTGAATTATCAAATAATAGTAATTGTTCTACACAGCATTTACTCCTGGTAATATAGATTAATTTATTTGCAGCATTTAATTTCACACATTCTAGGTACTTTAGAACTCCAAATCTGAGATGAAAACAGGAATAAAATCTTGAACATATTCTACGTTCTTTATGGAAATGGGTTAGCCTGCTGGCTGGATGTGGAATCATATTAAGAACTTAACATTTCACAACAGAATGTCAATTCAGTTGCCTGAGCATCTGAAATGTAAAACATATGGATCGTTCTATCAACAACACAAAATATTGGCATTTCAGACACTCATTAAAAATGTCAATCATAAATTAACCGTGATGCCAAAAACTTGCTTGAGACATCTGATATTTCAGAGATGGAATTTAAAAAATATATGAAGCATCCATTCTCTAGTCAGGCAGTCATGAAAGGGAAACTCAGATTTTCATTTTGTTTCCCAAATTATATGACTGGAAGGAACAGAGAATCTGCTTTCTCTTAGACCATTATTCTTGTACTTTCAGAGAATAAAATTTGATGGTTTAATGACAACACTCACGTTCATAAATATTTATAGATGTAGTGGCAACCATTATGCCAAGTATAAATATAAAAGACATAAGAGATGATAAATTTGCACTTTTTTTTGTCCCCTGGGAAAAGAGGTTCATTCACAAGTTTCAGGTGGTGGAAACTGAACTGAGGGCATTACATGTACTAGCCAAATGCTCTACCCCTGAGCTATATCCTTAGCCCTCAGAAAGAATCTTGTACACCGCACTGTTGATGGGAATGTAAATTAGTAAAGCTATTATGAAAAACAGTATGGAAGCTCCTTAAGACTCTAAAAGTAGAAATTCCATATGATCCAGAAATCCTTTGATCTGGGAATTGGAACTACCAATTTGAAGACAATATGCAATATAACGATCATCGATGAACTCGTACCACCTTGTTTAGTGAAATTGTGTATTGTTTCTAATTTTATTATTTTTATTCTCTTTAAAAAATAGAAAAGACACAAGAATATCACTTAAATATATATATGTGTATGTCTGCGTTTATAAAGAATTAAATCTTTATTTCAAAGTTCTGTGCACCCATGCGCATTGCAGCATTGTTCAAGAGTGCTATGAAGTTTCGTCTTAGATATGTGTGGCCAGGAGCACAATCCAGACGAAGCACAGTCCCGTCATTTAGTCACCAGAGCCCCGCCCCGCCCCGCTTACTTTCCTTCTCCCTAAGACAAGAGGATCACTATATCGGTTTATAGTTCTGTGATTCCGTTAAGGTTTGTTACATTTTTTTCACAGAATATAAGCCACTGAAGATTCACTCAAGTTTTCCTTCTAGAAACTGAGTAGGATCCCCTGGTATGGATGCACCACAGCATATATTTATTCTTCCATTAAAGGGCAGGTTACCTATTTTCTACATTTGAATTATTAATACTTTTTCCATATATCTCTTTTACTTTACATTCCAACTAACAGTGTAGGAAGTATCTCGTCCCATCATATCCTGATGGGATAATCACTATTTTTTTACTTCAGGTCTTCTTATATGTGTATGGTAAATATAATTGTGGTTTTAGTTTCCATTTTCTTGATAGCTTATAATGTTAAATATATTTTCATTATCTATATCAGTTTGTCTTCTTTGGTGAAATATGTGTGTTGTTCTTTACCTGTTTTCTAATTGTGTCATTTGATTCCCTTTTTGACTACTGAGATATTTACATATGCTCAATATAATTGCTAATGTTGACAAGTGGCTCCCAGGACTCGTCTTTCTGTCTGTGTGTTCATTTTTACAATGTTCCTTAGGCCTTTCACACAAAAAGACCTGTTAATTCTTGGGGTCCTTGTATTTTTTGTATCATTTCCATGATATGCTTACCAAAAACAAGATCCTGAAGTTTTCCTCCATGTTTATTTTGAGGAATCTTCTAGTTTCTTCAATTTATTTTGAGTTGCTTTGTATATGGTGCAATATAAAGTTTACATATTTTTCATTTTGATGACATTTATCATTTTTTCCTTTTGTGAATTGTGTTCTATGAAGCAAATCTAAGAACTTACCACATTTCTCATTCCCAACAATTTTATCATTTTACTATTTTAAATTTTAGATTTAAATTCATTATCTTTGTTCAGTTTTGTTTTAAAATCTCATATCTGAATTAAACTGTGTAAAGGTTTTACCCTCTTCTTGCTTATGAATGTCCTAATGCTTTAAAACCTTGTGTTAAAAACACTATGCATCTTTCCTTAAATTCCAACTGCATTTTTATATAACTGCATTTGTCTTTTGTATTTTTGCTAACTGCAGTTGGGTTCACATTTGTATGCATTCTCCATTCTCTTCTATTGATCTTTGTGAGTCTTCTTCTCCAAAAGCACATTATCTTCAATAAAGTCTCTATATAGTAATTTCTCTTACTGGATAAAATGACTCCTCCATTTTACATATAAAATTTAGAATAAGCTTCCCTAGGCTGTAAAAACATGTGATTTTTGATAGGAGCTAAACCATGAAGGAGATTTGGAAATTTTTGACATTGCTACTGTGTTGTGTCTTCAAATAGACAAGGATGAATTTATTCTATATTTTTAAAATGTTCTTTGATTCCTTTCAACAGTGTTTTAAATTTTTGGGATACAAATTTGGTACAAATTTCATCAGACTTATATCTGAGTACTATATATTTTTTTAAAACAGTAATAGAAAACCTTGATTTAATTTCAGTACCTGCACAAACATTTTCAATATAGAGAAATGTGATTTAGTTTTATATATTAATGGTTGTCTCCTGCAACTGTGCTGAGATCACTTATTTCTGATATCATATATATGGATGGCATTTTCCCTTATCAAGCAGTATGATTTTCTCTTTCCATTTTTTATGCTCTAAAGTTCTGAATAGAAATAACATCATGATTTTTGTTATAAATTTCTGTTATCTATTTTTCTTGTATAAGCATCATGCAAAAGAACATCTTCCCCTAGCTCCTGAGTTTAGTGGAAAATCATCTTACCATGAAGTATGATGTTATCTGTACATATTTTCTTCAAATATTCCTTAATCAGTGTACTTTTATTCCTTAATCTCCCCTTACAAAAGCATCGGTCACATTACACTAGGGCCCACTGCAACTGTATAAGTGTGGTATTAGTTACAGTAATTCATCATTACCACTTTAATATATTTATGCACTGGAATGGATAGCCTGATTACCTTTTCATTGATAAATTGAATTTTTTCTCTTTTAATCTGGGTCTTTTAGTGGTAAATGTCTATTTTTTTCAAAACTGGGCACTAAAGAACAAATTATCCTTAATCCCTCTCAAAATACTCTTCCTTGCTTTGAACCCATTTATGAAATTCCTCTTTCATGAGTGTCTTTATGAGATATAATCAAAGATATGGTGAATGACGTTGCTGAGCACCATTCAATGAAAATGCAGACTCATAAAACCATCACGGTGTGTCCTCTTCCAATTTATTCACTGGACCAGACACCTTCCCAAAGCCAAAATGACAAAGAAAGCTAAATACCTTGAATTAATTCAGGACATTGAGGTAACCATGACAACACATCTAAGACATTCAGAAAAGAGGACTTGCAGAACTGCTTCCAAAAATGGCAAGAATGATGGGATAAGCCTATTCAAAGAAATGGTGAATATTCTGAGATTAAAACCAATGTATTTTTTACTGCAATGTATATTTTTAAAATTAAAACATGCACCTTATTTTTGATCATACTTTGTATCTTCTTGAAGCTTTCAGAGTTTATCACTGTTTTTGAAAAATCAACTTTTAAATTTCATTGTCTTCTATTGTTTTACTCCATTCAATTGTATTGATTTTTTTTTTAGCTCAACTCATATTTTCTTCCTGCAGCTTGCTTTGTGTTTACTTTATACTTCTTGCTTTCCTCTAAGAATAGAACATGTTTTTTTTTTCATTTCAAGCCTTTTCTTTTTGCTAATTTAACTATTCAGTCCCATAAACTTCTCTCTGTATACTATGCCAGATCGATATCACATATTTCAATATGCTGCGTCTTTTTTGCATCCAATTCTTTTTACATTTCTTTGGACAGTTTCCCTTGGATCCATGGATTATTTACAAGTATATTCGTCATTGTCATATGTTTGGAGATATTCTTCTTATCTTTGAGAGCTTAATTTCTAATTTGATCCCATTATGGTTAAATAATAAATCTGCCTAATTTTAATTCTTTTACTTTGCTGAGGATTGTTTTAAGGCCTATGATGTGATCTATCTTGGTGAATATTCCACCGATATTTCCAAAAGTGTTTAATTTGCTAGTATTGGCTGGAGAGTTCTAGGTGTCAGCCCTGTTCTGATAATCACTTGTGTAATTTATTTTTCCATATCTTTGATTATCTATTTGACAGTTCTATCAATTGCTGAAGGGGATATTGAAATTGTTAATTGTATTTCTTGGTTTGTCTATTTCTTTTATTATTTCTATCAGTTTTTCTATATTTTTAAACTTTGTTATATTGTTCATACACATTTGGAATTCTATATATTTCTGCATGATTGAGCTTTTAGGTACTATAAAATACCTTTAAATTAATATTAGGTATGTTTGATTTATATATTTATAGAATTTCAGAGAATACAGACATTGTAAATTACTGACATAATAGGGAATGCTCATACCCCACTGCAGCAATAAAATTAGTTGTTTTAAACTTTGCCAAGGTAAGTAGAAATACATTGTATAGGTGGTACAAGTCATCAAATATAGACTGTTTCCTTCTTTACAAAGAATTTTCCGTGTCTACATTACCTAGGTCTAATAAAACAGATCATCATATACTATACGGCTTTTAATCAAATAGAAAATTATTTCCCACAGTGATGGCCGCTGGATTTCCAAGATTATTGTGGTAACATGGTTACATCCTGCCTTCACCAACTGCTAACTTCTCATTGTAATCTCACATGCGCTGGCTGACCTTTTCTCATAAAGGCACAAATCCTATGCTTCTGGACCTCAGCTTAGTACCATAATTACCTCCAAAAGCACAAAACTCCAAATATGTTCACAAACACAAATCACATTTGTATTAGATTTCAACACTAACAGCATTGATTTTCTATTAGCAGAGGAAGAAATGACCAAATTCAATATTTTGTCTGTATTCTAAAACGGAACGCAAAGTGTTATAAACAGTTTCGTCTTATTTTTTGCCTACCCACTTATAGGAGTGCCTATATATTTTGAAAACTTTCTTTAAAAGAAAAAATAAAAATGAGAATAAAGCAGAGTTTCAAAACAGGCTAAGGCCAGGGATGTAGCTCAGCGGCAAAAGTGCTGACCTGGCAAGCACAAGGTCCTGAGATCGATTCCTGATTAAAAAACAAAAAAACGGGCTAGTAGGAGAGTAACAATAGTTAATACATTGCATATTGTGTTTGTTTTATTTATAATAGTAATTCAGAGAGCAACATATAGGCATAAAATATTAGCACAAATCTTTCTTTTCAGTGAACTAAGAGAAACTATTTGTACAACTACCTTAACTCTTTTGTATATATATATATATTTTTTTCCTTTTTATTCTTTTCCCCTCTCTTTTATCACAGTTTCTGTTTTCTTTTGAACTGTTTCTTTCCTATTCCAGAAATTTATCTAATAGAATTGACACCACTATTTTCAAAAGATAGCATCTCTCACTGTTTCTCTATAACACATCACAATAGCCCAGTGTTGGAAAAAAATGAAATGTCTGTTTTCAGATGACTGAATGAGGAAAAGATAATATATGCACACAGTGTTTCATAATTCAGTCTTAAAATAAAGAAAAGCCTACAATATTAGCCAACATGAATGCACTTTGGCGATATTTTGTTGAGTGAAATCAGCCAGTCTGGATGGGTAAATACTGCAGGATACCATTTCTATATGGTATAAAAAATAAGTGTAATGATAAAAACCAGGGGCAGAAGGGTATTTGTCAGGAACTGGAGCAGGATAAATGGAGAACTGTAGTCAAAGAGTATGAAGTATCAGTTGCTCAAGATGACCAGTTCTAAAGGTCTTACAATATTGCAGGCATAGTTATTCGTACTGTATTGAAGAGCAAATCAACTTTAATAAGGTAAGGTTCATGCTAAATCATTTTATCACATTCAATTTTCAAAATAAAAATAAATGACTTGCACTCATTTCCTTGGTGAAGAACTACATATGCACACTTCAGAAAATCCAGGAAATTTTTGACCATTTTGTTTGTTTGCTCTTACTGTTGATTTTTACTTAAAGCATAATATTTTTCCTATGAAAGGAACACTGTTTTAGTTTAATCAGAATGACAATTTATTTTGTTATTGAAACAATGTAGTGTCTCCTAAGTTAAAATATAACTACAACTGTTACCTGTATGTGATAGCTTCTCTTTTTTCATGATTTTAGTCTTTAGAATTCAATATAACATCATTTTGGGGTATTTTGAGTGAAATCTATTATGATTACATACAATATCGAGCCACTGAATACATTCCCTGCTGTGGAATTGTATGTGCAACCATTGTCTCATAATGAATATGCTGTTTAACAATGGACCCCCTTTATAAACACAACAATAACATTTTGAATTTCATCATTATGAAAGACTGGAAATGTATAATTTAATTCCCAGGGTTTAACATTAATTTGATATTAGCTGAAATATTTACATTTTCTGTGCCAGTTTAATTAAGCATATTCATTGTCTTGAATCAAAACATAATTTGCACTGGGTTTAAATATTTCAGCACTATGTTTATACAGAGCTTAAACACTCTCAGGGAGGGTCCTTAGTGTTAATTTTAAACTCCAGCAAATGAGTAATTCTGAGCTAACCCAAGCTTCTTGGCGCTCTGCAACACAGATTTACATTTCCTAACAAATTGAATTCCAGCCAGGTGTCACTCTTTAGAATCCCCAAGGTTTATCTCTGCCCTTTCTGCTCTGACATATGCTTTTGACAGACCCGGGAAATCGTGTGATAGAAACCTGTGGAGTGGTAATATCCTCTACAGCAGGGGTCACCTGTAAAGAACCATTAATGAGGCTTCCCATAAACAAACTGTACTGAGCAGTGACAGTGGCAGAGCAAATGAAAAGAGATATGATCTGCTAATACATATTGCATGCAGTGCGAGACTCTCGGAGTGCACTCTTCAGAGTTCCCAGAGAGCAAAACAATCTGTGTGTTGTGGTTATTATTGTTGTCGATATCTTTCATCCATACAAAATTATTCTGCTTGGTCCTTCTTTAACTTTTAACCTCTCACTTTGAGAAGTAGCCAATATTTGCTTCAATTAAATTTTGATAATTGATTTGTTATCTCCTGGCTATTTTCCTTAATTATCTGTCACTTGGAAAATATGTACATGGATAGTTTTAAAAGATTACATATATACAGAGCGAGAGGAGAGAGATCACAATGAAGTATTTCTAGTGGATTCCACCTTGTAGGATAATCTGGAGTCAAAATAATAAAAGAGAATGAAGAAATTATATTCACATACAATGAGATCGAAACTATTAAATATAAGTGAAGTGAGATGTTCAGGTCGTAACTATTTCTGTAAATAAAATGTGCTAAAAATGAAATACTACCTATCAAAAGAAACACCAAGTAATTTTATTCAAATTATTCAATTTTTCTACACAGAAATAGAATAGCCCAAAATATAAAGCAGGAACATATGGGGTATGATTTGTTAACCTCAATAATCAATCACTCGGTTACCTGTAAATTTCATCTGTTTGACATTTAGGGTTCACTTTGATATATAGATATATATCCTTTGTAATTTAATTTTTTGTTTGTTGATGGCCTTGTAGATATCTTCTAATTAACGTAGTCATTATTACACAAACTATAGTCATGTTAAAATTAAGTGATGGTCAAATAAAGAAGTAAGGAAAGAATTTGTAAAACATCTAGTTTGATATATTGAAATATGTTTCACATATTTTTCTGCCATACAATTTTTCTCAAGTTTCTGTGTAAAAATAGTACACACTATTGTGCACTACTGTGAAACTCAATATACTATATAAATAATTTGAGTTATTACACTTATTTTAAAACATTAAGAAAAAATTCCCATTTTGTTCTTACAAAATATGCCTAACAATACTGATACAAGGATTTATGCACACACTGTGCTTTATAGGTGACTTATATTTGACACACACAAATATATAAAATAAAGTGAAAAAGATTAATTAATGTGTGAGTCGATACTTAATTGAATGCTGCTTTGTGAAGAGGGGTCACCCAAGGTCCCCACAATCCTCCTCCTCCCCAAGTTGCAAGCATCCTGCGCTCCTCTAACTTGCTTTTCTTTCTGGTTTTAAATTCAAAGATGGAGAAGTTTTGTTTACACTCTTCTCTCCCTTCTTCCCTTTCCAATGCTAAGATAATCATGCACATGAGCTTGAGAGGTTGTATCAGTGTAAAAAGTTGTGTGTGGCTGTGTGTGCCTGCAAGTGTGATTCATCATTCCAACGGGCTTGCCAATGATTTAAATATAGAAATAATACTTTAGAAATTCCACCTTGGGGAAAATGAAAAGTTAGGTCTTCTAATATATTTTGGAGTAGCCATGGCCACATGTTAGTTTCTCTGTTTACTAATTAGAGCAGAATGACTTAGTAGTGAAACAATGAAAGATACCATCTAAAGAATTTTTTCTCTATGCAAAACCAATTTTTCCTGTACTTAATACAAAACTAAGCCCAAGAGTCATGTGAATTTTCCAGTTAATTCTATCTTTGTAATTAGTGTGCTATGGAATGAAAAGAAAGGCACTGTCTCCACTGTTTCATTCATTCTACTTACACTGAGAGATTGGGAGTTTACATATATAGAGTGACAGGGAAAATTAAGACCTTTTCAAATTTTCCTTTAAGGATGCATGGAGTCCGTTTGGACAAGGTTAAAGCAGATGACTCACTTAGCTTTAATTGAAACCCAGGGTAAAAAATGGTGCATGAAAAGTTTTTTCAGTTTTTTTGGTCTCTGGTTATGACAAATACTTGCAGCAGATTGGACAGTTTTGGGATAATAGTACTTCAATAAATTAAAAGGGTTTTATCCCTTTCACTTTTTAACCAGTCTGGGAAACTATATCTTTGGCTAAATTGAAATAACTTAAAATTTGAGATGAACTTAAGGTCCTCAATGGATAGCATGAGAAAAGTAAAGACTGTAAACTATATAATGAAAATAATCTTGCATGGTAGATATTCTAATTTTATTTAAAAGTTTTTACTATAGAATCATGAAAATAAAAATGAACTACATGTGTGGGATTCTACCTACTCCTTTCTATCTGCTTCTCCCTCTCTCTATTGGCCAGCTTCATGTCACTGTAATGACACACCTGGGATAACTGACTCATGAAGAGAAAAGTTTTATTTGGGCTGTGGAATTTCCAGTACAATTCTGGCGGATGCATTGCCTTGTGCCTTCAGAGGTGTAGCGGCTGGTAATCGTACGGTGTATGTGATGGACCAAAGTGCTTATATCAAAAAAAGAGATAGGAAAGGGGACATCTTCCTGCAGACCTCTTTCATGTGTGCCCCAATGACCTAAAGACCATGAGGCTTCAGTCCCTGAGATTTCACCACCTCCAAATAGCATTATGTGGGGACCACACCCAACTGTAAAGCTTGTGAGCTACACTGTATATTCAAACCACTCAGTTCCCCTGTTATCTTTCCTCCTTGGCCCCAGGAAGCAGTCATCACTTTTGGGTCACAGGTAAGATGCCATGAACAAGTCCCACATGAGAAAACCCTGCAGTGCCTGTCTTCAATGACTTCGGGAGACTAGGAAGGAACAGAATCCTGAACACTGGAGTTATGTGTTGATAATTTTGTCTGTCGCATTTTTCTAAGTCCCTAAACTTAGACTTTTTTGAGACTTAAGATATGTATCATGAATAAACCTGCAAAATACACCAAATTTAAGAGAGAAGTATTTAAAGTTCAAGATTGGGTGGGTTTGTGATAAGATTGATAGTTTCTGAACCACTGGCTGCCGTGGTTACCATAATCATACTACTGAACTGACTATTAACTATTAAACTAGCTTTTAACTGAATTTAGTGAACATAGGGTAATGAAATAAATTTGATTTCACTGGCCCTTATTCATCATTTTTGCTTCTTCACTATACACCTGACTCAATTCTGAGCATTTATTTAAAAAGTCACTTCAACTTCAGATTCTCAGATTGTACTATATATAAATGGTAGTAAATGATATTTGTAATTGTGTGATATACATGGAGAATGCTATGAATGTGGAATAGAAATACTATATTGTATTACTGTCAGACATATAAAATGATTAAATCGTACTATCTACATAGTAAATACTAAAATATTACCATTTAGAACATTGACTACATTTTCTTCTCCTCATCCTATATTGTCATATTATCTAATTCTTAAAATTTACTATGCACATGTGTATAGAAAGATCAGCATCAAAGTTATCTGAATGATAATCAAGAGGAATTAATCTTGAAAGTAATAGTTTCCATTGTATTTCAGGAGAAATTCAAAGACAGGGAAAATAAAAGTTTAGATTATAAAAGAATGAAAACATTCAAAAAAATAAAAAGTAGGACAGAGAGAAAACAATAAATGTTTATGTGTGAGCAGTATAATATAGCAAAAAAAAAAAATACACCTGTGCAAGAAGAGAACCAATTCTGCTGCATATATCACTAATGCTCAACTGTTAAGTAGAGATCACAAAAGTTTTTATCCTGAATATGGAGCTCTATGCTTTCACACAGTCCAGTAAATCTGACTTTGTCTCCTCAACTTATGTTCATTCACTCTTAGCTATTTCTGGACTCTCTTTTATATCATAATAGCAGTATGAAAACAAGGCTATCAACCTCAGGATTCTTTGATATTATCAAAATCTACCTAATACTAGGGAAATGTCATTAAGACATTATAAAATAAATGAGAGTTCAGTTAAGACAGAAACTATCAAAGTGAAATTAAATCTAAGGGGGGAAAAGATTATCAAAGAGCGATATCCAAATTTTTTCCAGCCTCCGTGTGGCTTTTTTAAAGTTGTAAGATTAAAAGCGTGTGTAAGCTACTATGATGAGAAGCAGCTCATGAACTTGACTCCGTGCCATTGACTATAAACATAGAAGCGGCAGGTAATTGTGCTTGCTTCAATAACTTTGATTGCTCAGTGCAGTAGAATACGAACATGTGCAGAAAGTAAAGAGTCAAGAGAATGCCAAAGTAAAAGCTTTTGAAGAAGGAGAAAAGGGATAGAGACAAGGACAAAGAGAAGTGGAAAATATGTGTATGTGTGTATACAGCAACATAAAAAGAAAAATGGTGAAATGCTTGTGAAAGTTTAAAGTATCACGCAGAGCGTGAAACATAATGTCGGAAAAATGTGGGAGTTTGCTTTGTCAAAGGTAAATTAAAATTTAAGCAAGTGTTCAAAAAAGTTTTTCTGATGAGGCAATCTATGTGATTAAGGATTCAGGGGTAGAAATTTTAAAGCTCAGTTGTTCAAAGGCTCGGCGATCTCAGAGAGGCTTTGCTCTGCCAGCAAGCAGGAATTATCTGATACACCCCTTCCTTCTCGGATTCCTACAATCCGCATTTCAAATGAAAGCCAGGAGACAATGCCCAATATAAAGCTTTTTGGGTGAAGGGAGGCGAGGGGAACTATGTGGCATACAATGATACTATCTTACATTTCTAAATGACTGATTACCGTTTTCCTTTCCATGCTTACTCCTTCCGTTGCCTTATCAAAATTAAAGTTTCTATTTGCTAAGAAGAGAAGCGGTTGTTTTAGATATAACCATTGCCAAAGGATAAGAATCATATCAAAAGTCTGCACAGTTATGCAATCAGGTTAAGGATTATGTGGTGTAAAGTCATCTAGACGCTTTGCTGCTAGTGCGTAATAGCTGGAGAACCCCTTAAAACCTGCCCATACTACTACCCCTTTCTAACAAAAAGGAAGAGCGACGGAAGAATAAGTAGCTGCCTTCTCGGGAGCTCTGTGAGATGCTTAGGTGCTAGTGCTGCTAAAGGGAAAGACGTGAATTGGCACAGCTATTGTAAGAACATTAACGCTCAAAAAATCCAGTTTTATTAAGGCTTCTACGATTCATTTTTAATATAGCTACTCATTAACCAAGACTTACTTTGGAGATGTCCATTTTTAAAACTTGCTTATATTTTGTTATCTATGCTAAATATTTTTGTTTCTGGGAACTTCTCAGAAACATATTCTTTTTTGCTACTTTAAAGCATGCTAGAGCACTGATCAAATACGAAGATGTCTTCCTCTTAGGCCATGAGAAAATTATCCCATTATCAACACACAAGACTGCATGAAATATTGCAGTATATTTGTTTTGGTTTCTAATGAATACAAAAGTTCAAACTAAACTTTTCAATCCATTTTTTAAATTAATTCACAAGTATTTTGTGATTGTCACTTCTGAAAAATGAAAATTCTCAATTATTTAGTTATTTACTCATTTTTAATGTTAATTGCAACAGCTAGGGAATGCAAATCGTTCGACCAGTAGGTGGCACCATAGCTCTTTGATTACTTGGAAGGAATGTAGCCTGTAAAATAGTTCAAAGAACTCTTTTTACTAGTGATAAAAAAGAGAGTAAGAGATTTTTTTTTTCCTATAGGTTTTATATTTCTGTTCTTTTCACACCGTAGTCAGATATGGGTATATAATATTTGAGTATTCATCTCACAGATTACTAGCAGCCTAGAAATGGCCTGCCGTTTTGTGACATATGTGCTCTATTTACAATGTCATTTTAATTCTTAAATGCTAGCACTTTAAAACCTAAAAAGAAGCCCACAAATCCTCTGTTTCAACTGTCTTCAAAAGACACAGAACCACAGAAAGAGGAAGCCATATGTCTGAGGTTACCTATGTGTAGTTTTAGAAATTAACTTACCTTTCATGTAAATTGATAGGGAACAAATTTATTTTTGACAAATGTTGAAGTTGAAAAGACAGAATATAGGCCACTGTGTGTATTTTATTTTGTTCATAATGTAATGTAAAATGCTTTCTTTTCCCTTTTTTTTCCTGTAGAATTAGACCACATTTTTCCTGACCAGTAATCTTCTTAATCCAGTAACACTGGGTTCCGTAACTAGGCCATGCTAGCTGTTCTGACTGTTTTGAAAAACTGATCTCAGTAACAGCATCTTAGTAACCCATTAGGTTGAACCTGTTAGTATTTCTCTCACCGTTCCTAGGGATGCAATTCTTAAAGCATAAGAGTGAAGTGTTTAGAACTGGCAGTAAAGCCCTCCGCACCCCGTTATTTGCCCGGCCCTTCAGGCTGCCCACGCTGTGGCTAATTTCTCTCCCAGCCCAACACCAGTGTTATTCTAGAGGCTGCAGAGCAAGCCCCAAGCCAGGCTTAAGCTTCTGATGCACCCACAGTCTGAGCTCAAATATTCTGAAGGATTCATTGCTCCTTTCCTGTGGGCCCTGATACAAACATCACCACTGCAGTGGAAGTGCACGGATTCCCGGTCATCTTTAACCAGATTACAGCCCACAGCCTTTCTTGTCAGTTTTCCTATCCATCGTCTCTGATTCCTTTTTTCTGAAAGTATTTATGTACAACACGGTGCAGGATTTTTAAGTAGCTGGCTTGCTTGTTTATTGATTTATGTTTTGGTTTCGTGTCATTTATCTCAGGAGGATAGAAGCCTCACATAGTTCCAGATCTGAGCTTCCTTGTATGTCTCCAGCGCCTGAAAGAGTCCTGGAAAACTAATAATAACTTCATACAGTGAGTGTTAATCTTTATTTCTTTTAAATGAGTGACTATTTTACTAACTGAAAAAAGCTGCTTTTAAGAGTTGGTCAGCACAAAGTTTAATTCCTGAATTACTTGTAGTTTATACAAGGTACTGGGGATGTTTTCTTTGGCGGCTTCTTTCACTCTGTTAGTAACTGCTTATTACTGTAAGTAAAACTGTATGAAAATATTACTAACACATTACTCGTTAGGTACCCGGGATATTTCTTCTTATTATTCTTTCTTTTTCTCTTTGTTGTTTTTGTAATTATTTTATGAAGTACATATAGTCAAACTAGTGAATGTCAATAGGTAACCACAAATTTAGATATAGAAAAATATAATATTTATCTCTAAGCTTAAGGAATGAGCTCAATCTTTTTTTATTTTAAAGAGAATAAAAAAAGAACAATAGCAAACACAAACAACATAGACGAAAACAAACAAACAAAAAAAAAACAACAAGGGTTTCGGCACAAAATGATAATGAATTAACAATGGCTGTTATATTCCATATTGTTATCTTCAACGAAGTTGCTCAGATTTACCAGATGTAAGAATGCAAGATTGATCAAACCATTAAAAAGAATAAAAAATAAAAACAAAAACGGAACATTAAAAATGATACAGAGTTTCACTAGACAAGATGGTAGGAATTCACCAACTGCTGTTATATTGCATATTGTTGTCTTCAAATTAGTTGTTCAGATTACTAGATATAAGCATGCAATGGTTGAAAAAAAACAAACAAAAAATATTTCTAAAAATTAAGCATTAACTGTTCCTTTCAGCAAACCATTAGATATCAGCAGTACAGTTATCCCAGCTATCCTTCTGTATACATACATATATGTATATTTTTTCCCTTTCTTCTTTGGTTTCCTTCTTTCCCTCATCCCAGTTGTTCCTTCCTTACAGCAACTTCGTTCCCTTTCATAGTATCTATTGAACATTTTGGGTTTTATTTACTCTTTCAGGTCCTTACACTAGGGAGACAATTGGATGTTTACACATGTGGGTTCAATTTATTTCACTTATGAGTATGTTCTCTAGTTGCATCCATTTACCCATAAAAGCCTCATTTATCGGTTTTATAGCTGAGTAATACTCCACTGTGTAAAATTACCACATCATTTTATCCATCCCTCAGTTGATGGGCATTTGAATTGTTTCTAAGATTTATCTGTGACACATTGTGCTGCTATAAACATGGGTGAACATATCTTGCTGTGGTATGATGTTTTAGGTTTTTCTGGGAAAACATACAGAAGGGGAATAGCTGGCTTAAGTGGCGCTTCTAATCCTAATTTTGTAAGGAATCTCCATACTGATTTCCACAGTGGTTTCACCAATCTACACTCCACCAGCAGTGGAGAAGAGTTCCTTTCTCCCCACACCCTCTCCAGCATTTGTTACTGGTTGATTTCTTAATGATAGCCATTCTTTCTGGGGTGAGACAGAATCCCAGTGCTGTTTTAATTTGCATTTCTTGAATGACCAGTGAGGTTGAAGTTTTTTAATATATTTATTTGCCATTAATACTTCTTCATCTGAGAAGTATGAATTCATCTCAGAAAAGCTTAATAATATGAGATGGTCAACTCTGGATATTCTGTGTGCCACTGTTATACAAGTAGAATATTGCTCACAGGAGTGATGTTTTATGGCTATGGCTAATCACATATTATTGGTACCTAGTGATTTTGCAAGCATAAACCACCTCACCTTGGTTAGTGATCAGTAAAGAGTGATGTTACAAGAGATAATAAAGATATGTTGTAGTTTTCTTAGTAAGGGAATACCTATCAAAGATCCCAACACTAGTTAATAAGGAGAATGTTACTATGTCAAACACTGTTATAAAAATACAGGCACCAGACCTGTGACTTTGGAGTTCTTCAAGATTTTAATAAGTGTAAGCTGTTCAAATCTGTTAGAAGGATAGATTTGCACATTATCCAAACTAAGTCACTTCAAGTTCATATTATATTCATTTATGCTGTTTGATATGATTTTTTATTGTGAAGAAATGAAGTCTTATATTTATGAATAAATTACTTGCACTAATAATGCATTTGTTTTATGATTCTGTCACTAAGAATCAAAAGAAAAATTCTCATTATCAAAAAGGTAAAATTAGTATAAAATAAGACATTATATATATTCTTTAACTATGAAAAATTGATATTTTTCAGCATGAAATATTCTCTTGAAATATTTAAAAGTTACAAAGTGAGTCAATAAGATAAGCAGTTTCACATCCACTTGCAGGCCTGGCTAAAATCTTTAAAAATAGAACATAGTGCAAACCTATCAAATCTCAAAAATCGCTCTCTTCCTTTGAAATGGATCTGGATACTTTGCACAGGAGTGGAATTAACCACTAGCTAGCACCCAGGGTAATAGAAGGAATCATTTAAAAAAACTATAATGTTAGCTCCATAAAAAATTTTTCTTGTATATAAATTTGAAAAGCAAAATGCAAAATGTTTGCATTACAGAAGCATATGATTTTTATAGATGTGTTTACCATGCGAGTGATCATATGGTATATTGTGACTTACACATTTCAGAAGAAAGGTCTGGGTAAATTAGCCATATGATGAGGAAAATAAGCCAATAAGCCACCTGTAGTTCTGTTTGCACAACAATCAGAAACACACATAGCTGATTCTTCTGATTTTAGACAGCACAATCTGTAACGCCACTAAACACACAGCGAGTAACCGTAGACAAGCTCCTTCAGTTGCAGCTATGCAAACCATTTCCTGAGCATGAGGTTTAAAAGACAAGAGGGCTGTAGGTGGTTGGAGAATGCAGAGAACACAATAGTACCTTTTAAAAGGTTAAAATGTGGCTTTTACCATGTGTACTATGAGCTTTCCTCATGAAGGAAAGGCAATACTTTTCTTAGATTAGGAAATTTGACATAAACTTAATTATGACTACTCCATGTTAGCATCATAATTAGATACATTCCTGGACAAATACAATAGTATGTTTTTAAAATGTTTATTTTTGTATCACGTAGTTCAGTGAAAAGAAGAGAGAATCAATTACACGAGAAAAGCTGTACTGTTTTCTTTTAGTAAAGCTATTCTGAAGGATTTAAAATGTTAATGTGCGAGAAAAACAAAAATTGTCCATTCTTTGTATCTTTAAAAATTGCTTCAAAGAGAAGAGTATGTAGGTCATCTTTTCTCAGTCAAGCAGCTGATTTCATTCTCTTCCCTGCGTATTTTTAAGTGATTTATTTACTTAGCTATTTCATCTCTTTATTTGGTGTAGCAGAAGTGATGGATGCTTGGTGACATCACATAAATCGCAGTGTATGTCAAACACTGGCAAAGCGAAATGGAAGGAATCTTGTTATCATTACTTGACCTTTACTTTAAACTCTTCTTATCAGACTGCCACTTAGCTTGGGGACTATACTGAAGAACCCAGTGCCTGCCCTCAAATTGTATGTGGGTGGGAAATAACACTCTCTTAGCCGACTTACTGCTCTTAAACAAGTGATAGCTATTCTTAACACTCTTGTGTTTATTGGGGAAGATATAAAGGAATTGTTCCTCTCTATATCTCACTCTCCAATAATGGTTTTCATATTTTTAGACTGCAATCCGAACAATATAGCTTGACTTACTGTGCATTAAAATAATAAAGTATCCCTAGAAAATAGGCAATGTGATATGAAAATAACTCTATACTCAAAAGCACAAATGTTTAATAAATTAATTT
>NW_004955428.1:6422606-6461831 GCF_000276665.1 Chinchilla lanigera
TTGGTTTTTCTCCGGTACCAGGAACCGAACTCACGACCTTGCGCTTGCTAGGCAGGCGCTTTTGCCGCTGAGCTAAATCCCCAGCCCCTAATAAATATAAATATATTTGGTTTTAGTTATTTATATTTAGTAACAATCAAAGCCCTTTTATATGCTGATTTTTAAAAATTAAATTTATGCTAAATCATATACTCAGCCTAGAGGCATTCATTTAATTTGTAAAAATAGTTATTAAATATTCTTAAAATGATCCTCCCAGTAGCTAATAAAATACTTTGTTCATAATTACTATGACAAGTTCATATATAACAGTTTCTCTTATAAGGCATTTTATCTAAAATTGAAGAATTAAAAAGGATTATCGACATCCTTTATATGTTAACTATAACTAAATAGCTTTCTCTCATTTCAACAACTGTTAAACTGCAGAAAATACATAAAGCAAATGTTTCTGAGCTTAAGACCATGGGTAGTGAGTGACTGACCCTGAGAAGAGGAAAACAAGGGCTGTGGTTGTACATTTGCTCAGGCTTTCTGTCTGGGGAGCGCTGCCCAGCTCAGTAAGTCAGAGCAGGTCAGCGTGCAGCCCTCTGGCTGTGCTTAAGAATACTGGAGTTTGAGGCAACTGAATTGGTTGAAATAAGTAGGGGAGTTTGCTGGAAAGAAGAAATGCTGAGAAGGAGGTCTCAGAAATGTGTAGAGGCTTCCTTATGTCTCCATGACTGAGGGATGACCTGGACATACAGAGCTTCTGTGAAGGCCAGGAGAGAGTTGATCTTAAAGCACTGAGAAATGGAGACAAAGGCTGCGGATTCTGCAGTACTAAAAGCCATTGGAGTTGCAACCTTCCTGACTGCTAGAGACATTTCTGAACACCTGGTGCAGGCATATGAGATGGTAGGTAAACCAAGCCTTAGGGGGAGGCGAGGGGGCATCTATATCCTTTTCTTTTTCTTTTAGAGTTTAAAGAGAAAAAAATAATAAAATAATAACAAAAAAACCACAAAAACAATAAAAACGATGCACAATTTCAAAAGAAGATAGAAAATAACAGTGGTTGTTATATTGCATATTGTTGTCTTCAACAAAGTTGCTCAGATTACCAGATGTAAGAATAAAACTGATTGATTAAACAATTAAAGAGAATAAAAAGAAATTTAAAAACATTCGTAATGATACTGAGCCTCACTAAACAAGATGGTAGGAATTCAATAATGGTTCTTATATTGCGTATTGTTCTCTTAAATATAGTTGTTCATATTACCAGATATAAGCATGCAAAATTGGTCAAGGAAAAAAATTAAGTGTAAACTGTTCCTTTCAATAAACCAGTAAACATGAGCAACACAATTATGCCAGCTATCCTTGTATATGTATATATATTTTTTCCCTTCCTTTGTTTTTCTTCTTTCGCTCATCCCAGTTTTTCTTTCCCTTTGAGCAGTTTCTTTCCTTTTCACAATATCTATTGTAGCTTTTGGATTTTGTTTACTTTTTCAGGTTCTTACCCTACGGAGATAATGCAATGGAAACACATGCAAGGCTGGTTTATTTCACTTATGAGTATGGTCTCTAGTTGTATTCATTTACCTATAAAAGCCTCAAATTTATCTTTTCTTATAGCTGAGTAATACCCCATTGTCTAAAAAAAATACCATATCTTTTTTATCCATTCCCCTGTTGATGGGCATTTTGTTTTTTCCCAAGACTCAGCTATGACAAATTGCACTGCTATAAATATGGGTGCATATACATTGCTGTTGTATGATGTTTTCAGTTCTTCTGAAAAAATACCCAGATGGGAATAGATGGGTTAAGTGGGACCTCTCATCCTAATTTTGTGAAGAAACTCCACACTGATTTCCACAGCATTTTTGCCTGTCTACATTCCCACCAGCCATGGTAAAGGATTCCTTTTTCCCCACAGCCCCTCCAGTATTTACTATTGGTTCATTCCTTGATGGCCATTCTTTCTGGCCATTCTCATGTAATCTCAGTGTTGTTTTAAATTTGCATTTCTCAAATGACTAATGACGTTGATTTTTTCTATGTATGTATTTGGCATTTGTATTTATGTGAGAAGTGTGTATTCATCTCAGATGCCCATTTTTGTACTGGGTCTTTGAATTTAGGGGACCTGATTTTTTTTATTTCTTTATATGTTCTAGACAGAAGTCCTTCGTTTGATGGACAGTTGACTAAAAGTTTTTCCAAATTTTTGGGGTTTTCTTTTTTTTTTTTTACTCTATTAGTGATTTCTTTAAATGTGCAGAAACTTTTCAATAATATGAGATCCCAGTTGTTGATTCTTTGAAGTATTTCTCTTGCAGTTTGCTTTTATTCATGAACTCTCTGCCTACCTCTCTGCCTTCAAGTTTTCTACCTACTTTCTCTTCCCATAAATTTAGTGGTTTTCTTTTAATATTTTGATCTAGAAAATCTATATCTTTGAACAAAAGTGATAACCTAAGTTTAGAGGGAAAAACTAGAATAAACATGTTCTCCCATATCCAAAACAAGAAAAGTAAAAACCACATTCATTTCAGCTCTATAATGAACATTCACTTAAATAAGTCATATTCTGCACAATAAAGAAAGGAAATAAATTAAGAGTACTAAAATCATACAAAGTTTAGAATCTGACCACAACAGACTTACACTGAAATTTAGTAGCAAAAGGAACTTTAGACTATTCCAAAATGTTTACAAATTGGGTGATGTACTTCTAAATAAATCATGAGTAAAGAAGAAATAAAATAAGAAATTATCTTGACCTGATTTAAAATGAAAAAACACAAGATATCAAATTAAAGATGTATAGCTAAAAAGTTCTTAAGAGAAATACTGTGAAATTAAAATGGTCATATTTTTAAAAAAGATAAATTCAATGAATCGCTTTAAGAGACTGAAAAAGATGATCAAAGTGAGCCCACTTATTGATACGCAGAAGGAACAATCTAGAAATACATGAGTAGAAATCAGTGAGCTAGAAAACAGAAAAACAAAGTTAAGATCTTATGAGATTTTAAAGATCAATAAAACTGATAAAATTCTAACTTATCTGGATAAGAATAAGAGAAAATGCAAATTTCCAATATTAGCAATGAACACAATGATATCAAACATGAACAACTTTCTTAGAAGTGTATTTTAATATATTCAAACTTTTAAATTTTAGTTTCATAATACTTTGAGGACAAATTATGTTCAAGGTTATATATAATTCTTTAACCTGAGATCAAGTCGTGTAAGTTCTTTTCTCTCAGCATTTTAAATCCAAATATATAAACAGCAACAAACAAATAAACCAAAAGAATGCGCCTGACAGACTGGACACATGAAGTTAAATATATAATCAGACCGTTTACAAACTGTATAATGAGAATTCAAGCAAAGGGAATTCCCGGGGGAGATGGGGCTTTAGGAATGATACCGGTGAGAAGGCAGCAAGTGCCATGGTATTTCCCCTTCTGAAGTGAAGTCATCCATGCTCCAACTTCCCAGCATGAAATCTTGATTGCTGATCATCCAACGCTGTCTGTATTGATTCTGAAAATGGCCTTACTCAGAGATCAATGTTTCACCCAACACAACTCACCTTATCTGGAGGACCAGAAGATTGTGCAGGAACACAAAGGACAGGTGCTTGTGCCTTAGGACCAGTCTGAAGGTCCAGCCCAACCGCAGGGCTCCATGTCAGGTTCGCGGAAATCTGGGTTTCCATCGCTTTGCAATAGGCTCTTCCCCTGTCCCTCGCAGATGGATTCACCTCCTCACAGGGCTAATTTTGAAAAGTTTAACTTGTCTGCGGATTGAGCATCAGACAGAATACAGTTACTGAGATGCACGGAAAGGTCAGGATGAAGACAGAAAACAATGGTTGAACTACTGAATGTAAGTAATAAAGAGTAAGTGCAAAATGCTTCTTGGAAATGCACGTTTTATGACTAAATAAGAGTAATAATGGTTTGCGAAACTCTTTTGCTTAGAAAGAAAGCAGAACAAAACCATTCGACAATTTGATACCTAAGTGGTAACTCTGCCAAGTATTTTCTGTGGGCGATGGCAATGCAACCAGGGCAAATATAGAGTATAAATGCAGAAAACTGTGCCATGCTAATGCTAAAAATTGCTTAACCTTAAATACTAATGCCGCTTTACTTTTGCATCACAATAAAGTGGAGAGAGGGTTAACATTAAACTTTTATTGATTAACGTGTTGCTGTTCACGTCTAGTTCTTTGTAAACTCTTCGTCCAGCCTTCCTCATCGAGGAAGCTCTCTCGTGTTTATCTGCTGGGCGAGAATGCATGAACCAAGTTTCTAGAACAGGAAATCTGAAAGCCAAGTTAGAATCTTACTCACATTATCCTTACATCTCTTTTCTATATCATACCAGAACCGGCTGCTACTTCTTTATTAATACTTTATGTCCTCTTTATTTTTCCCTAAGTCTATTGTTAATGCTATAAATCTAGTGAAGAATATTGGGCAGATTATCACAACAAGTTTTTTTGGGTAAATATTGTCTTCATAACCAAACTAAGAGTTGTACAAAGAATGAATATTGCAAATGCAATTTCAATCATATTTTCCTTCTACAAGATGCTTCTGTTTGTCTTTAAGTCTAATCACAAGTTCATTAACCAAAAATATGGCCCGAGTAATCTTCCAATGAATTATCATTTCAGATATTTATCTTCAGTCAAATCTGGTGTCAACTAGACTACATTCCTTTCTGTGAGATTTTCCACTTTTCAAATAATTTATAAGCTTTTTGAGAAGAAGGTTATTGGCTACACAGCACTGGTTACAAAGAAAGCATTCTTTCAGAACACTTTTCATTGTTAAAATACAACTTTGTAAGGAATTTCCAGGAATATTTACTTTATAAACCTTAATGCTCAATAGTATAGAAACAGAATCATCACTGAGGTTACTTATTTCACGCCATGTGGAAAATATGTGGGTCACTTTGCACTTTGCATTAGGCTGTATTTTCATTTCAGTGAGCTTTAACCCACAGGGAAATCTCTGAAAGTGATAAATGTAAAACCACAACATCTACTTGCAGCAATAACTTCTGTGTAAGCTTTAGATGACATATAAAAAATATATGAGGTGAATGTATAGATGCACATGGCTAGGTTTTCGATATAATAAGTTATTCTTTTTAAAAATTTCTTTTCAACATACAACACTGTAAAACATATCTGCATAGGTAACAAGAGAAAGAGCCCCCACCATTTAACTAGTGATAAAGGGTCCCAGCACTGATCAGTCTAGCACCTTCTCCTCCCTCTGTTCTTCTTCCCACTATTGGGAAGAGATTAGCTCTGAATTGGCTGGAGGAGAAGTCAAAGGTGTCTTTCCAACCAGGTGTGGTGATCCAAGTCTGTAACTGGGAGGCTGAGGCAGATGAACTGCGGTCAGTTCGAGATCAACCTGGGCTACATAGTTCAAGGGCAGCTTGAAATATACAGTGAGACCCTGTCTCAAAAAAAAAAAAAAAAGAAAGAAAAAAAAAAAGAAAAAGAAACAAACAGAAGTCTTCCAAATTCTTCCATGACACTGGGAAGCAGAGTTCTACATATTCTTTTATGAGTGGAGGAAGAAATACATATGGTAGATAATAAAACTTCTGGTTCATTTGAATAACAATAATTCTTGAGTCCTACACCAGTAGAATAATTTCTATGTCATAGAGGAAGAAATTGTCATCCTTACACTGTAGTTCACCTTAAACACATTTCTTAAGGTGTTGGAGATGGAACTCAAGGCCTTAAACGTGGTAGGCAAGTGCTCTGTCACTGTGCTAGGCCCCAAACTTACAACTATATACTTTTTAAAATTTTTGGATGATTATAAAAAGAATTCTGATTCCCTACAGATAAGCTATCCAAAACTCAATTGCAGGAAAAAAATAAATAAATAATGCTACTGCTAAAATTAAAGTGTAAACTTTACTGACCAGTGGAGACATGACACACCTGTGTCAAAAAAGTAAATATTTTAATGATCATAATAGCTCCAAAGACATTAGGGAAAATCTTAGAAAAAAACATTTTCACTCTCAGAGTGTAAATTGCTACAATTTATTTGAGATGAGAACAGTAAGGAAGATTTATCTTCATTAGTTATGAACACAATAAAAATACAGTGTTTGAAGTAAGAACAACAACAAAAGGAAATTTTTCAGGGATAATTCTTTTTTAACCATTATTACCTTAATATTGCAACATATTCATTTATCTCTTTTATCTCCCCAAACCACACTCATATTAAGTTAAAGAATGCCCCCTTTGAGGAAAACCAGCTACCACATTGTAGGGACATCAGGCAGCCTAAGGGGAGGCCCATGTATCAAGGAATTGAAGGTTTTTGTGAAGAGCTACATAAGTACTGAGGTTTCCTCCAATATTCTTGTATTGAGCATGTTGGTCTAGACCATCTCATGTGAGATTCTGTGCCCAAACCACTCAGGGACACTATACCTGAATGGTGATCCATAGAAACTATTCTCTAAACATGTTAAAGTCTAAACAAATTTCCTGCTTTGTAATAGTTACCAATATAGCAATAAAAGAGAAGTGAGAATGTCATAGCAGATAGAAGCTAAGGACAATTTGAAAAGTATAAGGCAAGTAGAAAAGGGAGATAGGCAGAACATAGATGGGATTGAAAAATACGTGAATGAATAATTAAAAGCAAGGAGAATTTAGATTTCAAAGTGCCCTCTGTCCTCACTATCCAAAAACAAAACAAAACAAATAGATTATCCTTCACCATGTTGTCAAAAGACTGATGTGTTGCTCTTGGGATGGATGGTGGATTGTAGTACCCCAGGTAGAGCTGTGGAAGAACACTCCAGGTTTACTTAAAGTAAAATAAATAGAAATCTACTTTGTGATCAGCAAGAATCCATACCTCCCCTGTAGATGTGGTAACTACTTTCCTACAATGATGAAATTTAGATTTACTTCTACTCATACAGTATTTATGGAACCAACTATTGTCAGATAAGCTTTTTGTGAGTAGAGAGAATGGAAGAGACTGTGGGTATGAGAAGTCAAGGCCACACTGCATATTGATCATGACATACTTTCTAAAAGTTTCATAACTTGAATTAGCAGTATACACAGATGTGTCATCTGTACATAAGTAAATATAAAAAGAAGCTTAGAAAACCAAGCACTGAACTTGGGAGTACAGAGTAGTGGCCAGAACACTGCCTACCTCATTACCAGCATTTTGATTCCACATAAATTTTTATACTGAGAGCATGTGATACTTTTAGAAAATAACATGCATGAAAAGGTCCATAGCAAATTGGTTGATGTACAAATGTGAGGGAAATTCCATTTCCAGCTAATGTGACAGTCAACTAGAAAAAATTCATGTATTCACTCATTACTGAGAAAAGAACATAACAATGTGGTCATGTCTGAGAGTAGATGATTTAGGGACAGACTGCATTTTGAGCCTCTGTTAATTCAATACTAAATCTTATTCTTGAGCTAGATACATAGTTTTCTTATCTCTAAAAAGTACTGTAACACTACTCAGTTCTTCAAAAATTAAAAATGAGAGAGCCTGTAAAGTGTTTTGACAGTACGTGGTACATAATAAGTCAATACATATTAGCTACCTATTTCACTGTGAAATATTCACTAAGCAGCTATAGGTACACCACACGATTTTAAGTCCAGGTATAAAAAATACAAATCGAGAGTGATTTCTGCACGTGGAGTTGGGAGAATAAATAAAACTCAAAGAAGAAAAGAAAACCAGAACTTTTTTTTAAAAAATGATTAATTCTACTTCAGAAATCCAAATCCTAATAAGTGATCAGGAAATAGCGGTGTGTGTGTGCATGTGCGCATGTCTGTGTGCTGCAGAGAGGATGGTATACTGTTAAAAGACATCACTGGTCTTCATATTAGTCAGCCTGATCTTGCACATGTTCTCTCATAGTTCTGGAGTCTAGAATTCCAAGATCAAGGTTCTAGATAACTTTATTTGAAAGAGCTGTCCATACTTACAGATGGATATCTTCATTCTTGGTTTCAGGGTATTTGAGGGGTGAATGCAAGGGATTCTTCTTGAGACAGAGTCTCTAAGTTGACCTTGAATTTAGTATGCAGTCCAGTATGGCTTCAAATCAGAGATCGTCCTGCCTCAGGTTCCTGAGTGCTGTCCTATGCCACCATATCCAGAGAAGATTATTAGTTTTTACTGATTCTTCACATGGTTTCTTCTCCATGTTCATACAGAAAGAGTGAAGAACTCTCTAGTGACTCTTCTTAAAAGTGTATGCATCTTGTTAGATCAAGTTCTTGCACTATGGCTTCATATAACCATAGCAACTTCCCTAAATGTCCTATCTTCAAATACAGTCACATTGAGGTTGATAGAGTTCTTTTTCTTTTGGTACTTGTGAAAGAATCTAGGGGCACTCTTCCACAGAACTCCTCCCTAGCCTTTTCTTTGACTTTTCATTCTGAGAGAAGAGTTCACTAAGTTGTCTAGGCTGGTCTCAAATTCTTGATCTTCCTGCCTGATCCACGTAAGTAGCTGGGATTATGAGCATGAACCACATACCTGGCTGCTTGAATTTTGGATTTAGTGTTTGAATTGGAAAGAATGAAAGTCATTTAGTCTATAACATAAGCATAAGAAGATAAGTTTTATAAGTAGAACAAGAGTAAGAAAAAATCTGACTGTGTGTTGGTATATTTCAGTAAGTGAAAGAAGCCCAGTGTGAAAAGCAGCAATGGTAAGCTGAGGTAAGTGCAAAATAGCAATGGATTGGAAAGGCATGGAGTGTGTTAAGGGAGGCCCTGCTGGTCAAGGTTTTGTGATTTAATTTTAGTTATTAGGAAAATTATTAAAAGCATGAAGCTGGGTGGTAATACAGTGCCATGTGTGTTTAAGAAACATTACTGTGTTAGCTTCATGGAAAATAGAGGGCAATCATTAATATATGAAAAGCTCATCAACTATGGAAAGTTAAAGAAATGATACATAAGCAAAAGTATGAGTAATATATTTACAGAATTAATATAAATTACAGTATACTTAAATAACTATTAGTAGAAAACTGTTATTTAAAATATCAATGTGATACCACTTTCATTACATTACATTTTGCTAAGGGAACAAAGTAAGGTTAAAAGAAAATCCAATGTGTATTACTGGCAAGCCAAACTGAGTTGATACTAAAGCAGAGAAACCTAGTAGAAGGCTCTGCATTGAACACCTGGAAAAGACCAAGGGAACAGGCGTTGTTCTCCTGTTGACACTTTCTGGCTACCAGTGGCCGCATAGAAATGCATAGGGTTGCTTTTAGTCACAGAATCTAAAGTTTTTACTGACAATTGTCTTAATCTGTTTGGGTTGCTTTAACAAATTCAAAGACTACTTTGCTTATAAAGAGCAGAAATTTACTTCTTAAAGTTTGAGAGAATGGGAAGTTCATTTTTAAGGTGCCAGGTTAGGCTGGCTTCTTGGGTCACAGATGGCACCCTCTGGCCTTGTCCTCATGTGGGGTTAGGGGTGTGGAGCTCTCCAAGGCATCTTTCATGAAGGCACCAATATCTTTATTCAGAACTTCAGACTCCTGACCTCATTACTTCCCAAAGATTTCACAGGGCTTAGACCTTCAAGGTATTTTAAGTAGACACAAATATTCATATCATAGCAGGAATTATTTGAGTACAGTAGAAAAGTTGCAGTAGGAAGAAAACTAATCTTCCTGAAATGATCTGGTTAGGTGCATGCAAGGACAATACTTCTAGCTTAAAGCCAACATGCCCTGATCCAGATGGTAGAAGCCAATGGGAAGGGACTTAGTCATTCCTGTCTTCCCTTAACCCTGCACAAAAGATGAGCTCTCTGGATCAGGGAAAACCGGAAGCAGCCACGCTGGATAAATTGGAAGGGTCAATATTCATGTGACAGAAAATGCTGGAAGAAGAAACTATGAAGAATTCCTGGGGTCTTAATGCTTGAGAGATATGCCTCATGCAGAGAGGCATGAGACTGATGAGATAGATTTCCATTTTGTAGTAGCAATACTTGCATTGGATTTGTAGCATTGCAATTTATATTTGATATATTAATCTAAGCCAAGCAAATTGTAAAATTTAAAGTACAATTGAAATATATTAATAACTTGCAAGTTCCATTCAGAAAAACTGTCCTAAAAATGATTAGAAAGTCCAGGAATCTTCTCTGATTTTAGTGAAAATGTTATTTATATTAAGGAAAGAGTGGAGATGTTTGCATATTACAAAGATACCCAAATTGTATTGTCACAAAATATTATATTGATGTGGCTATCCTCACATATACTGATAAGACAAAACTGTGCATATTTATAGTTAAACTGTGTACTTAAAAGATTCCATAAACATATATATGTGTGTATATGTTAAATAGAAATCAGTTAAACTCTTTATAATAATTATCTCAGGAGGATAGCATTTCTAGTGACATTTAGATATATATTAATTTGTACAAATGTGAAACAATCATTTATTACATTCTTTTTGTTATTTGCAAAATCAAATATATATCTTTTTTGTACAGACTTCAAAAACATTATCATATAGGAAAGCTATATTTTAGCTTAAGAAAAGTATTTTTGGGTATACTACATAGCTGAAAGTTTGCATAAATCAAACTTAAAATTGTTTCAGAGTAATTATTTTCTACAGAGAAAGCAATGGAAAAAACCAGGATCAGAATATGGACAATTCCAATCATTACACATACTTCTCATGATGTATTTTTTCTCTAATGTTCTTTATTTCACCTAAAGAGAAGTATCAAAATTCAAAATGTGACCTTCTTCCCAGAAATTTAACACACCTAACTGAATTCTAAGAGTTTTGTTGCCTGGCAGCACTTTTCAGAATTCACACTGATACGGTTGGTTAATGAATTCTCGTATGATTTTGTGTTGAGATAGGAATAGTTAAAAGTTATAACATCGATGAATATCAAAATAAGCCTGCACACTCTTCCTTTTCTAGGCAATTCTAATGCGTATAAAAGAATGATGTGAACTAAAACAGACCCTGACAAATAAAGAAAAAGGGTACATTTCAGTTGACTGTTTATATGGCACCAATTAAGCTTGGTCTGCAGATTTATATATACAACAGTCTTGACAATAACACAATTAACATCTTATATATTCTCATTTTATAAAATGAGATTGCACTGCATATCACAGAACACTCCCATAGTGTTCTCTCCCTTCTGTCTCTCTCTCTGTCACACACACACACACACACTCACACGCACAAGTGTGGAGTTATCCTCCTATTCCCCCATGGCTGTTTTTTTCAGAGCTAATTATATAACATCTGGGTATTAATCCTTGCAGTTGTGGATTGTATATCTATGTAGTATATTGGACTACCTATGGATGATACAAATATGTTTAAATATATATTTAAATGTAGATTGACCAATTATTTTCTTTCTTTGCTAAAAGTGGCCTGTTTGCAATACTCAAGATATTGACTGGCTCAAAAATGTACTCCTAAGGACTGAAATTTAACAGTTTCATCCCATGAAAATTCTTTTTTTTTTTTTTTTTTTTTTTTTTTTTTTTTTTTTTTTTTTTTTTTTTTGGTTTTTTTGGTTTTTTTGGTTTTTCTCCGGTACCGGGAACCGAACTCACGACCTTGCGCTTGCGAGGCAGGCGCTTTTGCCGCTGAGCTAAATCCCCAGCCCCCCATGAAAATTCTTATAATGTTTCTATCAGAACTGCACTATAACTTTTATTTGTTTAACTTATGTACAAATAAAAACATATTGGAAGGTATGAATTTCACAAACTTGTGTTACTTGGTAATAATATTTCTTCTAAAAATAAGAGAATGGAGACAAATAGAACATCTAACTTTTCTTCTTAAATTAGTACAAGGTGACATATTTAGTAAAAGAAAATTATCTCTAGCCACTGGCATATTTTATTTTGGAAAATAAAAAGCCAGCCAGCTATTGCTATATGTGTGTGCATCACTAGAAGTGATTTAATGAACATTTATATTTGCAGAAACACGTGGGGTTAGGGCTAAATTAGTAGCATATATGTGTAGTAGTGGTGAAATGTTTGCTTTTAAAATCAGAATAAAAGCACCAGTTACAAAGATGAAGTGTGGAAAAAGGCTTACTTACACATTTCTTCCTGTGGATACACTGTAAAATATGGGATCTCTTATGAGTTGAATGTATTACTTCCCAAAGTTTATGTGCTGGAAAATTAATCCTAGTGCAGTGGCACTGAGGGAGGAAGCCACATGCAGGTGTTTAAGTTCCAACGGTTTGCACCTTTGTGATTGAATCAGCACCCCTAGAATAGAGACTTATGCCAGTGGGTTAATTCTTTTCTGCTCTTCTACCATTTGAAGAATATTTTTCCTATCCTCCAGAGGATGTAGAATTTGGGATACCACCTTAGAAGCAGAGACAGAGCCTTAGTAGATGTCTCAATATATAGGCACTTTGATGGTAGATCTCTTAGCCTCTGCAACTGTGAGATATAAATTTTGTACTTCATAAATTACCAAGTCTCAGATATTCTGTTATAACAACACAAAATGACTGAAAGAACATCTCACTATTTTAAAATGTAGCCCCTTTAAGTCTGTTCTGTAATGTCAACCTAGGTGTGTCATGAGCAGAATCAAAAATTAGTTGTTAGAAGTATTCAAGAAAATCAGTTCAGTCAAAGAAATAAATTCTTGTTACTAGAGACTGCCATTGATTGGAAATGCATTCCCTGCCTTTTTATCAATTATATTTGAACTTTATGATAATCCTTATTTCAGTTTTATGTAAATATAAATAATTCAAATTCTATCATTTCGTTATAACTTTATAATGTGTAGAAAATTTGGGCTTATAATAAGAATTGATCAAGGTTGCTGTAGTCATCTTTATCCATAAATCAACCCATAATGACTCAGTAGCTGAGTGGAAATATTTCGCATTTGAACATTTCCAATTTTACATTTCTAGAAGCAAAAGGTGCTTAACAGATGGAGCAATATTGAACTTTACCCAGAGTTACATTCATCTTATACCCAAGTCCATGCAGCAAGCAAGCCAACTTGACAGTTTAATTCCACATTAGGATAATGCTTGGAAGGGTAATCCTATTCACACTGCAGGATGAGATGCCTGCGCAGTCGCTTTGGCCTATGAAATTGTTAGCTATAAATTCTGAGCTGGCATTATGAGCTTCTTAACTTCTCAACCAGCTTTTGCTTAGCATCTTATTGCCAAGAGTTGGTTATTTGTCCCATAAATCCACCAACGCCATTATATTTTTCTTTTCAAAATTGTTTGGCCAATACTCAAGGTAATGAAATCGGCTTTGAAAATGGATTCCTTTAATCTGTACATAATAGTCACACATATGTAAAAGATAGGGACTGAGTTATAAATTGAATAGATTTATTTATTAGAATAGAACATTTAAATAACACAGGACAGTTTGTTTCTTTCTTGTGTTACTGCTCACCTGAGTGAAGGTACATGTTCCCAATGATTTTTAATAACAAGCAGAAAGGAAAGTAAAATATCTGTTTATTTGTGTTTTCTTATAAAGTAGCATTTAAATAGGATTGGTGAACTGTTGCCCCTGCCCCTGTAGCCTGCCATAGGCAGAGCTGATCTCTGCACTTCCTCACTGTCGGTGACACCAGTGAGCACAGGAAGGGGAGCAGTAGGGCCCTGAGAGCCACCTTCCCTGCCCTGGCTGCCTAACTCGGGCTTTAACCTGCCATGCACAAACAGAAGTTCTTTAAAGCCCCTCTTTGCTTGTAATTCTTAGTTTACCGATTAAAGGTGTTAAATAAATTAGAGAGCAAGCCTAAAAAAAAAAATCAATGAGCAGACAGGGCCAGTAAATTTTCAGAAATGACTTCAAACTTGGTTGATGTGCCAGCATAAGAGAAAGTTAATTTGATTTACTTCTTATAAATGCCTATGTTAAAGAAAAATGGAGCTTACGTTCAACTGGTAAAAAGTTGCCACAACTTATAAAATTAGAACTTCACGATGGCAGTGACTAAGACAACTTTATAACTAAAGTCAATGAAAAGTCGTCATTTCCAGATGCATCCTGTCGAAGCTTTTCTCCTGGTTTTCCTGCAGTGGAACTCCTGAACCATGTGTGGTGTGGAGTTTCCCAATGTACAAATTGTCACTGAGAGAAGCAGTAGCTTCCTGGGGTGAAATTGGGCAACTATGGGTTAACTGCACAGATCTAAGCTCCCCGAGAAGTGGATGGTTGTGTCCACAGCTTTGTACAGACACAGTTATGGTGCAATGTCGGGGGAGTATAACAGCCCTGGGAAGTCCTGCCTGTTTCCAACTCCCGCTAACCGCTGCTCTGTTTCTGCTTCTGTAATCATTTCGTTTGGTTTTTCCCAGGAATGAGAAATTTCCCTGTGGAAACAGCATAAAAATAAAAGCAATGCCTTGCTCAGAGCTCTGAGGAGGACACAATTTTGCTACGGGTACTAGGGCCAATAAAGATTCCTTTTCCTCCTACTCTGTCTGGAGGAATTACTTTGAGATCTATGCACATCTGTCCGGATGACTTTGTTCAGCATACCATGTCTCTCTTGCTTCATTATTACTCTAATAAACTCTTTAAATTTTTATTGTGTTTGTTTAGGTTTTGGCAGAAAAAAAAAATTGTCAGCCTGTAATCCTGAGTCTTGCGTTGGAAGTTTAAGCTCAAACTCCACAAATCTCTTTCAGTTGGTGGAAAGGTTGATTGTGTCTTCAGAAAGGTAGGATGACCTAGAATTCTCTCCCACTTCCCATCATACCTATCTCATTGAGATTACAGCTTTTTGACTGCTTTCTTTTTGTAAATTTTTATTTGTGTTAATACATAATGATTACATTTATTGTAGGACATTGATACATGAATAGTACCTGTCTAAATCTTCTTAGAATTTTTCTGTTGTTATTTTCTTCTTCTTTTACTTCACTGCAAATCAATAATTTATAGCTATTTTTCAAGTCATCGATTATATTATATTATAACTGAGAAAGATATATTGTTTGATGTAAGATAATTTATACTGATTACTTGTATAATTAACATTTTGACTGTATTAATTAATTACTAGACTAATCTTTAGGAAGAACGTTATATTCAAAGAAAAATTAAACAGGAAATATCCTGCATACCTCTTACTCTCCTTACACACATTGACTATGTTATTTTTATTCTTGGTTTACTTTCATTTTTCAGTTTAAATATCATTAAATCTGTTCTTATTTGTATTGGTAGAAGAAAGAATGTTCATAATGACTATGGCTGTGAACAGCTGTGTTTTTTAGAAATATCAACTTCAGTGGAAGAGATACCCCAAAGCTTTATAACAAGAATTTGTAGATTCTTTTCAAACACAGTAGGGTAGTTTTATCATCTATTAGAGATTCTTCTATGGGCGAAGAGAAAGGCAGCATGTGTGTGATGTTTTCACCAAACTTGCCCTATGGCTTCCCTCAAAACCTTTCTGAATCTCTTTATTGAAAACATGATTTTTCTCATTATTTCAAATTTTTAATAACATGTATTGGACAATATAAATGAAGAGAATATTGGATTAATATTAACAGGTCACACATTGTCATTTATTTGAGCTGTAATTCTTGCTTGGTCAAACTACACATCGATTTAGATGATATAAAAACTGTTTCCCCCTTAAACGATCAGTATCAGAGGAATTATGATATTAATAATGGTAACATCGGTGGCATTCAAATTTATTGTACATTTAAAATTTCTAGGCATTTTACATGGAGTAATTCATTAAATTCTCACATTATTGGGTGACTTTTTTCTTCTAAAATTACTGATGAAGTCCATAGGAACGAACTACTTGCACTAACTCACTTGATTCATAAGTGATGAAATCAGGATTAAAATCTTGGAAGACTGGCTCCAAAGCCTACACTCTTAAACATGACACAGTAGAGTACAGAAGTCATAGAAGGGAACTGACAGGTATAAGTCGTGAATCTTCCAGTTTTCTGCACAAAGGAAGTCTATATAATCAGGTTTGTCTACTTTGCTGCTTTAACATATCTCCAGTTTGCTTATTTTATTGATCACCTTTTACTCAACAGAGTTCAAAAACATACCCTCTTTGAAACACTAATTTTTTTTCTTGTGTAGACTTCTAAAAAGTCTACAGATTAATCAAATATGAAATATAATTATTTGTTTGAAATATTTCAATACAACATGGTCTATAAAAACATTAAATCAGTCCTTATTCTCAAAAGGTTCATTTATAAAAAAAAAAAAAATCATAGGAAAGGCTAAAGAAGGATCTCCTTAGTATTAAAGGAAACCAACTTTATTTTCTTCATTTAAGAGTTAAAGAGAGTGTGTACCTTTAAAATAGTTTTCAAATTGAGAGTTTCACCTTTTTGGATGATTAGTTTATGAATACACACACAGAGCAAACAAAATAAAATAAAACTTCTTCTACCCCTATTCATAAGCAAGACTTAGGTAAAAAAATATTGAAAAATAAGACCCAAATTTTCATTAGCTTAGGTAAGTTTCCACCACTGTTTGCATACAAGAATGAACCTGGAAACTTAGTAGAAAATGCTAATCCAGAGATTTTTATCGCCAGACATTTTTATTTGATCATTTTATAAAAGTATTTGAGAATTATTTGTTTTCTAGTTATTGTATATTTGCTTGTAAAATCTTTCATTCAGCATAATGTACATATGATAAGGTAGTTACTTTTTAAATGTTAACTCCATTCTTCCTATAAATACTTTGATTTTTGTAACTGTTGCACAGTACAGTATATATGGAATGTCTCCATTTTCCTTCACCACCAAATTACTTTGAGACCTATGCACTAAAGCCATTTGTTCTTTCCTGGTTCCACTCAGTCACAGATCTGTTTTGAGTCACTATAGATTAGTTTTACCTGTCCTAGAATCTGACACAGAGAGGATAATGCATCATTTTCCATCTGTGTGTGTTTTTATAGTGTATCATAATGCCTTTGAAATTTATCTGTGTCTCTGTTGTATAAAGCTGCTGTTTGTTCTTACTGGCCAGAAGTATTTGATTGTGCATTTATCTGAACACACACATACTTCCTGTCTAGACGTTCACCTACTTTACTTTGGAGAAAATTTTTCCTATATTTTATAGGTAGAACTCTTATAATTTTAGCTTTGTTCTATTTGAGTATAAGAGCCAGTTTGTGTTCAGAATAAGAAAAGCACTGAAGCACATTCCTTTGCATATCTAGTCATTTACCACCAATTGGTAAAAGAAAACAGAACAGTCCTCTGCCTGTAGAAACACTGTTGACAATTAGTAAGTGTAATTTTTTAAATGATATTTTTCTAAGTGGATTGAGATTAGAGCTCAGGTGGATTTTCATGGAGGTGAATTGAAAACATTCCACTTCAACTGTAAACCTATCCCCATATACAATCTAAAACATTTGACAACTTTTTTTAAGTCCTGGAAAACATCAGTGTAACTCTTCTGAGTTTGTTCATATTTTAATTTTATTGTAACTTTACCATGTCTCTTTACATATAGACTAGTTTTTAAATTTGTTTTTAAACTTCTAAAAAAATAATGAGTTTTGAAATTTTCATTGGGGATTACACTGAATATATGTATCTATTTGAAAGAACCAAGAATTGAACAATAACCTCTCTTTGAACCTATGAAATTAGTATCTGTTTCCAACTGTTCGCCCATATCTGTTGTTATAAATGTTTTGTAGCTATTAGTATAGGTGTGTTTTGTGCTTTGGTTTGAGTTTATCCAGAGTATTTTGTCCTTCTTAATGATGCTTTAAAAGGTATTTTGTTGTCTGATATTTCATTTACCATAGTAAGAAAATGAACTACAGTATGTAAAATTTCCTAACAGATTTTCTGTGGGCTTTTTTTTTTGGATCCTTTGCCAATTACAAAGTTTTTCTATTTGTAAAAGAAAACATTTTTACATTATTCTTTTCAGTAAGCATATTTTGAACTACTTTTTCCACTGCCCAGCACTCAAGAAAAATGCTAAACAGTTGTCCTGTGAATGGCCGTTCTTACCTTCCTAACCTTAGAGGGAAAACAGCTAATTACTTATTAGTAGGTTTTTCAGAGATGCTCATTATGTGAATGGAATATTACTCTCCTAATCTTAATCATGTGATAGAAAGTGTATTATGAATGGATTTTGAATTTTACTACTGTTGTTTCTATATTGAATGAGATATTACATATTTTTCTATTTTCTTCTATTAATACTATATACTATATATGTATTTTGACTTTCAAATGCTAAACCAACCTTGCATTTATAAGAGAAACATTCTTTTCAAAATCATTTTATATATTCTTTTCCTTATTAATTTCCTATATTATGAAATAAATTTCTAAACATTTTCTTCATTGTTTCTGTGTCTACATTCATCACAGCCTCCTCAAATGCAGTCTTCTTGACACAGTGAGACCACCATGTTATGGTCTGGTTAGCCCTTTCTTGCCCTGGGACTCAAGCAAAGCCAACCAGAAGAAACATGGCATTGTCAATGGAAATTCACAGTACAAAGCTCATCAGCAGTTGTATTTTTTGTTCTCTTAAATGAAATCTATTTCATCTCCAATATCCTATGTCTAGTAACCACCGTATTAACTGTCTCTTGGTGGAAAGTGAAGGCAGAATTAAAAATATGGCAATTCAAAAAAGATACTGCAACTGGACGTAGTAACACTTTCCTTTAATCCCAGCATTCAGAAGGCTGAGGTAGTAAGATTGCCATGATTTTCAGGGCAGCCTAAACTGCAAAGTGAAAATCTGTTTAATTAATTTATTTATTTTTTGGTACCGAGAATCAAACTCAGGACCTTGCACTTGCCAGGGAGGCGCTTGTGCCACTGAGCTATACCTCCAGCCTGAGAATCTGTTTAAAAAAAAAAAAAACTATTTCTATGATGTGGATTGCGTTGGCACTACCTGAATATGCTAAAATATATTATTTCCTAGGTTCGAACGTCAAGAGTTTTGATATAATCATTCTATTGTTATTCAGTTTTTCCTTTTGCTATTTCTTATTGTTTACATGTTTTGTTTTTAATGTCTTCAAGTGGATTCTTCTGTAAAGACATAATACAAAAGCACTTGTGTAAGTGAAGAAAGTGTAATTAATTTTTATACAGCCCTCCAGACTGTTATCCATTCCCTGTGGCAGAGGTTAAGTAACTTCCAAGTTCATGTAGAAATAATTAAATAGTCCTTTCAATCTGGTTATTATCAACATTCCTATTCTTTTCACTCTGAAGTCATGATCTCTCAACTCACTATTATAGTATTTATTTCCTTGCTTTAATGACGTTTTTATTTAATAAATTTTCTTTATAAACCTCCAACTCACATCAGTTAGATATCCCATTCAATAAAGAACTCTTACAAAAGGTGGAAACTAAGTAATTGATATATTTAACACCTATGATCGCTATTATATCACACAATATGATTATTTTCAAAATTTGTCCTGAGGGGGACTTTAATGCTATCATCTGTAATTATAAGACATATATTAACTATAATAAACAAATAAATTGCCACCTTAAATATACTTTACTTAATCAGAGTGACTTCTACCAGTCAGATCTTTCTTATAAGCACAGGAATATAATTCTCAATATTAAAAGAGGAATATAATTAAAAGAATATAATTCTCAATATTAAATGATTTAAGAATATCAACTAACCTAAGGAATTAATGGATGGAATAGAGAAAAAAATTAGAAATTAGGTTTGAACCAAAGCAAGCTCAGAAACCACTTAATACTTCAAGTTATACTGCAGGATGTATGTGGAAAAGAGAGTAGTGACATTAATGTTGGACCCTAGATGCCAATATTGGCATAGCTGGCTGTCAGCACTGAGCAATATGCCCCACTGTATCATCATCTAGATTTTTGTTTTCTGTCTTTCTACCAGGATGTCTGAAAGTTTATCCATTGTTCCTGCTCCACACAGTTATGATTCTCTGTTTGTGACTGAACAATCTCAGTATTATGCAAATATCCAAGCTGCTAAGTAGACGGGAGAAGTAAAAGCTTGGATCTTCTGCTGCCGTGATTAATCACATCCAAATTAGATGGGAGGTTAATCATGGTTAGAAATTAAGATACCTAAATCCTGTGCTCATCCACTTTGATGAGCTTCTGTGGAAAAGAAGAATTTGGAGTCAATGTATGGATGCTCAATCAATATCATGGGACACTAGAACTCTGGCCTTTTGTATAAGAAACCAATCTCTCCAGGCCTGCTTATAAGCTGTTATCAAAAGTCCAGTTTAAAGAAGCAGCATAAAGAATTTTAATTTATTCAGAGTTTCAGTTTCTTTTTGAAGTCATCTTCTAAACTTCATTTTTGAAAGTATTTTATTCAGTCTCTAAAGATGAATAATCTTTATTATATAGTCACTCAAAAATTTGTACAAATTGTGCTGGCTGTATATATGTGTTTCAGAGTTGTTCTTGAACCACTTAAAAGTTCTTTAAAATATGAGGATTATAAAATGATGTTTAAAGAGTTCAGATGCAAGGAGGATAAACATCAATTAATAAATGAATAGTTCATTCATTTACAGATTAACATTAAATTTTACAACGTTTGATGAGAAGATAAATTGAGATGTTAAGACTGCAATTGCAGAAGTTCACATTAATAAAATATTAGAAAGCAAACAACTCAAAATAATAAAATGAATAAACTGTTTCGGAAATTCAGCCACCCAGACATAATGAGTACCCCCTTATCTATGGAGAATATATTTCAAGACATCCAGTTGATGCCTGAACCCTGAGTAGTTCTAAATTTCATATATAATATGCTTTTTGCTACACTTGCATACATTAGATAAAGTTTAGTTCATATCAAGTACAATAAGAAATTGACAGCAACTACTAATGAAAGGAATAATCATACTTTAATAAAAATGCAGTTTCCCTCTCAAAGTATTTTTCTCTTTCTCTCTCTATGCTTTATTGTATCTTAATGCTTTCATCTAAAAACATTCCACAGTGTATCTTTGACATCACTGAATTGCTAGCATTCACTACTCTTGCATACCAGTTCACAACTTAGTGAAATGAAATGACTTGTGACAGCTATTGTAGTACCTCGAGTTCCTTAGAGACAGTGCTGGGGAATGTGAGAGTGGAACGGGTACTGAGAAACTCAGAGCCTCACTGGAAAAATAACTAAAATGGAGGAAGGAGCTCTTACGAATCTGACAAACACTGCCTGGCAAGCGTGAAGTCGTGAGTTCAATTCTCGGTACCAGGAAAATAATAAAATAAAAAAAAAGAATCTGACAGCCAAAATGTCATAGTATTAATTCTTCAAGAAAACTGTCCAGAAGTCTAAAAAAAAGCAGCTTGATGCTTATTTATTTTCTCAGAGTGTTATAAGAAGTGCTCAAAGAGTTGGAAGATCACATCTGCAAAGAGAAAAGGAAATTTGAAGACAATGTCAAAGTGGACAAAGTCCATTATAAGAGGGAAATGCAAACCCATAGTCTTCCTACAGGAGAAACAAGAAAGAAGTCCAAGGATCCCAGCAGACCTAACTCATCCTTCATATTGTATTCTGCATATCACCCAGCACTCAAAGGAGAGTATTAGGGTGTATCCACTTGTGCAGTTGTGAAGAAGCTGAGGAAATGTGCAACAGCCCTGCTACAGATGAAATGTAGCCTTATGGTAAAAGGCTGCTGAGACGGTGGAAAAGTATTTAAGGAAATTGCTGCGTATGGAGCTAAAGGATATACTGACACAGTCAACTAAAAGGAGTTGCAAAGGCTGAAAAAAAAAAAGAGAGAAGGTAGAGGAAGAAAATGAGAGGGAAGATGAAGATGGTTGGTTCTAATGAGGGATTTTGGCCAAAAACATCATTAAATATAATGCAACCCTTTTAAATAAAAAATTGAAATGTGAGCTGTGTAAAATTTGTTTGTAAATTGCACAGAGTGTTTTGTATCTAATCAACACTCTACTGAATGAGCCTTTAGATAGCCTTTTCCTGATAATATTTCAAAAAGGGACTAATTGCCAGGTGCAGTATGAAAGTTGTAAATTAGCATATAATTTTAAAGTAAATTCCTATTATATGTAGTAAAATGAACTTTGGGGGTGGTAGTGTTTCTTCTGTCTGTGATGGAAATAACAAATGTCATCCTGCTACTGAGGACTGTTCTGCACTCATACACAGAAAAGTTAGAGCTGTTCTGTTGATAACCCAAAGTTTCTAAGTAAACTGAATTTTTTATTTAAAAAGAAAATTACTTGAACACAAGAACTCATCTAGGACAGCAGTCCCTCTGACAAGCAAGCAGCTACTAAGCGGATAGCAGGCAACAGCACCTACAATGTGGGCTCACTGAGGGGTGACACAGATCCCAGGGAGGGTGGAGTGGGACTAAGTGAGATTTCATCAGGCCACTCACAAGGGTAAGCAATCCAAAATCGTGAAGAGTTTATTTCTGAAATTTTCCATATAATATTGTTGGACTGTTGCTGATAGCAGGTAAGAAAAATTACAGAAAGCAAAACTGCTGATAAGGAGAACAGCTATACTCTGACTTTTATCATTACGTACAAACCTAGATTTATAAAGATGTGTATCTTTAAAATTTAATATGATTTAATATCGTGTTTCATTATATGTATTTGCATGATTATTAGCAACTTTGATACACAAGGCATTCATTTCCTTTCCGTACTCTGAGTAAATGAAAAGCTGAGTAATAAGTCTAATAAACTGAAGAAGATAGAGACTTTTAAGAGCTTGAGCTTCCCAAGAAACTTGATTATAACTTTATGTTACTATCCTCCTTTATTTTTTCCTATATCTTTCATTATACTCAAGCCTATATCTCACTATGTTTAATAAATAATGTATTAAAAGAATATATATATAGTATATAATATCTATACATTTATTTAAAAATATGTGGAAATGATTAAATCATATGTGGAAGTAATAAGAGAGAAATAGAAAGCAAAATAAATATTAATCATTTTCATTTTCAAAAAATATTAATGCTATGTTCAAACCATAGTATCCAAGATATTTTAAAAGCAATTCTGCAATTGTGGTAAATTTTTTGAACTATTATAGAAATTTAACGGGGCAGTAATATTCGCAGTTTTGTATCAAAAAGAATACTTGTGACATTCTTGTTTCTCTTCCCAGTAAACTCAAGAAATTAAGCACAGTACATTTGAAGAGCAGACTGCACTCAAGTACTTAGGCTAATTTTATATGTGTACAGTGGATGCTAAAGTTCAAAAAGTGTCTTATTATCTGCTCTTTCCCCGAAGTTCCTAAGGGGCTTGGATTCCCCCACCTTACAGTTATTATCAATTTCATTTCAGTTCATTAAAAACAACCTCAGTGTAAGAAATTACTCCAAGATGTGAACATGTGGGGCAAAGGACTTTAAGAAAAAAAAAAGGGCAAGACCGCCTATCTTTCATTTCTAAACAGGAACTAGAGAGGGACTGGGGCAAACTGGACAAGAGAAATATTCTCCTAAACTTACACACTTCCTTTGTCTTGTAATGTTTTACTTTATTTAATTAAGTGTGGATACAACTTTTCCCTACAAACATTTAAAGAATTCTTTTCCTTCATCAAAAATTCACTAAATATACTGTTTTATTAGAGCTCTTAGAAAGGAGATCAAGAAAACATGTTTACATTAGATAAAATTCTCATTTTTGTCACTTTTATGAATGAATTCCATTATATAATTTATGAAAACTGTCTATCACAAAGCCCGACTTAAAAATGCAACAGGCTAAATCAGGCTACGTTTTTTATTTTTCACTAAAATGTAAAACAAATTTCACAGAAGTTTATCATAAGTCTATGGAACATATCACTCATTCATGCATTTAATTTTTTATTACTTATAAATTGTTACATCATAGTTGCTTATTGAACCTTTCTTATTAAGCCTCCTAAATCTACTTATTCTCAGAAATATATATATATATGTATATATATGTATATATATATATATATGTATATATATATATACATAATGACAGGGAGAGAGAGAGAGAGAGAGAGAGAGAGTGGAAAGAAAGAAGAAAGAGGGAAAAAGAGAGGAAGGGAAAGAGAAAATGACAGAAGCCACAATGACAGATCACATTATTTGAGCATTGTAATTGTGTATTTAGTTGTAATATCTTTGCAGTAAATATCCAGATAACAGTTAAAAATTATGGAAGGTTTATTGCATTACTATTAATTTATAGAAGAACATGTAATGAAATCACATTGTACAAGTGTTTTGAATAGATGCTCAGGATTAACTCTACTTTTTGACCCCCTTGTAGCGTAGTATGGCAGTTAAGAGTGGAATACGCATTTTAAATGTAACATTTGAGGAAAATTCAAAACTGCATAACTAGGGGTCTTTCACCATCTTTACCTTTTCTAACTTAAAGTAGGACAGATTTTTGAAATTCGGGTTCTCCAAAGAATTTTTCTTAACATTCCACACTTTTTCAAATTTGAATTAGTTCATCTTTATTTTTAATGTTCAAAAATAAATTCATTGTTAGAGTCCACATTTTATTAAGGTATCATCAGTGTAGCTAGTCAAGACAGAGAATCAAGTTCAAGAAATGTCTCTTTGAATTATTAAGAATAGTCAGGGAAACTGGTAAAGAAAATGTGAATGGATCCAGGAAAACCTATCACAACACAGAGTGCATTATTTATGGATATTGTGTCAGTACTATCAACTTTGTTTACAAAGAACAGAATTACAGAGTCTAATAGAATAGTTTTGGCTATTTTACAGTACAACTCTACAAAGCTATTACTAGTGTGAAGCTTAATGATTAAACTAAAAAGTACCACTGTGCTATACTTTTTATAATGTTCTACAAGAGAATTACATACTTAAAATGAGCCCTTACCCTGTTATGCTCATAAAATTAGTCAGCATAAAGTGTATCATTCTGACAATATTAAAGTAGAAGAACATTTATTAAAAGACACAAGGTTACATGGAACATGTATAGAACTCGTGCATGAAATTAAATCTTGAAATAATGTTTTCAAATTGAGGATATTTATTTTACTCTTTTCAGAATTCTTGTGCCTAAATACATTGTTTTATCATTTCTATGTTATATTGATCTTTACAATCATCAATGAGATTAACATCAAGTGTGAAATGAGATTGAGAGATAGAGAGGAGTTGATTGGTATATGTTCAAAGTATAGATTTGCTTATTTGTGCCAATGTTTTATTAAATGAAGTTGAACAATTATAATTCACATGTGAAAAGTCCACTTTATTATGGAAAAAGATAAAAATTCATTTGTGAAACAGCATGATATGTACAGATACTGCATTGTGAATCAGCGTTATACTCTGATTAAAGTTTCTCAGTGATGAATTTAATTTTTAGCAAATGGCATGAGGACAAATAATCATTTAGAACATAAGAAAATTAACATTAAAACTAAATCTCACTACACAAAACAAAATGACTTCAAATGTGTTTCAGAAAACCAACCAGCAAAGGGGAATTCAACAGGTTGAATAGAGGAAGAGCCACGTTGGAGTTAATCAGAGAAAATCACCTAAAAACACAAATAATTGGAGGAAAGGGAGGAATTACATCCTCATGCCAAAATCAATCTGAAATAAGAGATTTGTACATCGAACAAAACATAGGCAAAGAATTTATGAAATGGCAAAGCAGCCCACAGGGCTGCCTGTGGGACCTCTGCCTGAGAACTGAGCAAGAACTGCCATCTGGGAAGTTTCCAAAAAACTGATGGACTTCAATAGCATGGCAAACTCAAACCACACAGGATAGATTTGGGTGTAGGGTCCCTCACCCTTTTTGTCTTGCTCCAAATAAAAGACACTGCAGCCTCGCTGCAGTTTCACTGGCATACTTAGGACCAAGTGACCAGGAACTGCTCCAGCCTCTAAGGGCCACAGTTTTCTTGTCTTATTTTGTCACATGCCATCTAACTGGAGCCTCTAGCGAAAAGGTTAGGGATTGCAGCGGTGGTGAAGATAGTGAAGGGAACAGCACCACTCCTGCTGCCTCCTTCCCATCACCATGAAAAGGAGGGACAGAAGGCCTAAGCAGCTTCCAGCTGAGGTGGAGCAGTGAGTGGGAAGTTAGCACTGGCTGCCCTCCTCAAAATGGCATAGAGAGGAGAGAGCAGGGGCACAGAGTTGGGTCGCGGCTTGCCCAGCCATGCTCCCAGCAGCATGCAAGGAGAGAGACCTTCTAGTGGAGTGACACAGAAGAGGCTCTGGAATGGGCAACCGTACACAGGACTGGGAGCAGACTCGGGCTATCTCTATCTGAGGGCACCACAGATACTGGGAAAAGGGAAGGTAACACAGAGACATATAGGAAAAGGAGACATGAGCAGGTCATGGAGGGACATACAGAAAGTTGCTGACCAGAGACACTGGCCCCAACCCCACATCTGGAGATCAATATCAACCGCACACCCAGCACTACTCCTACCACAGACTTAACAGGGTTACCAAAGACAGATTTGGGTTCTGACTTTGAGGCTACCACAAAACTGAGAAAATTGTATTGGTTGTAATTGTTTGTTTTGTTTTCCTTTCTGTCCTTTCCTTAAAAACTTTTTTTTGGTGCTTTGGGGTTTTTACCTTTATTGTTTGTTTTGTTTGACTTTGGAAATCAGTGTGGAGATTCCTCAAAAAACTGAAACTAGAGGCTCCATTTGACCCACCTCTTCTACTTCCTGGTATCTTACTGAAAGAATGAAAATATCATTCCACAGCTACACATGCATACCCATGTTAATATGGGCACAGTTTATAATAACTAATTCTTGGAAACAGCCAAAATGCCCATCAACCAATGAATGGATAAGGATGTTGCTCTTTTTCATACAATGGAGTACTACTCAGGTACAAAAACATAAACTTGAGACATTTCTAGGTAAATTGATGCACCTTGAGACCATACTCTTAGGTGAAATAAATCAGACACATATGTGTAAATATCATATTGTTTCCCTGGTGTGAGAAACCAAAACTGTAAATAATGTTCAAAATATATAATAGATATTGAAAAATAGGAAGAAAATGTTCAAATCACAAGGAGAACTAAAGAGGGGAAGCAGGAAAGGAAAATTAAAAAGAAGGCAAAAAAGGAAAACAAACTTTTGTATATAAGGAAGGTAAAGAAGGGTTGAAGTGGAGATAGAGGAATAGAAAAAAAGAAGAATCAAGATATATGATGTAGTGATTTCTTAAATAAACACTTGAAGAGATTAGACAAGATTATTGAGAACAAACAATCATATACTGTTTGTATTAAATGGAAATTTAAATTGGAACTATACTTAGAGGAAAATTTAAAGTATCAAGATACATTTTTATGTATCTGACTCAGTTATTCTGGATAAGAGAAGCATCTAAGAATAAATAGCAAGGAAAATTCTGATATGCCATAAAAATGAACAGAATATTTACAACAGTTTAATGTACAACTGGATTTAAATATGAATTAAGTCATCTTTATACAATTTATTTTGCTAGAGTATAACAGAATATTATAAGAAACTATAGCTTTATAATAACAGAGGAAATTCATTATGTATGTTTTAAATGAAAAGGGGTTTTTCCTTACATTTTCCTCAGATTCAATTAAATTTAAAGTTTCAAAAGTTAAAGCAATTAATATAATCAATAATAGTGCCTAAGTGATAAATAATGGCTGATCTGTATTAGATTTTTGCTTTTTTAAAATTTTGGCAGTACCAAGAACTGAACCCAAGGCCTTCACAAAGGACTGTATCCCCAGTTTGTTCGTTTTTTTTTTTTAATTTTGAGACAAAGTTTTTCTAAGTTGCTTACACTTATCTTGAATTTATAATATCCCTGACTCAGCTTTCCAGAGTACCAGCACTGGGAGTATAGGCATGCACCATCAAGTTGGGCTATCATCATATTTTTTAAAACTCCTAACTAATTATAATGAAGATTCACTACATTATATCACTGTTCCTCATAGGTTTGACTATTTGAAATGTAATTTTTATAAGTGGCATTCCTGGGCATGTGCACACATCCTTTTTAAAAAGTGAACATCTATCTATCATCTATCTATCTATCTATCTACCATCCATTTATCCATCTATCAATCTATCCATCTATCTTTATTTTCAGAATTATGTTTCCAGGAGCCCCCAGTATTTTACAGTGAATGTAGCCATGGTGTGTGTGTGATGTGTGTGTGTGTGTGTGTGTGTGTATGACTGAGAGAAGTGGTTCTTCATTTCTTTTATCTACTACATATAGATTTGAATGTGTCTGTTTGAGTTTTAAATGCCAATATCTGCATAATTTGATGGCTTTGGGACTGGTTACAAGCTTACCAGGTTCCTGGGAAGAAATAATGATGAGGGGGGAAAAAGACATACTTTCCTTCTTTATTCTTAATTTCTGTGAAGTTATTATGAAAATTTAAGTTCAGATGTCACTCCATACCTAATTTATTTCTGGTTATTTACTTTTCAATGTATAGCTACCCAAATGTCAATTTTATTTTTAAGCTCTATTTTACTGCGCTCTACCTCACAGGTAAATATAACTTAAAATTTTATATAAATGAGTCATTAAACTCCTTTCTAAATTTTTAAAATTTTAACTCAGCAGTTGATGGTATTTGTAGTGTAATAATTCAATACATGCACAGAGAGAAAAATAGAATTTTTAACATTTAGATTTTTAACTTTCCTTCTTAATGAATTTCTTTTCCTCTGAATGTGAGCAGTACCCTGCCAAGTAGAAAACTCACAAATCTTTCTTCAAATCAGTTTCATTCCTCCATTTGCTTTCTTTAGGTTCACAAGTAAAATTCCAGGTTACAGCACACCTACATCAGTTCGTTGAAGTGGGTTTCACAAACTCCATGGCTTTCTGATCATATCACTAGCTTTGTCCCTTTACCGTGTCCCTGTAGCAGTTCACCTTTTCTCAACTTCCTCCCTGTTTTTCAGAACTTTTGTCCCCTTGGCTACTTCTGCTCATGCTTCTGTCTTCTTTGAAAACCCAGTAGATCAAAACTCACACCCTCCTGGGTTATAGCTTGACAGCTCTCACTCTGTCAACCTCTTTGATAACATTTACCCTAAAACAATTCCACACCCTACCTTTGTCCACCCCAGGATTTTACCATTCTCAATTTCATCATATACCAGGCACTAGCAAAGAAGGAAAAGGTGCTGGTTGGCAACAAATCATTTCTTTCCTTCCTTGATTGTACACTGTATATTTCCATTTGGTTCCTATTTCCATCTGACTCTCAGCACTTTGTTCTACCCTGTTGGTTCTTGATGTGTTTGTCACTGTTATTTGTCTGCTTAGCTCTAGTCATCTTAGTTTCCCAAATAGAATTCACTTAGACTGTCTTTCTGATTGCAATCTCTTGGGAATCTGTCTCATAACACATCTGCCTTATAATTTCCTCACAATCTGACATACTGGTTCTTGTCAAATCTAGACACATTTGAATAGGAGAAAGCTTTGGGGAAATTTTGGCACTTTCCTAGAGACTTTCAGTGCACATCCGACAGAAATAACATTGGTGTAGTAGTGGATATCTTCCAGTCCTAGAGGCTTAAGAATGTGGCACTAGTAAGAAAAACAGCAGGAGAACAATATCAGATTTTCCTTCGTAGTGATACGCTGCTCATCAAATTCACCTGTAACTGCTGTGAAAGTGCATCGTCCCTACATAAAACCTTCTTTTCTGTCTTCCAAAGAAACCCCGGGAAGCCTATTAAAAAGCCATTTGGATTCTTCATGAAAGTGCAATATTCTCATAGTCCAAAATGTGTTCTAGAGATAGAATCACAAAATTTGCATTTCTTATATTCTGATCGCTGGGGAGGAGGAGAATGCAAATCACCTGCTTTCTTGGTGATGATTGCAGATATTTTCTGATCTCTTTTCAGAAGAAAAATGCTTCACTCTACTGCTTACAGTGAATCAGAAAATGTACAGTTTATTTTCTCCTCTAAAAGAAAGATATAGATCGTTGTATGTAAAAACACCGACTGTTTTTTGCTTTATGAGCCACAATCAGAAGACGATTCAAAAAATCTTCAGAGAAGTATTATACAATGAACCATATCATGATCCACAACCCGTATGTAGGACGGACAAGATATATATATATATATATTTTTTTTGGTTTTTCTCCGGTACTGGGAACCGAACTCACGACCTTGCGCTTGCCAGGCAGGCGCTTTGCCGCTGAGCTAAATCCCCAGCCCCAATATTCTGTATTTATGTAGAGATACAAATTAGAACTTCTCTGACACCCCACTGGTCACTAGCTGTCTCAGTCACTATGCCAGTCCCCAGGTGGTGAAAAGAAAGTGGCGGAGCACGGCTGTCACTTCCTGTGGCACTCTCAGAATAATCACAAATGAAAAAGGGAGCACAATTTTCTTGTGCAGAAACCATTCCCACTATTGTGGAATGAAGGTTTCTATGGCATATTATGGCTGGTGTCTAGGTGTCTTCCAGTGTGACATGCAGTCATACGTGGAGCTTTTCAGAGGTGGGTGGATGTAGAGTGTGTGATGCTGGGATTGAACCACAGTGCAATGTGAGGGTTAAGGGGTCTGGGACTAAGGGCGTTTGATTAGCCAATTAGTCCACTGATTGATTTTGCACCTGCCATAAGCCAGGTATTCTGGATAGACTATAAAAGGAATAGAAACAAGCCACTGTTGTTGCTGGTAGTTTGCTACCTCTACCTTCGCCCGGACTTGAACTGTTACTCCTCCGAGAGGCCCCTCTGCCTTGCATCCTACCCTGGAAGTAGCCAACTGTGAACTGACACCTCCATAAACCATGAGCCAAAATAAGCCCTTCCTCCTTTACGTGTTGGGTATTTTGTCTCAGCAACAACAGAAGTAATTGAAACATGGCATAAAGCCTGTTATTGAAGAGCAAGTGTCGCAGACCTTAAAAATAAAGTGCTTAAACCAAAAGGAATATGAATTCTCAAGAGAAAAGAGGATTCTCATTGCAAGTTCAGCTAGTCAAAAATGGAATCCACCACCAAATCCTGCAAGTCATGAGTCCTGCAGCTCTAGGCAGGACGCTTTTCGTGCAAATGGGATTTTAAATTCAGTTCCGGCTCATCCCAGAAGAGGTGGAACTGACCCAGAAGACTGACTTCTTTAAAATTTGCAATGACAGAATTCTACATGTGATAGTCTTCTCAGTCTGTTAAAAAGATTTTAATAGTATTTAATTGCCAGATGCCTAATGATGACTTCACTCTTTTGTATTATTGTATATTATATGAGTGAAATGTACAACTTTCCACAAATCCACCTGCGAACAAGCACACTTCCGTCCTTCTCCACAGCCACACCTCTAAGCTGGCACGCATCTGTTCAAATCTTCAAATACAGTTCAGCACTACCACAGGCCAGGAACACACACATGCTTGGTTGTGGGAGGATATAAATGAGTACTTAATCAAGAAACCTCTTGTACTGTGTTGTACGGTTTTACCACCATAGTTGGACCAATTCAAATGATGACGGCCACAGTAATTAATTCTATGGGCTACTTGGTGCCTCCCCCCAAGTTATATTGTACAAAACATAATCTCTGATGTGATAATATTTGGAACAGGCACTTGAAGTGGTAATTATTTCATGCTGGTGAGGCTTTTATGAATGACATTATTACCTCTATAAGAAGGGTCAAGAGATAACTTACTTCATATTTGTTCTACTTCATGTGAAGCTGCAATCATAACTACTCATTTATTTCTTGCATTTTCTTCTTAAATTCACACATCAGTTACACCTATCTCCATGGATATAAAAATCTTCATTTAAATCTATACCTACTGGTGTTATTTATCTTAAATCCTCATTGTGTATTTTCTACATTCTTTAAAAATCAGTAGTGTATTTTTAAAATAATGTTTTTATTAAAATTATATCAAACTGTTATTTTCCTTAAAAATATCACTAGTGTTACACACACATGTTGTTTATTCTTACAAGTAACAATGGCTTTAAAATGAGAAAATTCTTCCAGTACAGAAACTTACAACTCATGCATGGTCAAATGATTAACATTGCTATCAAAATAAACATTAAGGGCATATAATTTCACAAGGTATATTTTTATTTTATTAAACATATCTCCTCATGTTACATATATTTACATATGTACTAGATCACAGTTCAGAATAAACTGGTTATACTTGACATGCTGAAGTTTGTAACAATCCATTAAGTAATGATTTAAGTTTGTAAAAATCCATTACATAATGCTTTAAAATGAGATAATCCATAATTCTTTCCCACAGTTGCTATGGTCATATGAATACAACCTCAAAACTTAAAAAAAAAAATTGGCATTGAGGCTCTTCATAGGTGAGAAGCTGCTTAACATTTTTCCATTTAAAGAGTCATCATGGTGAGTATCCATGATGGTGTACACACACTAAGTCCTTGTAAACATATCTGATGCCCATAATACCAAATATAAATTCCCTACAAGGCCCCTTGGACAAGTCTAAGAAAATTAGATCATTCATTGAACAATCTCCAAAACTCCAGAAATCCTATGTAAATGCAAATGAATTTTCAAGCTCTTTTTAATTTTTAAAATACTTCCACATTTAAAGACTAATGCCGTTTCATCAGTATATCATGAATTCTAGGGTTAGACAGCCAATGTGCCAAGCCAATCTCTCTAGTCTTTGTTATATTACAGACTTAGATAGTTTTTTCCTCCTCTGTAAAATGGGCACGAAGATCACATTTAATTCCTAGGACCACTGTGATCACTAAATGGCATGATCAGTCCTAAGAGCTTTAAAAGGCCCAACTCCACGTTCTAAAGCTTGAAGTAATTATTACTTATTTGTATAATATTTCTATTAAATCACTCCACTGATTATTTATTATGGAGAATATATTATGCTAGGTCTTGCAAAGAGTTGCCGCTGCTAGCACTGTAAGTTTAACTATGAAGAAAATTAATAATTTACTGAGACTCTAAACATTAAATCTCTTTTAGCATTCTAATATATATTTTCCTTAAAAGTGTAATAAAAAAAGTAGACTCATTACTGAAAGTGAAATTTAATATCTGCTGATTTGTTTCCAACAGTAATTTTGGCAAAAGAAAAAAATTAACGTAGGATTACTTTGAAATTTTATAAAGCTTTTTTATGTTACAGTTGTTATTTTACATTTTCATACATGCTCTGCTTTCATTATAATATACTGTGCTAAAATTCCTATTTTGACTAAACATAAGCTGATGTTACAGCAGGAAATTATGCAATATTCTGTTTTGGTTTTTTTTTTATTTTTTTTTTTTTTTACTTTTTGAGACAGGGTCTCACTGTTCAGTTCAGGCTGGTTTTGAGCTCATTTTGTAGCCCAGGCTGGTCTCCAACTTGCAAGACACCTCTTGCTGCAGGCTCCTAGAACTGGGATTACAGGTGTGCACCACCACGCCCAGCAATAACTTTCTAAAAAAGCTTCTAATGTTCTGGAGAAGAAAGGAATTACTACATGTTATAAGTGATTCAAGATTTTCTTTCTCCCACTTAATTAGCTGAACATGAAAATTGGTCAGTGGTCAGATTTGCTCCACAGCACTTTCCCCCTGGAAATAGAGTGAGGGAGGCAGAAATCCTATATCTTTCATCAGCCATATAGTTAAAGGAAGATTAACTACATGTGAAGAGACCTCCCTCAGCTGCATGCTTAATTTTTTTTTAAATGAACAAAACAATTTAATTTAAGCTATTGTACCAACAGTTTTGTAGAAGGATGATTGTCAATCCTAGGATACATGGACAGTGTGGAAAACATATTAGCTTGCAAAATAAAGCCAACAGAGTCACTGATGATTGAAAGTATTATCATGTTTGCCTTGGCATTTACCACCTATAAAGTGAAAAACAATCCTTGCAATATGATTATTCCTGCAGTTGGCTTATAACAATAAAGATGTTACATGGCTTGTAAAATTTAAAATGTGATTCTCCTATCTTCGGCATTGGCACACACTACTTAAATTTCCTTTTACCAGTGCTTCCTCTGATGAAAACTTTATTTACCCTTAGTTGAACTATGTGTGCACTTAAAAATTGTTCTTCATTTTAGAACCAGCATGTGACAATTTTATTCATACAGGGAAATATTTTACTTTGCATTCTTTATGGTCATGAGAAACGAAAGAACTGCTAAGAACAAAATATATTGTGAAGGAATAAATTGTTTCTACCTCTTGCCTGCTAATATTTATATTTAACTGCTATAGTGTGCCCATACTTAACTTTATAATTTCCTCAAGATTTTCAACAGCACAATGACCTTAGTTTTCTCGCATAAAACCTTAGTTTTCAACAGCATAAAAAATAGGCTGTTGGAGTTAACTTTTAATGACCTTAACATGATATATATAGTAAATCAAAAAAAGTTTTGATTTGCAAATATGTCTTCAATACGCACATATTTCCATGCTCTGCCCTTTGCCGACATTTTTCATGAGTACACGGTTTTTCCTGCAAGCAAATTTGAAATTGTTTTAGTTAGAAACTGAAATTTGGATGGACACTGTAGTTCTTTGACAGTCATCTTGGGAGCTGCATATGCCTCAAAACTGCTGTTAAAATCCCAACATACCTCAGAATGAGATGTGTAGATAGCTTCTCCCAGCGGTGAAATGAAATGAGGTAATTAGGGTAGGCCCTGATTCTACAAACTTGACTATTCTCTGTCTAAAATCAGGAAGTTGAGGAATGGAGGCAGCCTCAGAGAAGATACCATGTGACTGTGAGAACAGAGATGAGGAAGATTTATCTGCGTATCTGCTCAAGAACTGTGAAGATCACCAGCAAATCCACAGAAGTTGCAGGAAAGTCCGGAACAACTTCTTTCCCCTAATCTTCAGAAGGCAGCAAACCTGTCCACACTTTTAGGTGAGACTTTCTTGCTACCATATTTCTGTTGCTGAAGCCACTGTCTGTAGCACTGTATTTTATCAGGGCAGCTCTAGCAAACATACAGATCACATGCAGTTCAGGAAAGGGAAACTAGAGATGGACTAATTTTGTTGTTGATTTTCTTTTAGCATAAGCACTTTGTTCCCACTGTGAATTTTGTTTCTTACTTCTAAGTGTTCGAGTCAAAAGTTAATCAATGATTTGGGTCACTTAAGCTGTTACTTAAAATTACTTTACGCAATTCCTAGCAGGGGCTGGGGCCAGGGGCAACCCCTTTCTGGCTCCTTGTTGGCATGTTCTCTAACTGGAGCTTTTGATGATTAATGCTCCTCATCAGGTCGGCTTCCTGCTCATGTATCTTAAAGGTCTCCTGCAGCTCCCAGCAGTGTCATACTAATTCAGTACCCTAGCAAAATTAACAGCAGGAAGCAAACCTTTGTAATTTTCTTCCTTTATAAATAGCATTGTTCATTCAGTAAAGGATAGCTGTTCCTTCTGTAATTGTTTCTGCACTGAAAAGTTACCTTCATTCCGCTAGTGTTAAAAATCAATCAGAATGAACTGAACGCACATACAATTAACCAGCCCACTGAGAAAGAGAACCATCTTCTTACTTTTGAACTCTCCTGATATCATATCTTAGATCGGGACCTATTGTACTGGCATCCTTTAGGGTGCATTCGATACCTATGGGATACGATAAATTGCCCTGTAGAGAAGCACAATAGGCAGATAGTGAGCCAATGCCAGTTTTTTCCTTAAAAAAAAAAAAAACCCTAAAGAACATTTTATTCTCTTCAGAAAAAAAGAATAATATTTAATGCCATTGCAATGTGAGATTTAGTAGTTCTTCATTTCTAAAGGTGAACGCAAAAATGCAAACTAATAACAAATTATATACAAACTAATTTCTCAGACAGGGAAGAACTTCATCTCAAGTCACCTCTGAAATAGCTTAACTCATTCTCTACAAAGTTAAGTACACATTTAGAGACACAGACAACAGTAATTTAAAAGCTTTGCACTTTTTATGAGTTGCAGTTGCTAGGAAAAACAATCAAATGTGTTGACCCTGCTTCCTAACCTTAATTTCAAATAAACAAGATTGAAAAAGAAAAAAATCCCTTTACAAAGACAACAAAGTAATGCAAAAGAAGCAGTTAACACAAAGAACAATAACAAGGAAAACATTAAGAACAACAAAACAAAACAAAAAACACTTTAGGGATATGGGAGAAAGTAAATGTGTAAGTGGCTAGCAGCATATTTTACAGTTTACACGGAGGTGAGCAAGGTTGTGTCCTGATGTGACTGTGGAATTTTAAGCCCATTGTGAGCCTGACTTGAGCTCTTCACGGGTTGCGAACATGTCTGCGCTCACTCCGGGGTGTGAACTGAGCTGCTGGGAAGAACTGTAGACAACAGAGGTCTGAGAGTGCCTTGGGAAAGAATCAAACCCTTGGTAGAAATCTGCAAGTGTCACGCACACCTTTCTAAAATTAGAGGATTTTAATTTTTTAAAATTCTCTTGGTTTTCTCAATGCCACCTATTGCTTAGAATTCATGTTTATTCCCCAACTTGAATAGACCATGCACAGTTATTGTCTTAGTTACTTTTCTCATTGCTGAGACAAAATATCCGTCACCCAAAATAAAAAGGGGGAAAAGTTTATTGAGCTCACAGTTTGTAGAGGTTTCAGTCCATAATCGGCTGGCGTCAAGACAGGGTGATATGGCACAAGGGCAACAGTTGATGGCGGTGGAAGACAGCAAAAGCAAGGGAGAGGAGAGACAAACCTCTTTCTGACCCTTATGTTATGCCCAGTCTACTGGGATTAGGGCAGTGTCAATCCAATTAGTTAACTGATCCAGGAAATCACCCACACTTACAGCACACTTAATTCTGGTATTGAACCATGAAACAATCACAAACTCTAGATTCAGCTACCTTGGAAAACACAACGTCCCAGTAATCCTGTGTTTCAGCTCAGCATTGCTCATAATAATTTTGTCCCAACAATAGTAGAAGCAGACACAAGAAGCAGGTGTCACCCAACAGTACAGTTTCTTGGTTGAAAGCAGTTCAAGGACAAATGCTGCTAATAGTTTGCAAGTACCTTCAGGGAGCAGTAGGCTGAATAAATAGATGGGCCCAAGAAAAATGATTTGCCTTGTGACACAAGTATTTTTCCTGTATAAATTTAACCTTCAATTTCTTCATTCATTTCCATAATCTCCTATTGTAGGGCAAATTACCATTGTATTACAAAATCAGATAATAAGGATGATAGGAAACAGCAAAACTTTAGAAAGAAAAATTGCCATAAACTGAAATTTCCTGGCAAGTTGAGAAGATATGACAATAGATTGTACTCTCCATAAAATGCCAGAGAAAATTAGAAAAATAGGGCTACATTCAACAACAATTTGTGATCTTAAATCAAAACCTGTATACAACACAGAGTATTCTATGTGAACATGATCTCATTAAATATTGTACTCAGGTCCTCATATGTTTTAACATTACCAAAAAAGGTAATTTATCTAACCTTCCCTTTTATTTTATTTACATCAAAACCCCTTGCTAAATGTACTCTGTATATTTTTCATGATAAAGTGGTTACTGGTATTATCCATAACTAGAAACATCTTAAATTATAAAAACAGATTTTCCCTCCCAAGTAAAATGATGAGTCATGGATTTAAAATAAACATGTAATTTTTTGTTCAATCTTGACATCCATATTCTCAGTTTAATACCTTGTTCTTATAGTACTACTTTCTAAAAGGGGTAATTACCTTCACGAAGGCAATAATTTAACTCCCAAGGTGTGTAACCTTGAATGACCAAACACACTACCAAAATAAAAAACCAGCGAAGATTGCAAACAGCTATTTTCAGACTGAGCAAAAGTGACATGCTCAACATTATTCTTACATTGTGTTGGCACAGCTGAGTGAAGCAAAATGACATGAATGAGGTTCTAGCTGGGATTATTTATTCAAGTGAAAACAGATTAGAAAAGGCGGTGACACATGTATCATTGCCACCATAAGAAACAGCCTTGAAAATTCAGCCTCAGTTGAGTGTATTAAACTCTCTAAATGACTGGGCAGGCAAAATTATAGTCCACTAGGATAATTATAGTGCACAGTCATATCTAATGGGATCTGCATAAATCAGGGTATTGTTTGCCACAAAGTGTATTTATACTTGTCAAATGATTGTAATTGGACATTTACAAAGGATCATTTCAATTTATAAACATGACTTTTTATATGAATATTTATAAAGCACTTGTTAAAGAAAATAAATTTACTTAGGTAATTTTGAACTGTGATTTTACAACGGTGCAATATAAAAGCATCTCTTACTAAGAAAAATCTCTCCTAAGCGTCTGTTTATTATAAAGCTCAAAAATAGATAGAACCGGCTATGATCCTGTCAGCAGTTCCTAGGGCAAAACTGTTTCACAGCATCTATGTGCTCTATATTAATAATGGAATAACTTTAAATTCTAAGAAATAAGAATAACTTTGGAATAACTACTAGTATCACAACCATACATATTGGCACCCTATAACTACAACTTGTAGAAACAGCTTTTGAGATCATTCTACCTGCTTTGTGAAATCTTTCAGAAAAGCAAGAAGTCATTTGTGACAAAAATCATTGAGAAATATGAAGTGAAACAAGATACTTAGGCAACCATATCTTCCACCTTGGTTTGCCTCATTATTTTCTATTTGACTTTTTTTGAATCATATTCGGTATTACTTCATTAGCCAATAAATTAACACTACAAAACTTTTTTTTGGGGGGGTGTTTCTCCGGTACCAGGAACTGAACTCACGACCTTGCGCTTGGCAGGCAGGCGCTTTTGCCGCTGAGCTAAATCCCCAGCCCCAAAACTACAGAACTTTAGACGGTCTTTTCATAGAGCCTTTGATAGTGATGAAGTTTACCTTTTTTACACGTGAACAGCCATTATAAGGACCTAACTCCTTCAAATTCTTGGCTAGCCTCCTAGTCTGAGGCTACATTGCTTAGTCTGATAGCTACTCTCTTTAGTAGAAAGCTTTACTTATT
>NW_004955428.1:6461940-6508775 GCF_000276665.1 Chinchilla lanigera
GTACTACCAGAAGCTAACTCTCCCATAAAAATAATCTCGGAACAGTCATGGCAGGCAAGCTTTGGGACTTCTTCCTTTGCAACATGGGATATGCTTTGCTTTCTCTTAATCAGGCAAGGTTAAATAGCTTCTCTCAACCACTCAGGATGATGTTTACATAGCAGCTGCTTGCAATGGAACAATTTAAGGGCAAATGATGTGAATCAAAAGAACATATGCTCTTTTTGTTCTGTGGACAATTGCTTTAATCTTATAGGCAAAATTCCCCTTTGTACCAAATTCTCCCCTTGTAGAGTGGTCCAGTTTGGTGGGTGAAAACTTCATTTGATTCTACACGTACAACACAAATTGACCTTTCCAGGAGAAAAGACGATGTCAAATTTCCTATAGAGACTGGAGTATCATCCTCACACTCTACACAGACAGTGACTTGTTCCCTGATATGCTCAGGCATTCCCAGCTGCAATTAGCATCTCCTCGTTCTTCTTCTTCAAATAAATTTCCCATTTGTTTTTGGCTACCTAATTTAGCCTCTTAATTCGAGATTCACTTAAACCAATATATTGTCCTTAAAGCTTTTTATCTGACAGGTTGCATCAGATACATGTGTCTGAAACTCCTGTGTTACCTTGCTGATCAAACTTTTCACTACATGTTTAAAAATTGTATTCCAAACCATGGAATCTCATGTACAGAACAAGCCTCTCTCACTACACTCTGTATTCCTCAGTGCCTCATATCTAGTCAACCAATTTTCAGTATATGAAAGGATCATAATAATTTTTGAAGGGTCCAGTGCATAAGAAGTATTCCATTTACTTTAAAATTTAAACATAATTCCTAAACTCTAGCAACCAATTAAGAAAATTTATCTAAATTTAAGATGATGACAAATAACCTACAAGAATTAACAGATGTAACACAGAGGACAAGAAGAGAATTAGACAAGACCTGTGTCTCCAGAACCCTTGAGGGCCTTCAGGTCCCAGTTGGTAGTCACCTACATACTTTCTTGAACTTTCTTCTCTATTTCAGGTCAGAAAATCTTGGTACTATATATTTATTTATATTCACCAAACCTCTTGCTTTTAAAGCATTCTCCTTTTGCTAACAAATATTTTATATGATACTTGGAAACAGAAAATATTGAAACAATTGCTGCTTCTTTTAACACTGGCAACATACACAAAGTGGGCTTTGCAGTCATGACATTTTGTAGCAACTTCTGGATCATGCTCCCTGCTTGTGCCCTGTGGTTACTGATTGTTATAGAAGCATTGCAAAGTTTGAGGAGAAAAGTAATCCATATCCACAAGGTTTCTTTTTAGGAGAACAAATCTCTAATGTCTCCATACTGCAAAGCATCTCCTAGCATTATCCTAGCATTGCAAAATGGTATGAACCCTGTAGGAGCAGAACCCTACTACTGACTTGGTACAGATTTGGCTGTTGATGGTTAAAGTCTCAGCAGCAGTCATGGCAAGCAACTCGGGTTTGTTGAGGGGAAGTTCAAAGTTTATAGCATTCCTAGAGATTTTAGATGCTCCATCCTTGGCTCCATGGAATGTGGCCCACTGGGGCCACCACGACACCAGAAAAGAAGTTACAAATAAGGTTATGTCCAGTACGTTCAGATAACTCATCTCAGATTTCCAGTGTGGGTCTATTTTTTTGTGCTATTGTTGTAACACAATATTATTTAGTAATCCGGCAAATGTCCAACAAAACAATGCTTATCACTGGAGAAAGGAGGCACAGATCTGATTCTCAAGAGATTCCTCTTTGGAGGCATTTGCCTTTTAACATTACTGGAAGATAGCAATGTACCAGACAGTACAATCCCTCCTCTAACCCCTGCTTAAAAGAAGATTTAAACCACACCACCGGAATGCTGGCTGAGGACAAAAGAAAATCCAAAGTTGAGGGGAAGGAGAAAGTTACAAATGTAAATTAAACTATGATCCATTGAAGAAACTAGAACTTTGATAGGTGTATATATTTATTTTTCCTTGTTCTCTTTATTATGCCTATCTTTGTTTTGGGTACTTTTCTCTTACTGCTGAGACAAGATATCTGATGCCCAAAATTAAGGAAGGAAAGATTTATTTAGCTCACAGTTTGTGGAAGTTTCAGTCCATACTCCGCTGGCTCAAAGGCAGGGTGTCACCTGGCAGAGGGCAACAGTTCATGGTGGCAAGCAGCAAGAGCAAAAAGGGAGGAGCAGTGGAAACAGCAAGCCTCTTTCCCTCTCTTATGTTGTGTGCAAGCTACTTGTTCCAGGGTGGGCGTAGCAATCACACCCATAATCCCAGCATCGGACCACAAATCAATTAAAAATTCTAGAAACCCATCCCACAATGGCATGAGTTTTTGGGGGGTACATCTAGAGACACACTGTAACAATTTTTCATGTATTGCACAACAATCTCTCATTTTCCCTATATTTTTACTACTAACTTACATATGGTAGTGGTAGTTTATAAAAATTATTTTTCAAGTCTAAGTAAGTGAAATAAGGTTGCAACTGAATTTAAGAATGAATGAATATCATTCAGGGTTGGTTTCAGTGACCTAAAAACTTTAGTTACTTGTTTTTAGAAAAAGGAGAAATAGGAAAAATATGTGCATAAGGATAATTCTACTATAGTAAAAAGAATCATGTATTTCTTTTGTCATTACCATTGGTTAAATTTTAAATATTGATAAAATCTTTAGTCAATGCTGTACTGGATGCATTCTCTTTTTGGCACCAAGGGATTTTTACCAAATTTTCTTCTGATCTTCTTCCTATCAAAAGAGCTGTTATGGTTTGTATTTTGAAGTCTCTCCAAAAGCCTCATGCAGTCATTGAGTGGGCTTCTAGAGTTTTTGATTGAACCATGGTCCAATGCTGGGACTATGGGTGTGAGCTCTACACCCGCCCTAGAGCAGGTAGCTTGCATACAATGCAAGGGAGAGAAAGAGGCTTGCTCTCTGCTGCTCCTCCCTTTTTGCTCTTGTTATTGCTTTTGCTGTCTTCTGCTGCCATGAACGGTTGCCATCTGCCATGTGCCACTCTGCCATGTGCCACTCTGCCGTGGAGTCAGCCTAGTGTGTAGTGAAAACTCCACAAACTGTGAGCTAAATAAACCTTTCCTTCCTTAATTTTGGGTGTCAGGTACCTTGTCTCAACAATGAGAGAAAAGTAACCAAGACAAGAGCCTGGTAAGTACATTTTGTAGACTCCTTTGCACCCAGGATCTCATGTATGACTTGTATTTTGAAATGTGATTGCTGTGCATATTATTATCTAACATGTAGTGTACTTTACTTCCTTGTTCTAAATTTCCCATTCTAGAATGGTGACAGTCAGGGGCAAAGTTTCTGTGTGGTTTCAATTTGCTGTATTGTTTGCTACTAGATACTTTATACGTGGAACAATGTTCGGTGCATAGTTGATTCTCAGTAACATTTCTAGAAAATAAATGGCTGATAAAGTAATGAATATTAAAACTAACAGGAAAAATAAAAATATCAATGACTTCCTGTGAATTTTTACACTGAAATGTTATCACTAAAAAAAGGATTATCTCAATATTTAGTTTGTTATCATGTACTGAGCCATAGGTGTAGCTAATTTTGTCTTATAATTTTGTAAGAATGTTTAAATTATATCAGAACCTATAGCACTCAATGCAACAAAACAAAACAAAAATACAAAGGAAATAAAAACAGGTCTCAGGTGGGTATTTCTTAACATTTGGGCAAAATTTGTGCAATATTTTGGCAAAGGATTATCAATTCCTATAGAGTAAGATTCACATAGATTTATCTTTTTTCTCTCTCAGGGTATAGCATAGCTGCTCTCACACAACAGGAAAAATGCTTTATTGAATTGAATTGAAGTAAAATATTTGAGGGTTCTGAATAGCTAAATAATAATCCTCTATACATTTGGAATTAAATTTTATTAAATGCTATATATAGCACATTGAGTAAGGGGCTACCACAATAGAATGAATTTAATTGAAAGAAAAGTTTTCCAAACAGATTCATGATTAATGGATTGGGTAATTATTCTTCCCAATAAGAGCAATTACCAGAGAACATTTGGCAGCAGGCAGCCTTCCCCCTTAGCTAAGCACATCCTTTCAAAATAATCAGAGAAACCTTTTTTTGGCAAATTATTTAAATGACTCTTTAAAGTAACTAATAACTTGACATTACCAGTTATTTGAAAAATGTAATAATAAAAGTGGTATAGCTCATGTTGATGAAAATCCTTAAAATGGTGTAGATTTAATATTCTCTTGGATTTGAAAAAGATAAAAAATATACACTCATGTAATCTTTTTTTTGCAAGTTTGGGTTTTATTTATTTAGTTTTGTATTCCATGTTTCTTATTAATCTCTTAATGTAGATGGGCTTCTTATCCCCTGCAGTGGATCATTGAACTGACACTTTTGACATTTTTCTCAAAAAAGCATGCATTAATTTTCATCACAAAATCTAATTTACAACTGTCCTACTTCTGAATACCACTATTTTCTCCGCACTCCACTTAGTTGTACCACTTGTTAAATACCACTTGCCTGTCACATGTGAGATTTTTGTTGATGACATGTATTTCCATTTGAGACGTGATTGTCAAAGTGTTATCTTCATCAAATAAAGATTTCAAAGGCAAAAATCAACAAGCTGTCCACTTCAGCTTTTCTTGCAAATATTTGAATAACAATTGTGAGATTATAAGAGTCAGAGTCTTCAAAACTGGAAAACAAAAGCATTACTCAACTAAAGATCTTTAGTAAAAGGAAAGGGGACAGGCAATGGAATGAGAGGGGAGGGGAGGGAGATGAAATGGGAATAAAAAAAGAATTAAAGTGTGTTTTGCACATTAACCATTTCCCCATGATCAGCATCATCATTATGTACTGCAGACATGTACTAATAACAATTTAAAAATAATAAAAGAACACACTTTCACCATCAGGCCGGTAATGATATCAACATTTGAAGTACAAATATAAATATTATCAGGGTAATTTTTAAAGAAAATCATGCCAAAGTTATTTATTGTTTTAAAATATCAAATAATTCTTAGCTATTTATAAACTGTCTGACTGGCACAGGCATCACTTAATATTTTTATCCTTCTTGTTAAATCTATTATAAACTCATTTCAAGTGACTGATTGGCAATTCACTGAATTTTGCTTTAATTACCTACATATTAGAAGCATCACTAAAGATCTGGTCATCCTGAAAGGATTCAGAAAAAGGGAAAAGAATACCTGTTGAGAGCAGACACCTTTAGACTTTACTGCTAGTATCATTTAGTAATGATATTACATTATGAAGCCTCATTTATTCATCTGCAAAATGAAGAACACAAGGCTCATCCAGTTGTTTCAGGGTTACACAGAGCAAAACTATTTTGCAAACAATGAGGTGTATAAAATGTATACCAACAATGCAAGGACAGGCTCAAGTCTGCAAAAGTATTCTGTACAAAGGGCAGAACACAGCTTTGGACAGCTAGAGAAGACAGCCTAAGTTTGAGATAAAGAATAACTGGGGAAACTGTGTACTAAGAGTATTATATCTAGGGTGATTTTCTGTCTGCCTCATGCACATGTGCTGTTAAAAATCCATGCATGTAAATCTCTATCTTCACTTGGATCTTTTCAACTGGAGCCTCTAGATATTTCATGACACTTCTACCTGTCTCATCACCTTGGCTGAATCATGTAGGAAGTCCTAAAATTTTACTGTAACAACTGTTGGCTTTTCATTCTTATTATTTAAGCCAAATATGAATAAATACACTACATTAGTATTTATGCTATTTTGTAATGTTTTATTCCTTAATTTCATCACATGTACCTGAGTGGCAGATTGTTAGAGTCCATTGAACTAAGTATCCCCCCAATCACATGCAGTTTCATTGTTATAGTAAAAAACATAATTTATTCTACAACATATGCCATTATGTATATTTTTAAGGCACATTAATTTAAAACTGAAATTTAAAATCTTTCTGTAGAACATTCTTCCTAGTGGTGAATTTTTATGTACAATGAAGGGGATGGAACGGATAAGTTAATATGTTTTGGGCTACTTAATTTCTTTGACCTTATGAGGTCTGTGAGTTATTAAACAAATAATTAAGAGGCATTATGCAAATATCCTGAGCTTGCAATTATATATGATGTTTAATTTGCAAGGTACCTGTATCATGGTTCTTGTGATAGAAATTTAGAGGCAAATTCCTGGAGACAAGTGTTCAAAACCTGACAATTTTTAGGGCAGCTATTTTTTTTTTTCCACTTAAAGAAATTAAGAGACAGTATTGGAGTGAAACTCTATTATTTTTCTCTAACTCAGGTTTATTAATGAGTCTAAGCTACAGTCAAATATTTTGAACTTTAAACTTTTAAACCATTAATACCGTTACATAGAAATGTAGTCATTGCCTTAGGATGTCTGTTGAAGCACATAAGGCAGAATAGATTGCAGCAAATTTTAATGATGAAAACACTTAAGTGTACTACGAGCTCCTGATGCTGAGAATCAATTCAGATGACTATGAAGATAAGTGTAATGTAATAACCTCATTCAACCATTAAGGACTATTTATATTTTCAATGTTGGGACGGGCATATAGCTCAGTGGCATAAGTGCCTGCCAGGCAAGCAGAAAATACTGAGCTTGATTCCTAGTACCAAAAAAACACGGAAAAAAATTCAATGTTAATTTATTTTACAATTAGTGTGATATATTCAATATCAGTTATAATTGCAGGCTACATGATTCAGTTTATGCCATGTGTTAAACTGCAGTGCACAGCAACAGAACTGTCTGTGCTACTTCCTAAGCCCCACCTCTTAATAAAGCAAGTCAGTCACTTAAAATTTGAAGTTATTCTTCATGTGTCCTGTTTGATTTTAATTCCTGGAGCATGTCGTGTTCCGAGTTTTCCTTCTCCTTTAATTTGGATCTTGTTCCTTCTCAACTTTACTTTTGTAAGTAAAAGTTGATGTTCTACTTCTGTCCACCCTTCCTCTGCCAGCTTCAAAGCTGGTTCTCTTCTGTCCACTCTTCCTCTTCCAGTTTCCTACAGTTTTAATGCTTTCATGTGAATTTTTTACTCCCAAAGAATCTCTCTTTTAGAGTTTCCTCTTAGCCTTACTGGGGAAAAAGAATTAAATCGCATACTCTGGTAGTAATCATTAATTCTCCCCATCTCTACAAGTGTGTGCATGCACACACACACACACACACACACACACACACACACAAGGAGAGAGAGGGAGAGAAAGGGAGAGAAATATCTCATAAACCTTCCAGTATTAGAGTATTGGCTAATTTCAAGAGATAGTTCAGTGTCACTCTTGTCAAGACACTGCACCAGAGTCCTAATATTGAAATGCTGATCATTCCTCCTCCTCCCACCTCTAGGTGCAGCCGATGTTTATCCGATTTCTTTCAGAGAAACTTTAAATTCTCTCCCTATTAGATACTGCTTTTCATTTTCTTTGTACTCTGACATAGCCTTTCTCTAGTTCTACATTATTAGAGATAACTACCAGCAGCCTTACCTTCTCCCTTTATTTGTGTATGTTTGTCAGCAGAGAAGATCTCTTGTTCATGTTTGTCTCTTCTTCAGGGTTTTCATAGAGTAGAACATCAATAACCAATTATTGAAGAAAGAAAAGAGGGAGAAAGTAAGTCTAACACCTGAGTTCTGTGTGCACTGTATTTCCTTTCTGAAATAATGAATGTACTCTAAAATTATGTTAGGTTATAAAATTTAGTATTGTGCATGCATCATATTTCAAAGATGTAATGAAAATTGATCACATACCTATCATCACTCCCAGTCCTTAGTCTTTTGAAGTTTGGGATTGGTGGGGAAGTTTTGCCTATTGTCTTATTTTTTCTTATTTTCTTGTGATTTGAATCACAAACTATTAAGCAATTTTAGTAACTTTGTTTCTCCTAAACTAACCGCAGGATAACTTGTGAACAGCTCCCTACATGCCTCAATCCAAAGCTCAGTTCTTTTTTATTTTCTGAAAAATAAAAACTACTTTTTATAATCAACTAATAAGGAAATAATAAAGCTCAGTTTTAGCTGAAGAATCAATGAAACTATTCTTGTTTTTCATACATATTCTTCATTTAGTATTGACCTAACAAGCCTCTATTTAGAATTTCTGTGTTAGTTATATAAACAGTATAAATTATTCTTTTACATGTTTTCAGATGGTTTTTAAATTCTTAAATATGTGATTTTGCTACCTAAGAATAAACACAGTAAAAGACCGTTTTTTCCTCTGGTTCTAATATTTACTACAGCGTATAATACAGTGGGTGCAAAACAGGAGGTTATTTAATAAATACATGTGAGCCTCTAAAATTTAGCAAATTGCTGCAATTTTTTGCAAGATATCTAAATGTATTGCTTTGTTAACTTATGATTCTGATTTCATTTGCTTTTTAAGACCGTTATTATAAAGCCAATTAATTTTTTAGTCGTTTTATTGTGTCATGTTTTGTGAAATATGATGGCTATTCTTTTCTTGCCCTTTGGTAAGACTTTCCTCATTTAACCTGAAAATAGCCAATGGTGACCTCAGCTAATAAGAATCCCAGCTCTAATTTCTCTAATTGGGATATTGCTGGCCTGAATAGTATACAGTCTTCACATTCACTGGAAATATTTCTGGTTTTAGTATTGCAGGGTTAATTAAATACATTGGTAGAATTTTTAATATTTTTTTTAAATTTAAAATAGTCTTGCCACATGATAGCATCAGGCAGAATTTTCTGCTCTGAATTTTTTTTTTTTTTTCTGCTGAACCATAGACCCTAAAATAACCACTCTGATGATGGCCAAGAAGAATTAAACAGAGAGGCAGCTGTGGTCAGAGTGAAATGCTAAAGACAGTGGCATTACATCACTGGGCTGGACTCAATAATAAGCCAAGCCTACTGTCCAATGTTGGACAAAATGTGAAAAATTCCTAAAGTGTGAACCTCCTAAAGTGTGAATTGAGGTTCATTCCTCAGGGGATTGCTGATAAGATTCAAGTAATATCTTTTGTGGTTTATATCTAAATGTCTCCACGAGCCTCATGCACTCAGAGGCAGAGTTTAGGAAGGTTGGATTATGGGTACACTATAGCTGACTTGCTATTAGGAAGTAGGGCCTGGTGGGAGGTGGGCCACTAGAGGTATGACCTGGAAGGGCGCATGCTCATCCCTGGCTCCTCGTTTTCTCTCTGCTTCCTAGCTGTAATGGATTGAGCAACTTCCTTCACTTTGCTCTTCTAATATGCCATTTCTGTCTTAGAGCCAGCCAGCCCATGAATGGACTGAACCATCTGAAACTTGAGCCAACACAAATCTCTCCTTTAAGCTGCAGGCTCAGGTATTTTGTCCCTCGATGGGACAGTGAGTAAGGCACTGTATAGGCACACTTATGTACTGCTAGTGTTATATTTTTCTGCTTCAAGTGATACAACTCTGTGTATTGTAAATCTTTTCACAATTGCAAAAGGGTAAGGAATAGATATTATCATGCTCTTATTTTACCAACAAGAAAATCAAGCCAAAGAAAATATAAATGCCTGAGTAAAGCAACAAAGAGATCTAATAAGTGGAAAAGGAAGAACTGAATTTCTATCTTGGATCTAACAGCTTTGTGTCAGTCAGGACATATTTCTCATAAACAAATAAGCAAATGTTTAAGAAGGATCTATATTTCTTTTTTCTTTAATTGTAAACTAACATGATGCTGGTAATTAATTAATATAGTATACATTATTAATAAAAAAACTTCCTTATCTTACATGCTAAAAATAAAGACCCATAAGAAGGAGTGATTTAACATCTTTGCACTGCCAATCAGGATATTTTCCTTTTGCCAAACTTAGTATCAAGAAAGGACAGACTCAAGTTCATTAATTTTCCTTAAGTTTCCTTGAATCTTTTATCCTATTTCCTGCTACCAAATGAAGGAAGTTCTTCTAAGGAAGACGTGGTAGGTCTCTAAGAGGGGACTAACCTAAAAATAAAGTCCCTTAAAAGAGAGTTCTTAGGCATAGCTTTAACTGCCAACCTACCCCTTATGCTGTCAAAGCTTAGTCAACAGTACAGGCCACTGTCCCTGTCCTTCTCAGCATCACCAGTCTATAAAAGGCTTTGTGCTTCAGCTTTTCCCTCTACCATGTGCTGGCCACAAGCGGCCCTTTGTACCCTACTTCTTGGCTCATGTGAGAGTCATGCAGGTAATATTCACAATAACATGCGTGTCAAAACAGATTCCCCTGAAACATTAATTCTTACTGGGCCACTAAGTACTGTAATACTCCCCCTTGAACAGTTATCTACTCTGTTGCATGCCCAAATAATTTTTAGGAATTTGAGGAGAAAGTATGGACAGATATTTGATTCTTCCATTCAACTTTTCTCCAAATCCTGCTTTCCGCTAAGATCTTTACTCCATCTCTTTAGCTCATTTCTTCTTGGCATGTGGAAACCAAGACCTTTTTCATTTGTTTAACACCGGTCCTCCAGTCCAAGGCTATTGATTTTAGCAGGCTTTTAGTAAAGTATTTCTGACCATACAAAAGAAATTGAATAACCCATACCAATAAATGCTTAATGTTGAAAATAAGCAAACTGTCTTTCCAAAGCCTCTCAATATTTTCCACCATAGGAAAAAACATATCATTTTGTGTTTTTTAAAACCCTAATTAACAAGTCAGGCCCTCATGTGAAACACCCATCACTCTTCTTCTCTTCATCCAGTTACAATCCCTCCAGAGTATCAAACAAAAAATTCCAGGTCTTATTTAAAATTTAACTTTCTAGTTTTGAAAGATACGATAATGAGATTCCCAATAGCAAAGGGAGACGTTATCTTCCTCTGACATAAAGTCTTATTCTCTGTACTGAAGAATTTGTGTGCCATTTACTTTTCTTATTTTCCTTCCTTTTACAATGATACATTATTACTTCATAGGATTCTAAAGAAGCATACTGTGAAAAGGATAAGAAAATATTTGGAGGTTTATGCATTTTCAAATGCACTTTGAAGTGAAAAATATGAAGATAAGTAAAGAAGAGGAAAAGTATACAGCGGTTTGTAAAGTCAGATGTTATTTTTCATCACTGAAAAGCTGGTGATGAGACAATTACTCCAGTTTAAAAACAAACAAACCGGTAATGGTCTAAACTCTTCTGTGGTTGTTTTTCTAATTTTACTCTTATTTATCCTTTCTAATTCTTCTTATATTTCTTCTCCTTACTTTAGGGTCTTTATTATAAATTCATTGAAGAATGGCTTTATAATATAAATAGTCAATTTTTGTGTTCTTGAATTTAGAAGGCTACAAAAAGGATGAAACTATTTTATAATGTGAAAATATCTGATACTAAAATATCAACTACCATATATGTCTCTTACTCAAATTACTCTGGCTAAAAACAAACAAACGAATAGTGGTCTAAACTATACTCTTTTTTTTTTTTTTTTCTAATTTTACTCTTGTTTCATGTCATTTTTGTTTTCTCTGATATTTCTTTTTTACTTTAGGGCCTTTATTAAATTCATTGAGGAATGGCTTCATAATAAAATTAATAGTCAATTTTTGAATTCCTGAAGTAAGATTACAAAAAGAATGAAACAATTTTATAATGTGAAAATATTTGTTACTAAAATGCCAATTACTATATATATAATGTGCACCTGTTCCTCCCTAACACATACGTGTATGTCAGTAATATACAAGCATATATCTCTATAATTTGCTTGGTTACTTTTACATACTACAAATATTTCATGTTAAATGCAAATAAAGGGAAAATGATTACAAAATCCACTTGTGTATACTTTAGAAATCATTTAGAATTTCAGGAAGTCAGTAAAATATGAAGTTAAGCAAAACCTTTTCTTATTGCTAAAAGCCATGGAAAACTGTACAAGGAGCAGAGTTCACAAGTTTAAAAGTAGAAAGTTTCACTGACTGGATAATGACAAAGAGCTTGAGAATGTGAATGATTTAAATATCAGATGATGATGAGAACCTGGGAGAAAATTGATCAGGTCTCCAATTGTTTTTATGAAAAATAACTTTTTTTGTAATTTCTCTTTTCAAGCCAAACAAGAACGGAAGACTGAGGTATGATTTCACCTCATGGTATTGAGATGATAATTTTGCAAATAAAATATTAATACTTGAAAGATTTTATTCCACCTACAATTTAGTGCATAGTGTAAGATAGAATCAATGATGCAAACCAGTACTCCACTACTGAAATAATTCTTATCAAAATAATGCCAAGAGGCAATGGTAACACAAAGAATTAGGAAGGAAGAACATAAGCAGAAGAAGGTGGACAAAACTTACACTAACATAACATATATTAACTATTCAGATCACCACTTTCCATGTATGACTTCAGAATTTATAACCAAAGAGCGAATTCTACCTCTAGCTAAATGTGTAGTATTAAAATTTTAGGTAGATTTCAAGCAGTATGATTACTGTATATTTTTTCTACCTTTCAGAGAATATACACAGCATTAGTAAGACTATTACCCCATAATACTTAAAACTTGCAATGGAATCAAGGTAATTAATGATATCATTATATAAAGAAATTTCTAGATGTAGATACTGAGTTAGAGCTAAACTTTAAGACCTTTTGATGGCAGAAAATGATGACAACTGATTTATTCCCACTACAAATAGCTTGAGTAAGTGGGTCACTGTTAAGCACTTGCCTATTCATGGAGGTGAACACCAATTGTTAACTCTGTTTTTCCCACTTCTCCATCCTTGTTATTGCCATTTGCAGAAGCGACTCTAAATTGTAACTGCAGAAACACCCCAGTGATCCCTCTCTGTTACTTTTCAACTTTAACCTCTAATTTCATTTATATATGATTTTTACTTCTGTTTAATATAACTAGTGAGAGTGATTTTTTTATTCTTCTGCACTGAATATTTTATATTCATTTCATGTAAAAAGTGTAACATTGATTTCTTTGTTTAAACAGTTTGAAATAAATATCAGAAAAGGAACAGAAACATTTCTTCAAAAACGGAAAAAATTTTCCTTAAAATTTATACTCAGACGTCAAAGAATAGAATTTTAAAAGAAAATTAATGAACATAGAATAACTGTACAGAGTACCAATATATACTTTCACTGTGCTGTATTTGACTCTAAACAACAAAAAATGATCTCCACCTTATTTGCTGCTCAGTTCTTACTAACCTGGTATCACAGACAAACGTTGCTTATTTGTGCTGAGTCTGTTAAAAGCAGAAAATACTTCTTTCAGTTACAAATAATACAACATATACACTTGATAAACATGATTGCCTGGTCAAAATTTGCATTCTGCCAGAAAGTTACTGTATTTAATATGACAACTCAATCATAAGAACTTGCAGACTGCATTGAGAAAAATTCTAAATAAATGTCTAACAGCACTTGGAATAAAGTAGATTAAGTTCACAGGGAGCATTTTCCTAGAAATTTTACTGCATCAAAAATGCTGAGTGCCAACATTTTATATTATTGAAAAAAATGACAAGAGTGTTCTGTGACAAAGTATGACTGATGAGCCCATTTACTTAATGTATGTTTTAAGGGTTTTTTTGAAATTGTATAGCTGTTTACTCTTATAAGTTATTCTTAATAATGTTAAGTTCAAGTCATTTTTTACCTTGATGGAAGAAAAAGTGATCTTAAGGAACTATTTTCAGTTAAATTACTTTTGCTATATCTATAAAATTCTATTTCTATATGGTTTAGATGATTAAACATGTTTTTACTTCTGTTGTGTCATAAGAAACTACAAAAAGTGTTGATACTTTTACCTGGCTGTCTAGTGGTAAGTTTATGTTGTTCTGTTTTCCTTTCATAACGATGTATCTTCGATTTTATAATGATGATTTTTTCAAAAGAATATCCTTCAATAGTAGTGTTTTGAAAGATGAAAAAGTTTTAACTCTTCACTCTGGAGTTCAGAGTCACCCTACATATGTCTGAGTATTCATGAACTTCATCTTATAGGTCACTTTGTGTCCAGTGACACTACACTGAAGCAGAAGCACAGGGGTGATTTGATAATGTCATAAAACAATATATTCCTTTGCCTCTTCTTGTTGCCCTTCAGCCTGAAAAACAGGGGCTGTTTAGATAGCACCTTCTCAACACTGTTTGCCTTCATGGCCTTTCAGTCAGTACAGAGCATTGGTTTGAACATGATCTGATTAATCTCTGCCATCTGAAAATTCTTGTGCACCTATAATAATTCATCAGGACCTATAATAATTCATATAGTTCTTGTGCACCTATAATAATTCATATAGTTCCTAAGAAGAGATTATTAGCTATTTAGATATTATTTGACTAAAACATTACCTAAATTATTTGGCAGAAGTATTATTTATGTTTTGTGATGCCAGTCACAATAAACAATTTCGATTAATTTCACTGTTACATAGAAATACAAAATAATTCTCAAGTTTTCTGTTATTTACAATTTCTTATTTTCTTCACCATTTCTACACAAGCCTTCCACTTCTATGCTGTTTTCTACAAGTTCTTTGACTATATTATGTTGTTGTCAATATATTTCATATGATTAATGTACAAACATTGACCAATATGTAATGATTACTTCCCATTATGCACTTATAGATTAAAAAGTCTTTTGATTTAAATTCATAAAATACCTTTTAGTAATATTTTGGTCATACCTCCTACCTGCAATGATTATAAAATAATTAAGTGATAAAAATACTTAAACATCAGTTGTTACAGAAGCTAGGCTCACTAAAGGTAGACATGAATTGGGAAAAGTGAATCCTTGGATAAATGGAAGCACTCTGGATCTTTTTAGTTGTCCCCTTCTTTGGCTTTGGTTATGCCTCAGACTCTTAGGTATAGTGCAACACACCAATCAGTCTTACTTGCTTAAGGAGTCAGAATCCAGAGCTCAGTTTTAGTAGAGTATTTCAAATAAACAACAAAACTAACCCAGTAGAAATTCAGACAAAAGGGAGAGATAGGCTAAGGCCTAAAATACATTTACAAAATGTGCCCAAATAATTATTTAACTGTTTAATTATGTATGTGAGAAGGAACCCCCATGGCATCTAGTGATACTGGGAACTATTATCTGTAAGAACTGAGTGGATATTTCTGCCACAATCCACTCCAGGTAAAACAGAGCTTAGAGTCTAAGTTCAGACAAGCTTATGAAGTGCTACAGAAAAAAAAAAAAAAAAATCAACTTTCTTCCAAGAAATAAACTTAACCCAAAGTATCTACTAAATATTACTTAAAATGTCCTTTGTAAAAAATATTGAATATTAAAAGTATAAAGAGAATGAGGAAAGCATCATTTATATTCAAGAAAAACATAACTATACAACCAGGAATGCAAATGACCCAGATCATAGAAGCAGCAGAAAGGAGATCTAAAAGAACAATTTTAAATATATTGAAGAACCTGAAAGTAATAAAGTATAAGTATTCTCTGAAGAGAAGAAAAGTTATAAAAACAAAAAGAAATGGGAAAGCTGTAGCTTAAAATCATATAATAATCAGTGAAATAAAAACATTTGCTGAATGGGCTTCACAGCAGTGTTCACAGCATGAAAGAATAAATCAATGAGCTTAAAGAGCTAGGAATAGAAATTATCCATTTTGAACTACAGAGACTCTTACCACTGAGACCAAATGAAATGAACTAAATCTTATACCAAACTTGGTAGGACTTCAGGGAAGACGGCAGAAAGGTAGGCAACAACAAATCAGCTTCTCCAAGATTCAGAATCCACACACTGGAAAAGAATAACCTGGAAAATCAGGAGGATAGTGAATCTCTGGGACACAGAAATGATTCAGCCAGAAAATTGAAGCCTGACCATGAGGGTGCAGAAAAAGGAAGGAGCATTCTGAACTTTCTTTTCAGGTCTTGACCCCAGGAATATAAGAAAAAAAGATGGAATCTACAGGGACACATTGAAAGTGGGTGATTCCAGAGGTCTTCAGGGAAACACACCAGTACAAGTGAGCTGTGGAAGCTGTGTTTTCCAACAGCTGTTGAGTGCCTCTAACTCAAGTGTCTAGGGGCCAGGGAGCTGGTCATATAGCTCAGCAGCACATAGCTTGCCTGGCAAATGTGAGGTCCTGGGTTCAATTCTCAGTACCAAAAACAAAACAAAGCAAAAACGAAATCAAGTGTCTGCTATATCTCCTGGAGAGCACTTGGTTAGCACCCATTCTAGGAGGAGGCCAACTGGGACTCAGAGCAGCTACTAGTTGGTTTCATCTCAGGGGTCCCAGGGTTGAATTCCCACTGTAACTGGGTGAGGGACAACCACAGCAGATGTCCGGATGTCCAAATGTCCATGGTCAGGGAGCCACGGTCAGGCTGGCAAGCGACACCAGAGTATACTGAGTTAAAGGACTCAGGCCACCCTCCCACCCCCAACCGGAGGCTATACTAAGCCTGAGTTTGTGTGGATTTGAAAGTTGCAGAACAAGCACCCCACCGTAATACTATTGCTGGATTTTTAGTGAGTAATTAACGTGGATCTGGGCTCTGACTGACTCCTTTGTCTACCAGCAAGAGCAAAGTCGTGCCTCGAATTTGACACGGTCACGAAACTGTAGACCCCAAAAGATAACCACAGTTTGGAAATCACAGAGAAATTTCTTTTTTCCTTAGCTTTTTAAAAAAAATTTTGTTTGGCTATTTTTTTATTGTTTTTCTTTTCCTGTGCATGTGAACATTGTTTTTAGTTCTCTTTATTCTTGTTTTAGTTTTGGTTTCATTTCTCCCTGTGTGTCTTCACCAGGTTCCTGAGGCATGGATAATCTTCCTTTGCCCTTCAGCTTTGCTTCTAAATGCTCTTTGTTCTTTTATTTTTATATTTTTCCTCTTGTTTTTAAATTTTCTCCCTTTCATTGTCTCTCATTTGTATTCTCTATATAATTTATTTCTTTTATTTTGTATTTCTTGCCAGCTTTGTGTTCTCCCTTTATGTAATTCTATAGACATCCTTCTATTCCTCAATAAGTTCATTTGTACCACTTCCTTCTCCTACTTCTCTTACTAACAATTTTAAGGGCTCAGAATTTTCCTTTTGTGCTCCTCCATTCCCAAACCCTAAATCTTTAATAGTATAATCATAAATCCTTGTTACCCTTTTGATAATTAACTCTGTAAAATTATTACTAAATTATTTTCTACCACCAACAGAGATACAGCTTTTACATTGAGCTGTAGAGTGTACCTATTAGCTGTAACTCAATGCTTTGGTTTCTTTAATGTTTAGATCAGAACTGACAATTTCTTATCTAAGAATGAGGGTAGTACATAACTGGTTCTTCTGATGCATTAATATCTAATTTGTGTTGGTCAATACAACTGTAACTGTTTCACAAGGTGTTAATGAAGTCACATAATTGTAGCTCTTTCTCTGTAACTCACCACTCTGTAAGTCAAAGGCATTGCTTATGTCACAATGGTTTTGTGACATTAACAAAAATAGAGAACATTTGCAGAAAAATGTCACAATGCCTTTGTGGCACTGACAATAATAGAATACATTCCCAGAAAACTTGGTTGCTGGAGTACCCACACTACATTCTCCTTTCCCAGGATAAACGTAGTGGTCCAATTTGGGGGCTATGCCATGATGATAGTAAGCCATGCTCAAAGTTCAAAGCATCGTACCATGGTGATATATGCATATCCATGTTAAACAGCCCAGATTAACATGGATGAATGAATATAGGAAGTGTGGTTTAACACACAGTGGATGACTACTCTCATAAAGAAGGGTAGTTTTGAGACATTAGGTAAATGGATGTACTCTGAGACCTTGCTTTTAAGTGAAATAAATCAGACATCCATGTTTAAATATTGAATTGTTCCTTTTGTGTGAGAAACTGAAAGTGTAAATATGGACTAAAATGGGAGATAGATATTGGGAAGCAGGAAGAAAATATTCAAAAGAGAAAGGGAACAAAGAAGGTGAGGGAGGAGGAGGGTGGAAGAGAAAATGAAAAAGAATAGAAGGTAAAAATGAAAACAAAGCTTCTGTAAATAAATAGAGAAAGAAGTGTTAAAGGGAAGGGAGGGGAAGGGGGAAAATTAAGAATCAAGATACATTATGTACAGGTTCAAATTCCCTATGATGAATGTGATATATACATTAAATTGAAAACAATAACAATTACAATTTTGTGTATGAACCTATATTATCTAGTTTTGTGTTACTGTAATAATATTTCTGACAGGATCAATTTGTAAGGAGAAAATGTTTAGTTAGACTCACAGTCTTTCAGTTTCTTGTACCTCATCAATTAATTGGTTCCATAGTGTTTCAACCTATGGGGACACAGTACACCATGTCAGGAGTACATGGTAGAGTAAAATCATTCACTTCATAGCCAGGAAGGAAAAAAGAGGAAGAAGAAGAGATTTGGATATCAGTCTCTTCTTTAGGGGCACACTCCAGTGACATGAGGACCTCTCACAGCTTCCACAGTGTTCCAGAAACTTCACCCTAGAAACAGTCCTTTAATACTTGAGCATTTCAGAAACATTCAACGTTCATGTATAGCAGGACCTAAAAGATTTTTAAGTACGAGGCACAACTAAAGGATAGACAGACAAATATAGGTAGCTGGAAATATTAACACAATCTCCACTAATTAAAACACCACTAGAAGAAATAGCCATGAAGCATATGTAAGATCTAATAGGAAATCAAGTATCTTGATAAAATTGACATTAACAGAATATCACGCCCAAGAATTATGCATATATAGATATATATATGTATTCAAGAATATATTTTATCCAATGAACATTAATTTTCACCATGATAAGTGAGGTGGCATGCTGTAAAAATATGCCTTAAGAAATAGCAAGGGCTGAAATATTAGAGAATATATTATCTGGCCTATTTAGACTTAAATCAGCATAATTAACAACACTGTACTTTAGAAATCACCAATAACTCAGAAATCAAACAACGCAGTTAAAATGGTGCTCATAGAGGCATTTTATATCCCAAAACATTTTCAAAACATTGATTTAGATTGTTCTTTTAAAAAGACAGAAAAAACAACAAATGGAAAATAAAGGAAGTAAACACAAATGAAAATAAAATTATGTCATACTATACAAAATTAAAAATATTTTTGTTGTTTATAAATATTAATAATTTTAAATGAATTCAGATATGGAGATAAATTGATAATGTCCAAAATTACTATAAAACCTACAATATCAAAATAATGCTAAAATAAATAGTAAAAATAATTAAAAACAACCTTTTAATAATAAATTCAACAATTTGGATGAATTGAAAAAATCCTTTAAAACATATAACTATCAAACCACATATGGTGACATATACCTACAATCATAATCCCAGCACTTAAGTGGCTGAGGCAAGAAGATTTCTGGGAGTTTAAGGCTAGCCTCAGCTACACAGTGAATTCAGCCCAGCCTGAATTACAAAGTGAGACCATATCTCAAAGAAACAAACTAAAGAAAAATTAAATTAAATTAAACTAAACTAAAATACAAAGTACAACTATCAGTCATGTATGGTGGTGCACATACATAGTCCTTGTGCTTGGGAGGATGAGGCAGGAGGATCACTGTCAGTTTCAGGCTAGCTTAGAGTGCACAGTGAGCCCAAAGCCAGCCTGAACCTCATAGCAAGACTCTGTCTCAATCAAAACAAAACAAAACAAAATTTAAACACAACTTAGGTATCTTAGTGAGACCTGATTTCAAATAATAAAATGAAAAGTCTTAGAATGAAGCTCAGTGTAGAGACCCTGGTTCAAATTCCAATTATGAAAGTCAATTTAAATTTGTTATTAACTGCTTACAACAGAGAAATCATATTTGATATCAATATGATGTACGATGTTTAATGTGAAACAATATCACACCTATGTTCTTTCAATAAAATAGAATAGAGGAGGACGAAGTAGTTCTCAAATAATTTTCTGACTGTGACATCCTTTATTACAAAATTTCTCAAAAATTTTATGGGTAAAATACCTCATAAATCTATAAGTTAAAACACTTAAGAAACCCTAGCAAACTGAGCCCACTGACATATAATACAGAAAGCTACTATACTAATAAAGTTACATATAAGAAAAGTTACTACTTTAAGATAATTAACTAAAATGGATAACTTTTAAAGTAGACTTTATTTTTAGAGTAAGTATAGGTTCAAAAAACCTTGGACAGAAACTGGGTATATTTTAAAGAAGATGAAACAAACTTAATGCAAAGTGAAAATTTAATATTAATATATGCAGCCTATTGAATCTTAATGATTTGAATGAATAGTGGGGCAATATTTTCCATGTAATTAAAGTTCAGAATTAAGGAAATGTTACTTTCACACAGAACCAAGCTGAAAATATGAAGATACATGAAAGTTGCTTTATAAAGTGCAGGTTGTCATACAAAAGGAAATGGATGCTAAGACACAGTAAACGGTTCAGTAGGTGGTGAAAATCGTAACATGTGAACCACACATGGCCTGAAACTCTGTCTCAGTGATTTGTTTTAGTAATGTCTCCAAGTTTCTAAATACTAAGATTAAAACAGGTTTCCTAAGTCTAAGACTTTTGATAAATAAATTATAAAAGCCAAATTCTCAATTCTAAATTATCCTCATGAGGTAAATTCTATGTTTTTTAAAAAGAAAAAGATAACTAAATTGTGAAGTTAGACTAGATTATAAATTGTTCTACTTGCTAATCATCTTAGCTTTTTCCTGTATTGGCTCCCTCTCGTGACTACTTTAATACTCTCTAATGCCAATGGTTTCAGAATTTAAATTTACTCCTCATAAGTCAGTGCAGGGCTAGGAATTTAGCTCACAGGCACAGTGCCTGCCCAGCAAGCGCGGTCATGAGTTTAATTCCCGGTACAAAACAAAAGAAAACAAACAAAAAAAGCAAAGTCAGTGGAATATAACGCAGCTCCGCCGGACACTTGGGTATACATATATAAGTTAGGAGACTCAGTGTTGAGTTTGTTCCAATGATCCAGTTCTCCTTGGCTGCCCTCCCAAATATGTTAAATAAATGTTACTAATGGTTTCCTACTCAGGAACAGAGATCTGAACCGCCTAATTGCTTGTCCAGTCTTAAATTCCAACTTACTACTTTGAAATAAAATAGCTTGTGTAAACTAGCCTACTAACCTTTAAACTTTTCTTTATGACAGTTTCCTCTTGGTTGCTCTCAGAGTCCATTTACCATGTGAGAATTCCTGATGTTTATATTTTTTCGCCACAATACAGTTCATAGTTTTATTCTTAATATTTCACATTTTATCTGTTCAGTATGTGCGATCCATCAGACTTTAGCTATGTCTCAAACACAGTCTCATCAGTAATACCTTCATTCACCACTGTTATTTCGGTTCATTCATATTGTTGCTTTGTCCTTCTACTGAGAGATGTGAGAGAAGGTGTGGGCTTCCTATCTCATCCACCAAGATCTCAAAGCAGACTATCTTTTTCTTAAAACTTGTTTTTAGCTAATTCATTTGACTTTTCATTAGCTAGAAATAGGTCGTGAAGATATGTGCATAAAATAACTGTAAAATGGAATTAGCTAGATATTGTATAATTAAAGAATTACTGAATTTAAAATACATAAGCTCACAGAGAGCCATCAGAATTTTATTGCCAAGGCAAAATGGTACTCTAATTTTCTTTGGATTTAGTCTTTCAAGAAAGTTTTATGCTCTAAACAAGCTAGCAATAGTCTTTCTAGTCGCTCACAGAGTGTTATAAGAGTTTTATTATTTTACCACAATTTTCTCTGCGGAAATGTAAACCTTTTAATATTTGTGTGGGCATGTAACAGATACTTTCAATAATTTACTTTCCCTACATAGGGATCTGCATATTTTAGGACCTGTGCCAATTTTAATCACAACTGTGGCCAAAAGGAATGAAAAAGAAATTGCCCTCTTATAACTTCAGTGACAACATAGTTAATTAATTATTTGTTAAATTTAAAGTAAAGCATAGCAGTTCAAAGGCAGGTCACAGCCTAATTTAATGCCATGTAAAATTTGGATATGCCTTTCACTTTGGTTGACCCAACTGAAATTGATTATGTCCCTTCAATGTGGTGACTCAGAGGACAGATTACTTGAATGTGTTATATCTAATGATTTGTACTGAACAATGGAAGGAAAATGGCAGTTTAAAGGAGCATTCAGATTTATATTCTAACTTAGTTGTAGGTAACGTTGTAGAGAACAACTTTTCATTAATATATGTACACTCATTGGAAGAATTCCTTACATTTAAAATGTATTTTGTTTTTGCTGTTTCATGTCTATAGATAGTTTTGCAGTAAATGTCCTCAAATGTGATTGTTAATCTTATGAAAGAGTTGGTAATTTTAGAGACACTCACCAACTTCAGCTCTATATCTATGTCTTTATTGTTGATGAATATGGTTTTATCATAGGTTTCATAGGAGAGCATTAGGTATCATTATTTTAATAGCAACACTTTTCTAAAGAAGGTGCATTTAGCAATGTGAAATGTTAGTGATCATGGGTCTCCCTTTATTGAGTATAGAAGAGTTATCTTCTTTCATCCAAGACACTGAAAGCACTTAAATGGCATTATCTCATTATCTCTATGACATCCGCTGACAGAACTGGCTGGTAGTATAATTCCCAAATTATTGGTGGATAAAGTCATGTACATCATGGCTTTATAATTTAGCTAGGCACCTGGCTTCCTTAACAAAGAGCTTTCAGCTTTACTTCATCTAAGAAACTTGTCTCAGTTATGTCTTCACATTTCTAGTGTCGACTTGAACTTAAAGTTCTCAGAAACAACATATTTAAATAGTCATTTGTCCAGTGAATAATTTTTTCCTGAAGAAATTTAATTGAATTCTACTTTATTCAATTGTGATATAAATGAGAAATGAATAATATTTTGGATAAGTCATAGAAATTTACTTGGATCATTGTGTATTACCATTGGTGAATTCCTACCATCTTGTTTAGTGAAGCTCTGTATCATGTCTAGTGTTTTTTGAATTATTTTTTATTCCCTTTAATGGCCTGATCAATCTTGCATTCTTACATCTGGTAACCTAAGCAACTTTGTTGAAGATAACAATATGTAATAAAACCACTGTTAATTTCTATTATTTTATTTTGAAACACTGTATCATTTTTATTGTTTTTATATTTTGTTTTTGTCTATGTTGGTGTTATTTTCTGACTGATTTTTATATTCTCTTAACGTTAAAAATTTTTTAAAAAGAAATAGGTTTATGTTTTCACTGTGCTACATGTCTTTAGTTACTTATAAATTGTGGTCTTAATTTTTCAATATGTAATTTAAAAAGCAATCCCATACAATTCATTATCAGACGTGTACAACTCAAAATTTTAATACATATACTTCTTGTACATGATTCTCCAGTGAATTAGTGAGAAACATCTAAATATTTATCTGCGGCAAACAGACTAACACCATGATGACCCAGAGCTTTGGTTAGCAGAAACGTGCTTGTTTAATGGAAGTCATTGAATGGAGCCAAGATATTCTAATCACACTCTTTCAAATTTTGCATTTTTTTTCTAAGTAGAAATAAATACTGCACAAATAAAAATATATGCTTTTATAACTGTTGCATAGGATTACAGTGGATATGAGGGCTCTTACAAAAAATTATATCATGGCTTATACAAGAAGTGTCCTAGAGATTGGACACTTCATTGGACTTTTTTTTTTTTCAGTTTGTTGGATAAACATGATTAATTGATACATAGAATGGGATTTAGAAAGTGAATGGAAACAGAAAAAGAGGATACAGAGCTCCATAAAGAGCTTTTTCTATGACTTTTCCTTTTTTCTCCTGAGGAAATGGATTAAGTGCTTTTGTATAGGAATATACTTTGGAAAGGGAGAATATACAAATCTAATACAAACATAAGTCTGTCCTTAAAAATTATAGATGTACTTTGATATAAATTTAAAAGCAAGGCTTTTTTAAACAGTGAGAGGGAAGCACAGACCAGCACATCCTTTGTTTTACTTCAGTTTGCTTTCTGCTTCTCAGCAATCCCCAGACCCACTATGGCTCAAATAAATGCTGTCATGAGCTCAAACATGATAGAAAAATACGCAGTGAAAAAAGTGAAAGATCTTCCCTCTTCAAAAATAATATTAGAATATGTACTTCAGGATGAAAACTTTTATACTTTTAATGAAAGCTCTGGACTTCACTCATGTATTATGAAATGCTGCAGTGACACTAGCAGATATTCAGTTTTGACAGGTAAATTAGGATTGAGTTCTAAAAAATTTGAGACTTTGATCTATTATTAGAAAAATGTATTCATATTTTCATCTCATAACTGTAAAGTTACATTAGATTTCTTTTCCAATTCAGAGGTCCATCCAATTAAAATTTTACTCCCAAAAAGAATATGTAACCTTTTGATCTAGATTCAGAGTAAGCATATGCAATCTTTCTTAAAAATATGTTTAAAAATAAGAGCCAATCAATATATTTCTCCTTTTCCCTGTGTAAAGGTAGAAATTGATAATCTTTCTTAAAAGTAAACGGAAATGTGGCCATGATACAAGAACAAGTTAGCATAAAAATAAATAAAACTGCCAGCATTGACCCTGGCTGTGTTCGGTCCTTTGACAAAGTTGAATATCTTAGTAGAAGAATCACTTTTGAGTCAGAAAAACGTACGGCTTATTATATTTTTCACATTTAAGACATTGTCCTGTTTGATATCAGGCCCAGAATAAAACATAATATTTATTAAATTGTTCAAATAATAAAGATGTTACTAAATATTAAAACTGTGAGGGGTATGCACAACGCTACACAATGTTCTCTGCATCTTAGACTAAAACAACTGGAAAGAAATGTTTGCTTAGAGCCCTGAGGGTCAAGATCTCTCAAATCCCTGTTCAGACCAGGACAGGCAGGGGATTCCAAAGACGACTCTTGGCTCCAAAGTGTAAATCTAGGAACACTTTGACAGCAGTACGTCAGTTCTGACCTTAACTCCTGCTGAATGATTTGCTCCTGTGAGAGAAAACCTCTCTTCTACTGAACTGTTCAAAATTCATTTCCAGTGTGCATTTGCTTGGCTTTCTGCTCTGAAAATATATGCAGACAAAGGTGATTGACAGCCCTTTGGTTACCATACCATGAAGTCTGAAACCAGAAAAGCTACAGCTCTAATTCAGAGAGAGCTGAAAGCTTCAGAACCTAATTTCTTGAGGTTCATTCTTAGATCTCTGCTTATTGTCCCAAGAGGAAAACAAATAATCAGGGATTACATAAGACTAATGGAACTGTGTATAGCATGAGGGTGTAAATATGGAAATTGCCGTCATGAATTCTCTGCTCTTCTGAAAAGAAGTCACATTTATTAAAGTAGTTCTCACAAAGACGGCTGATGAAATCATCTCATTTAGGAAAATATTTCTTTTCAAATAGAGAAACGTGTGGGACATATTTACATATAATTTAAAAGTTAGAATAATATGAAATTTTCCTGTAACAAAATATTGAAATATGGTACGAAGTATCAAATCACACACACACACACACACACACACACACACACACACACAGGAAACCTAATGCCAGTCTTCTTTTCCATTTCTAAAACTCTGGCTATTAAAGCTAAACTCTCAGTTCCCCTCTCCATGCTGCTTCTAGATATGAATTTTGCCAAAGAATTTTTGTTAATTATTGTCTGATGTCAATACAAATTTTTATTTCTCTTCTTTCCTCATTCTTTCTAAAACAACTGTGCATATGCTAATTAGGGTGAAACACTTATCATGTGGGCATAAGAGAAAGGACAAAGAAAAAAATGAGAGGTAAGAGAAGGAAAAATAAAAAAGAGGTCAGTATAAGCTTTATTGATTATTTATATTCTACTCTGATTTCTTGCTATATGATGAAAATGATCCTGTTAAACTGGTGCATTGAATAATGACTTCCCACAGATGTTCACATCATAGCCCAACAACACGCAAATGTTCTATTTTTACATAGTAAATTACATTTTTCAGATGAAATTAAATGAAAGAACTTGAGATATGGCCTTATTTGGAACTACTAGAGTGACTAAAATTGAATCACGGGGGCAGGCATCCCAAAGGCTCAGAGGCAGCAGGAGCGTTAAAACTGATGCACTGCAGGCTTTGTAGCAGGAGGAAGGGAGAGCTGAGCCAGGAATGCCCGGATATGCTCTAACGCTGAGCAAGAGGGCGGGCATCACGAAAACGTGCGAGGAGAAGGCGCTCAGTTCTCTAGAACATGAATCAACAAGGCATCCATGGCGCATCCTCTAGAATGGGAGAAAGGGAACAGATTTGCTGCTAGAGCCTCTGGAAAGCAAGAGACTCACGTATTTATTTTAGACTTTAGGCTGTAAGTGAATTAAATCTATGTTGTCTTACAAATTTAATAATAACTTGTCACAGCAGCAATCAGAAACCAATCTCGCCACTGATTTCTGCTATTTGAAATATACCTGTAAACTGCACTGGAACAATTGCATAAGCTCCCTTATATTTCCAACATTCCAGAAACATCTCAAGGACAACCTCCAAAGTTAACTAAATCTCCAATGATAGGTATGTATTTTTGTTCAAGAAATGATAGGTTCTGTTTATTTAATAGAGAGAACTTTTAAAACAGCATTTGTTAGGAGTGATTTAATTTGCTCATCAATTTATTTCTTGATTTTTTTACATTAAACTGAGGATTACTGGTCCTTTGATAACATTCTTTAAAGATAAATTACTTAAAGTAGATTTCATATCTAAATGTGCAGGGAGTTCTTAAGCAAAATGATATCCATGTGCATGAAAACAGAGACATGCACGCACACTTATAAAAATACAAGGAGCATAACAGGTGTGTCAAGTAGACCCGCCAACTGTCTCCTGGAGCCCCACCTAGTGATCTAAGTATCCTTGCATTATCTATCTCTTGATGATGGGTAAAACAGCAAAGATATTAAGATATGCTATATATGTTTATATTGTGTCCTATTGAAGCATTAAACTTGGTTGAGTCTCTCCTTTGTTGGCTTCAGAAAGTTCATAGACTCATTTGTCAAGAAACAGAGGACTGGAGCTGGGAATTTAGCTCAGCAGCACAGTGCCTGCCTGGCAAACACAAGGTCATGAGCTCGATTCCCAATACCAGAAAAAAAAAAAGAAATAGAGGATGTTTCTAGGACTGGAAGATAACCTCCAGCGTGTTAGAGTCTTTTATTAACTGTTCTTCAGTGCATTTATTTTAAGGCCACTGCCGGGTAATAAAAATGAATCTAAGGCAATTATATGATCCTGACTCAAGCCCAGTCTGGCCCTACCATCCAGTTATATGATAGTCCATCCACTAAGCCATTCGTCTCTACCTGCTCATGGAAGATGAACTGTGTACAACTTGTAGGTTCCAAACCAGGCATTCATGATCATACTGGACAAGTGACAGAATGCAGCTCCAGATGTCCGGTACTCTGCATTAATCTAAATACAAACAAGCCCTATTTTTAGGACATATAAACTAACGCTGGCCTTGTAATGTATCACTTAAAAGTTAATTACTCTACGGCCAAATATAATTCTAATATGAATATAGTTTGATTCACTCATGTAAGCAGGCTTAAAGTGAGAAATTTTAAGAGCATGAAATAGCATTTAAAATTGTGAATGAGGAATATTGAGTCTTGTAACTGATTAAGAATGCTGGAGTTTTAGTCAGATTTAAGCAAGACCAGTTTCTATGTATGTTTCCTATAGCAAGTAAGCTACTTACTTTATATTAAATCTCATTTTCTCATCTGTACAGTCAAGATAACTGTAGTACCTACCTACTCAAATTGTTGAGAGATTTAAATGAGGTAAAATACATAGCATCTAGAACTACTTCATTGAAGTGTTTAGTGGATATTGGATTTAGTAATGAAAAAATTGTCTTTCTGGTTTTTGTAGTCTGCATGAGAGGGGATTACCTTGTATTCTTGGCCCTTTCCCTTCTAATCATTTTGCATGCAGGTGGAAAGAGCTATGTCTATGGTTAAACACTGGAGTCAAAGGTGTATCCTCTTAGGTCAGCCCCTTCTTCCCTCTTTTCTCTCAGGGATCTGGCTATCCATAGTAATTACCTTGTCTGCTCCGATGCTTGGTATCACGTATTTCACAAGAACAGCTGTAACCATCTCTATGGCAGAAGATCATCCATTTTCTATCTGTATATTTGCATGGATATGTCTTGCCCAATAATGACTTTCAGTAGTCAAAATATGTGTGAATTTTACTGTATAATGTTCACTAGAGATGCATGTGGTGTGATCATAATATATTGTGAATGTTTCCATTTCATAAAAGAAACATTTAAAAAGGAAACATTGACATTAACCCCCCCAAAAAATACTCCCTCTCACTATGAATTCACTTCTCCTGTGTTCTTGCCACTTTCTGAAACAGCTCTGGAGGTCCTCTTTAAAAAGTATTTTTAAGAGATGTGATTTTAAAAGAAATAAGAACAATGAATGTTATTGGCAAACTCCATCTAATAGAGTGGTAGGCTTTTTAAATGATTAGGGAGTGTCAGTGTGTCATCATCTACCTGATTTATTGGATATGGTACTGTGTAACTTCAAGCACTCCTGAAAGTCAACTGAGGATGGAAGGTGAACACTGTGAATGCAATCAGCACACTGAGGCAGCCATGCTAATGCAGCTAGTGACACTCAGGAATGAGAACTTCCAGAACTGCTCAGGAGGTTAAAAGAATGATGGGATGAATGTGCTTGAGATCAGGGGGAATATTTTGAGAGGGATTAATGGCAATGTCTGTTTTACTCTATTACATTTTTTACATTTAAATATCCTCCACATTTTTTAAATCATACCTTATATTTCAGGAAAGAGTACCAGTCAGAAGACAATATTTGAGATGATGCATGGTGGGGAATCACATTTTTAAAAAATGTTTTACCATTTATCTCTATAAAGTTTAGAAATGTTAAGGCTCAGAAAAAAAAAAACCTAGTAAATAAATCATGATTCTCAGATAAGAAACCCTTGGTAAATATTGTCAATATGTGCTCTAAAGAATACACAGTATAATTTACCTTATGTTAGTTTATGACTTCCATGAGACACGGGATTATTTATGAACAAATAATGACTTCTCAATAATGGAAATGAAATTTAAATGATTTTATATTTTTATCAAAATTTATCACATACTAATATTTAAATGTTTTAAATTGTATATTTTGGATTTATTTATGTCCAGTTTAGAATCTCATTTTAATGCTTGAATATAAATTGATTCAGTTACTACTTTTTCTTCCATTATGGATATAGTTCTCTATAAGTATCAGTTATGCACCAAAAAAATGACTAGGTATTAACATTAAATTTTCAGTTGAGGAGACTTGGGCTATATTTTATTTAATTTTAATTTTAATTAAAATGGTGACATATGCAAAGCTGGAGAAATGATCATGCCTCGATAATAAAGGCTAGGGTGAGGAAGACCTAGGCTCCAGGAACAATGTGTCCGTTCTCTAATTTGGAAAACAAATGAGAGAAAAACTGTGAGAGAAACTCTCAGGATCATCTTATTTATCCCCACAGTGTAACTTAGAAAACTCATGGCAAAAATGTTAAATAATTTGACAAAAATTGAGCAATTTGTAAGAGATAGAGGTTGGAATTAAAGCTAAGCAAGCAAACTTCAGAGAACTCCTTTGCCTCTTTCACTGGGAGGACACATTTTAAAAAGGGTCATCTGTGACCCAGAGAGTGGGCTCTCATCCAGTCTGAGTCTGTCTGTATCTTAAGCATGGATTTCATATCCTCTAGAACAGTAAGGTATAAATGTCTGCTGTCACACTTACTTAGTTTATGGTGCATTGTCACAACAGCACAAATAGCTAAGATTTCCACTTTTGATCAGAAGAATAGGAAACAAGTCATTTGCACACACATCAACCACACAGTGGAAAAACAGAAAGGCTGCAGTAGGTGCAGCTGCTCACATGAAGAAAGAGAAGCATAGAACAGATGTTGCTTGCAAATAACTGAAATTCAACAAGGTCAAATCACTATCTCTCTCAACTTTGGATACAGGGTGTATCTCTTGACTAGGATCTTGTTCTGCTTGGAAGAAGTAGATCTCTAATTCCATGTCTCTGTTTTATTCTTTGCTATACTTTCTAGGATCTGATCTATACTGTTTGAAATTGTCTTTATTGTTCAGTAAGAAATTGCATGTGATTGAAAGTAGGTAGTCTTATTATCTTCCCAAATAACATTAAAGTGCTAACAATTTCTTTTAACTTCAAACTACTTGAGCTAAGTTCAGTATTAATCGACAATGTTTTTATCAGTACAACTATTTTACAATCTTTGCTGCATTTAAATGAAAATTTGATGGAGTTCATCATGTCAACTTTCAAAAGATAAATCCATAATTCCTTAATTACATACCTGTCCAAAACTTGAACTATATGTGAAACTTTTTCTGGACATATTTAACATTCTGACAATTCTTTTCATCTAGCTAAGAGGGGTTAGAAATGCCTGAAATATTTCAAACACCTGTATGTGACTATATACATTTTAGTCACACATTGGTTTGTTCTGTAGCCTCAGCTATTTTTGACCTTCAGATATTTTACTATGTGGGAGACTTAAGGTAAGAGCAAGTTTTTCTCTTCCAGCCCAGGAAAGCACAGGTCCTTTAAATTACACTTAAAAACTGTACAATCACTTTCACCGCTCTTTCCCTACATTACCAGCATACACATATGAAACACCAATGGACATGTTCAGTATTCCACTAAAAATAGCTTTTATTTTAATTTGCAAAGTTTTTTTAGGCACATTGTCTATTTGTCATGATACTGAAAGGGATACTTTTGGAAATGTTTCCCCTCGGCAAAAGATAAATTCTTTTTTTCTCTAAACTTCACAAGTCACTTCATTATTTTCCCCTGAGCCAAGCTGAGGGTCACTCGCTTTCGTTTTGATTTCTGCTACCACACCAGTTTCAAGTATTTTCTTTCAGTGATTTACTGGCAAGAAAAAAATGGGTGCATCTAAGAAAATTATCATAATTTTTTATGATTATATGTTAGTATCTATTGATTGATTCTTCTGCTAGTGTCAGCTTTGATCACTCACGCAGCTGAGTTCCACTGGTTTTCGGCTACCAGTGGAACTGGGAGCAGCTGGAGGACCCGAAATGTCTGAGTGGGGGCTGGGGACTTAGCTCAGCGGCAAAAGCGCCTGCCTGGCAAGCGCAAGGTCGTGAGTTCGGTTCCCGGTACCGGAGAAAAACCAAAAAAAAAAAAAAAAAAAAAAAAAAAAAAAAAAAAAAATGAAATGTCTGAGTGGCTCTTCCTGCATTGTCTCTCATTTTAGGCTCTTTATGACACTGTACTTCAGAGTGCTGCTGCAAGAAAATAAGCATCAGTATGTAAGTTTATTAATTCTGAAGTACAATGATATTTAATTGAAGAGAATATATTGGTTTGAGTTCAAACCAGCATTTGATTGAACTGGTCACTACACTTCACTGTCTTTCTTTTAATAATGTTCTTTAAAAGTAAACCTAAGCCTGATTTTTCTTTCTTGTGGAAAAGAGGAAAAGGGAGTGCTATAGAATAATTAACTTAATTCATCAAATGCATTTGGTTGAAAAAATAGAAATTAACTAATTAAGAAAAAAAAAATAAAACAAATTACATGTGTCCACAGATATCACAAGGAAAACACCATAATGTAAGTTAGAAAGAGCTAAAAATTGTCAGCACTATTTTCGTGACTTAATTGTGTTTTTTTTTATGTACCTGTTTCATTCTCTTTTCTGTTCTTCTAGACACTTAGGTACATGGTTTAAGGTGACAGCCATCTCAAAGCAGCTTACATTCCCCATTTCTGTTTCATATTGTAAAGCATATAGGCTTCAGAGCTTCCCCTTGCCCTTCATGACCCTTTCACCCTTTTTCCCTTTTCCCATTCCCAGGAGGCAGAACTGTGTGATCTGTAAACAGAAGTCTCCCACCTTCCTCTTTTTAGTTGAATGAAACCAACTAAAGGACTAGAAATGGGAATGGGAAGGACTAGAATATTTAAAGGTCTTTAATTTGAGCAACCACATCTTAAGCTCTAGAGTTTTAAAAGGGACCTTCATCTGTTCCATGCTTGTAGAAGCCATTTGGTGTATTTCAAGATGAATTACAGGTCCGCTACCATATCATACCTTGATCCATAAGAATCTAGAACCTGATTTATTTCCATACTCTCCTTTCTGTTTTCTCCTGTTATGGGAACCTGCTTCCTATTAGCTGGACATAAATCAGTGATCAGTGATCGTCTCCATGTAGAATTTAAGCACCAGGGTGAGCAATTCACCAGTCTAAGAGGTCTTTGTCAGCTCTGTTCCTGTCACCCACAATCCCAAGATGAAATTAAGTCATTTTTACCCTAAAACTGAAAGGAGGAAAATCACTACTACTTTGTGTCTAAATAGGGAATTCTAAACAAATTTGGATATTGTTTTCCTTAATGCAATTGGATGTATTCCTCTTCATAGTAGTAGCTGGAAACATCTGGGTTTAGCTGAAAAGTGTATTTAAAATACAGTATATAGAACTTTGCTGTACAATACTGTAGTCACTAGTCATATATAGCTAAATTTAATTAAATGAACTAAAAGTCTATGCAATTAAAAATGCATTTCCCAGGTTGTATTTGCTGTATTTCAAATGCCTGGTCATCAGACATGGCTATCAGTAACTGCCTTGGAAAACACACAGTAGATAATCTCTCCATCATCACAGAGAGTTCTATTAGTTGTTGGTGATACAGACAATTCAGCCATCTTGAAATATGCACCATTATGTGGTTTGCATTATGAACAAAGTATTCTTCCAACAACCATATAGTCAGTTGATGTTTATTCTGTAAGCATGCTCAGACTCCTTTGAATTAAAGCAAACAAAAATGAAAGCAGTACTTATTTATTGAATGTCAATGAAGTACCAATCAGTGTCAAACATTAAATTAATCTATTTAATTTGCAAAAATACATATTACTTGTATACTTTTGGTATCTCATACATTCAATTCTTACCACAAGTAAGTGGTGTGGGGAAAATGATAATCCCACTAATCTTATTGACTGGCAAGTAAGGCAGAAGACAGCAGGCAGGCAGACATGCACTGGGCCTAAGATAGAGTCAGGGTGACCAGCCCTTGTTCATATAAACAAGAACCAGAAGTTAAGAGTCAGTAAGACCCAGATGGACAACTAGAACAGGAGGTAACAAACAAGGTGATGGATGATCACTATGACAACTTCTGCTCCTACCTACCTGGAAAATATTTTCTCCTTCTCCACTTTGTTCTTTTAATGAACCATTTACATAGATAGAGACCAAGATGCATGTGCAGCCAAACACTTGCTTTGTGCCTCCTTGACTCCCCAGTTAGTCCAATAGGTTGACTTTAGTTTAATGCAGAGTGGGCTGAGATCTGGTGAAGAGTCACCCTGGCAGATTGCATTCAGATTCTCTCCCAACTGCTGGGAAATATTTCTCTCTTCTTAGAAAACATTCATCCTCTCCTTCCTCCTTTCTCCTTTAACTCAATCTTCAACTTTTGGAGACATCAACCCAGATGGTGCCATTAAAATCTGACTTCAAAAGGCATCATAGGTTTCCTCAGTTGCCTTCTGAATCCTTCAGAAAGTACCGGATTACTTGGGGTGTTATTTTTTCTATTTCAGCAATCAAGCAGGTAACCATCATCAAGTACAATGAGACATTGTTCATTAGCATGCAGACATACTTCTCTAAGTTTTTAATATTTTAAACAGTATATATTACACTTTATTACATTTTAAAATATTTAAAATATTTATATTTAAAGTGCCTCTGTCCTATGAAGTTGGTATCATACAAATTTGCTCATATTAAAAAAACAACCTAGGATATATTAAGTTCCATTTTTTATTTGAATGTTTGAAAAGTATTATAAGTCTGTAGTTAAATTCGGAAACACTTCAGAGGATACTGTATAAAACTGACCCAGCATTTTCTTATATAGTCAGGAACAGGACAGCTGATATTTTCTTTCTTTATTTTCATCGGTAAGTCATTTGTAAAATCATCTCAGTAATGAGAAATGAAAGAGATTGCAGCTCACAGTTTAGCATCCTTAGTATTCTGAGTCAGCATAATGAATACATCTCCTAGTAAAAGGTTACTACATAAGGAAGACGTTTTTTCTGGTATATTGCATAGCTATGAGTAAGAAATTAAAATTTTAATTGATGTATTTTACCTGCTGCACTAATATGTTAAAAGTATGACTTTAATTTTTTAAAAAATATTTTCATCTCATAAATATGACTTTGGGGCACTTCAGTAACCATTCTATTTGCATAATATGATGACATAGAAAGGGAAAGTAAATTTAGAAGAGAAATATTTTTGATATTTTTTAGTATTAATGCATTGTTTAAACAACTAAAATGCACTTTTTTGCATATTTACAGAGATAGCTTTAAAACAATAAAGTATCTCTTGACAATAAAGCATCTCTTTGCAAGTAGAAAACTCCTTAACATTTTCTTCTTATTGGCAGCAGTTTGGACTGCATAAGTTAGTATTTCCTGCTGGGTTAAACATTAATTCAGAAAGGATGAATGACAGCAACTTAGGTATTCAAAAGCCAAATTGCATAGATCACATCAGATTGACTTCCTTACTTCCCAGTATTCAAATAGGATAGTTTTCTGATATTCTCAAGAGGTTTACCAAGACTGCAGTGCATTGTTACAAGTACTAATTGCTCATAATGTTTCTCAACTTGTATACAAAATGACAAGTCAGATTTTTTCTGAATATGGCTCCTCTACTGTTAGCAGAAACTAAAACTCAGGAGCTGAATATTGTTCACTCAGCTTTCAAACTCTGAAATGCACAGAAAAGCATATTTGCAAAGAGTAGGTATAAATTTGCTTTAGTATATTAAATAATGGAAGTAGCACTAGGTTGAGTTGATTTGTTTTAAGGGTAGTCCTAGCTAATATCTCTATCATATCCTCATAGTTGACATGCTACATGCCATGTAGTAAAGAACTAACTCTAAAGGCCTGAATTCTGTAAACCCTGAACGTGCTAAAGAAAAAAATTGTCTTTAATTAGATGCTAGGAGATGACTTCAAAGCCTATAGACTCCCAAGTTTAGTTAGAACATTTTTGTTTATTTGGGGCTTTGTTCCATGTTAAGTAGTCCATGTGGCAAGTCTGAACTTGAGAGGGGCTGAGGACGGATTAAGAAAAGTGAACCAGGTAGGTGTCTACATAACCAATTCCCGATGTTGTATCTGAACAACACACATTGGATAAGTTTCTGTAGTCGTCAATGCACTCTCACACACATGTCCTGTCAGGATTAAGTGCTGTTCACATCTCCACTTGGAGAAGAAAACTCCTTTGTATCTAAGTGCCTTTATCTTCTGCTAATTTAAACTGATTATTTTTATGGTAATAAAATCAGTTTTGTAAGTATAACAGCCTTTCTGAGTTCTGTGAATTCTTCTAGTGAATCATGAAACTGAAGATGACTTGAAGACCTATTAAAAACTCTGTGTGTGTGTATGTATGTGTGTGTGTGTGTGTGTGTGTGTGTGTGTGTGTGTGTGTGTGTGTGTTTTGGAAGCATTTATAAGATTTTGGGCACATTTTACTTCATAGGATGATAGAATCTTCAAAGGTGGTCACATCCTACAAAAGCCCACCTGATGACCTCTTATGCTTAGGGAAATCAAAATCTACTACCACAAATACTTCTTTGCATTTGTACAGTTGGCTAGCTAAGAAAATGTAGACCTTTTTAGGCACAGGAAGAGCTTGAGGAACTGTCTTTTCCTAAAAAGATGTTTGCCTTTATCTACATTAGACCGGCTGATACAGGCAGAGGTTTTTCTATTTGAAATCCCCTTAGCTTCCTAGCAAAGATTTCTTCACAAGTAGAAATTGGAAATGTGACACCAGGCCCAGAGTGAGAGATTAACACCTACTCCCAAGGTGGACCGGTACCAAAAGAAGAGGGTAATGGGGGCTAGATCAATGGCTAGCATCTCTTACATCTTCTTTCTTATGTCAGATCCAGGCTGTCCTATCAAAGACCTGCTTGATCTTCTGCCAAAAGAACTGCAGACAGCATTCTCTGATTGGTGTTATGTGCAGGGATTGAAAGTTCTTCGGGGCATGTGTCCTGAATCTCTGTGATTGACAAGTCTCAGTGATTGGCAGATCATGGCCATTTGCCTAGCCTGTTTGCCATGCCTTAATCTCCAGCCTCAACAGTGCTACAAAAATAGAATGCTAATTTTATTCTATTGCAAAAGTTAATTCTTCTCAAAACCAGGTCGTGGTTTCAGGAAAATTGAAAAATGAAGTCATGAACAAAATGGAAGAAGTTAGGAAAGCATTTACTGGGAAAAAGAAGAACAACTCTTAGGTTTCAGGGAGGGGCCCTGAGAGGCTGCCCATTTGGGGTCTGGATCCAGAGCTACATATGAATTTGTGGAGCCCAGGAACTATTTAATGGTTTAGAGACCACCTGGCATAGGTGCCTCTTGATTTAAAATATCCAGGTGGTACTCAGGCTCTGTTATCCATTTATGTACTTGTCATGTAGCGTTCAAAAGACACTAGGACTTTAAAGAAAACCAATTACTTCACATTTTAAATTCTTCAGTACTCAGGAACTTCGTAGAGAGTTGTTCCAACCCTGGGAGGGAGAGGCTGCATTCCATGTGGCTCGAGGGAGTTCATTCTTGGTCCAAGGTCCTAGTTTATTGCTTATTTTTATTGTAATTCTTGTTTTTAAATTTTATTTTAAAGAAAATACTACAAAAAAAGAACAACATCAAAATACAAATAAAACAAAGCAAAGACATTAAAAATGATAAATGATGTTGATCACCCAATTCTATCTTCACCCCTTTTCCTAGCTAGCTCCCTTATTCATAACTTAACTTAAAAAACCCTATTTTTAACTATAACAGTTAAATTATATATAACAAAAGTACTATGACATAAACTTAAAATTGACAGCCTATGCCAAAAATAAATAAATAAAATTTATATATCTGTGTGCCTATATATATACATATACATACACACACATGCACACACACTTAACAAAAAAGGAAATGAAATTACAAGAGTCTTATCATTTAACAAAAGTTTAGGAATTGTTAATACATATTTTATAAGCATTTGATAAAAGTCAATAAATGTTAATAAAATTACTTAGTCTAAATATACATAGAAATATTAACAATGTAAAATTCATTATCAAAGTACATGACACATTATCTACTCATATAGTATGAAATATATGCATAATTACACATACATATTTGTGTACAGAAATGCATAGAACACTAATTTGGACAGAATCATATTATATAATTACTACTGGTTATATCAAGATAGGACAAAAACAGAATAGAAGTAATAAACTTAAAAGGTAGGGACAGAGTAAAATATACTAAAAATTTTTAAAATTTATATATTTTGTTACTGTTTGAGTGTATTGCAGTAACCAAATCTTTATGCATTTAAAAACTTTAAATGCAATTCACATTAATGATATCTATTTCAAGATAGCCTTCAGTAGACCAATTTGAAATAGAACTGAAAAAATAAGATGGCAATTTCCTACATCTTGCAGGTGAGAAAATAAATTTCAGATCCATGCTAGATACAAACACATGTTGATCGAAGATATTATTTCTCATAGAAACTCTCAAACAAACTTTAGTTCTCTGTTTAATGCATTATCTTGAGTACCAGCTGGTCATGAGGACCTAACCTCAAGATGACTCCTGTTTTGCAGTTGGCAGATGTCACCGAGCTTTCTTAAATTTTATGAGGCAAATTTTAGCTCATGGAGCAAATCTTCAGGGCAGAAGCTTGAGAAGTGCCTTCTACTGTATTCTGTCTTTACTCCTGACAGTAGTGTTTAAAAACTTTGTAGCCAGACCCCCATCCTCACCCCTTAGTCACGTATGCAACTCTGCATCTTATTTTGTTGACTAGAAAATTACAGATCATAATTCACAACTTCTAATTTGCTGGAATTCATATAACTCTTACCATAAAAACATAGTTATCACCAGTACTCTGCACCCTCAGTCCAGTACTTTTTCTGGAAAAAAATAATTTAAATATATTTAAATACTTTAAAGTGCCAGAGAGGTCCTGATGACTTGATGGAACATTTAATGCTGGTGAAGCAATGATTTACTTATTTCTGAAATACAAATTGACTGCTATGGCTTGTGTAAATATCCATGAAACGACTTGTGTTAAATTATTGGTCCCCAGTTGTGTGCTGTTGGGAGGTGATGGAAATTGTAAGTGGTGGGGTTTAGTAAGAGGTCTGGTCCTTGGAGCTCTAGTCTTTTCCTCTTGTTCTCTGTCTGTCTGTCTGTCTGTCTGTCTTTGCCTCTGACTCTGTCTCTGTCTCTGCCTCTGTCTCTGCCCCTCCCTCATTCTCTCTCTCTCTCTCTCTCTCTCTCTATTTTCTGGCATGATGTGAACAGTTTGATGTGCCACATACTCTTGTTACAGGGTTCTGGGTATAGAGGGCTCCTTCTAAAGATCATTTCCAGGTTTTTGTTGTCTTGACCAAAGAATTGGACAAGGCAAGAAAAAAAAAAAAAAAAAGGTAGTAAAGTTTTATATTTTAAAGGTAGGAAAAAAAGTGTTCCCTGCAGCCTGAGGGCAGGCCACCGAAGAAGAGCAGAGTGACCAAGGAGTTATGGCCTCCATTTTTTGTACCTCCTACTCCTTAGGCTGATGTAGGCCATCCTAACAAGAACCTACTTTATCTCATGCCAGAACAATTGAAGATAGGATTTTCCGATTGCTCCAAGGTACAAGGCTGAGGAATTATGTTTCTGCACATGTACCCTAGATCTCCAGGCCTAATAGATCACACTCAATTGCCCAGGGGATTGGCCATACCCTAATATCCTGTCTTACTTCCCACTGAGAGACATAGATCCCCATTATTCTTTATGAGATGTTGAGGTAGCAGAGGTCTCTGTCTCCATAGTGCTACTTCTGGCTGGAAGGGACTGTAAGCCCTACCTCCTGGGGATTATATTCTTGCCAACTACCTTGGGATGCTGCTCTCAACCAGCCTGGTTGAGAAAATACCTGTTAGAAGACAATGAGGGAAGAGTAAGTACCTATATGTGAAGAAATGTTGAGCTCCCTGTTCACTGGCAGAACATTTGGCGAATTTGTCAGGGGAGTTGTGGGCTGTAGTCTGGATCAGCATCTGAAGCTTCCAGTGGATAAATTTTACTATTAGATTGGTGATGTAGACAGAAAATATGAGAAGGAAAGGGTGAAAATATTTCCTGGTGTGCCTTAAAAGGTAGACTGTGACAAATCTAGCAATTTGAGATGTCCACACTTCCTATCGAAGAGAATACACAGTGAAGAAATACACTAGATAGATTAGCAGCAGTCTGAGAACTATAGCCATATGTATCTAATTAAAAACAGGAGTCCCAGTACAGTGACTTTTTAACCAGTGGTTATTTCAGGGTTATTAGTAACTCTACTTATTGGCACTGAAAGAAATACTAGAATCTTATTTTTGAAGAGGAGCCTCAGGTTTGCCAGAGGTTCACAGGAATAGCTCTCTTGTTTTGGTGGTTTTCTTCCTCAGCCAGGACAGGTAGTACTATCTTAATCCCATGACATACAGTGAATTGTAAGGAACAACAGAGCATAAGAGTAAGACAACTTTATTGAGAGAGAGAATTCCTGAGAGACGGGGGAGTGGGGACCTGTAAGTGGGTTGCCAACAAGCTCACTTCTTAAAGGAAGTTTTATAGAGCAAAATCATGAGGTGGGTACAATGTGGATCAAAACTATGATCAAACATTAACATTAGATGCATACCTACTTAGGTAATATTGATCCAGTAGGGAAGCAGTTTATGTAGCAAATATACATAGAAAGAACAAGGACCTTGTTCAGAAAGGGATAGATCAGGGGTTTTGTTCACCCACTGGGGTGACTGATGTCTATTTAGGCTTTTTGGACCAGGTGAATATAGTCTTCAATTTATTGCTTTTCCCTTGGAGAAACACTTAGGGCTGGTCATTCTATCTTATCTTGAGGCCTGGCCTTCAACAAACATGTCTGCAGACAGAGAATGCATTCTCATCTTCTTTACGGACTCCCTTCAGGGCCTAGCCCTGTCTGACTGCCTATACTATTTTTACCTAACTTATTTGTCTATAGTACATGGAACCTAAATGGTCCATTCTTTGACTTGGATAATAATAGGCCCTTCGGCAGCTCCCAACCCACATGACTATAGATGATGCCATCATGTCTCGTGGGTTTGCATAGGGGCACATATTCTTGTGACAAAACTCCACACACACTGTGAACCTTGCACAACCTCATCCCAACCAGGTACATTTGGGGGTGGAAGAGGTGTGGGAATCGGTCCCTTGAGGGACAGCCCAGAATGCTGTGGCACAGAGGTGGGTGGGGACTCTACTGCTGACTTAGACACACCCTGCCCCATGTGATGAGACACATTAGAGAACTGGTCCAGAAAGATAAGAAAACTTCCTGGGCTCCCCAGATTCCATTAATTTTTCTCACCCTCCAGATCCTTTTCTTTTCTTGACAATCAATATTAGAAAACAAATTCAAGTATTTTGAGATGAAAGCTCCTCCACTTCTCTGAGTTGGGGACAAGAGACAAGAAGAGAATTGGAGCTTTCTTAGGGGCCAAAGGAGGAAAGGAAAAATGAGCCAGTGGGCTCCTCAGCTTGACTCTGTAGACTTTAAAGAGGTAAAGGAATAAAACTGTGCCAAAGGGCCTTACTTCCAAGCTGGGCTTGACAAGAAATATATTACTGGGATTTTAAGGTGGTATGGGTTCTTCTTAGAAATTCTTTCCAGGTTCTTCATGTCTTGAACAAAGAATTGGAACATACAAACAAAAATATAGCTACATTTATTAAAGGTAGGGAAAGAAGTATTCTCTTCAGAATGAGTGTAGGCTAATAAAAGGTAGGAAAAGAATATATTCTGCAGCGTGGGAGCAGGCCACTGAGAGACAGCAGAGTGGCCATAAAGGAAATGGCCAATGTCTTTTGTACCCACAGTCCTCAAGCTGATGTCAGACATAGGCCACCCTATCAAAAATCTTGTACCAGAAATGATAGTATTTTGGTCCCTTTTATAGTGCTTAGGAATTATCTCTATGTGTAAGTATCCTGGTGTCTGTGATTGACATGTCACCTCCATTTTCCCAGCCAGCTCCTCCTTTCCTAATCTCTTGCTTCATCCTTACTATGACATGATACTTTGCTATGTGTGTGCCCCCAAAATGGGGTCAACAAATTATGGACTGGAACCTCCAAATCTGTGAGTCAAGATAAATTTAATGTCTCACGTATTTGTTATAATAATGGAAAGCTGACTAACACATTTGCTTTTCCACATGAAGAAATTGAACCTGTATGTGAAGGATTGGCTCACAAACATGTCAATTGTTTTGGAAAATATCCATAATTCATATCATTTACCACATAGCAGGAATGGGAATCCTCATAAAAGTCCTTCCAGGTAGACATCCTTATTATCATTCTTCTTTCACACATGAGAAAGATGAGGCAATGAGATATCAAATGATTTACCAGTGTCAACAGTGGAGGCAATGAATAAGGCCAGCTGTAAACCAACACAGTCAGGCATGCATGACCTCGCTTAGAATGAGTAGTAATTTTGCCTCTTGGACAGCCAAATTCTCCTGAATACTGATGATTTTCGTTAATCTTAGTTTTATGGTAAAACGACTTAGGAGTATTGCTTAAAACAATGCCCAACACATACTAGGAACTCAATCTTAGAAATTCATGTTCTTTTGAACTTGGTACTCTTTCTTTTCTGGGTGTGATGTTAGGTGGTGAAAACTGGTAAGAAGAGGTGGCCTGGAAAGATATATATATCCTTCCTTTCTCCTCTGTTAATCCCTGTCTGCTTCTTGCCTGACAGGCTGTGAACTGTTCCTCCCTCACCATGCGCCTCTTCCTTGGAGCCAGCCAACTGTGGACCTAAACCTCTCCAAACTGTGAGCAAAAATAAACCTCTCCTCCTTTAACTGATTAGTGTCATGTATTGTGTTTCATCAGTGAGAAAGTAACCAAGACAGCAACTGAATAAATTATAAGTATGATATATATATATACATATATATGTTTCAATATTAGAAGACAAAGATATCACTCATAATTTCCTTTAAGAAAACAGCATTAGTGAGATTTTCAATATTCTTTCTGTGTATGTGTGTGTGTCTGTGTTTCTTAATCAAAGTGGATGCTTTGTCAGTGTTCACTGTGGCTGTGGCTGCTTCAAGAATATTATATTCAGGAGAGCTCATTTAGTGAATTTTCTCCCTGAATTTAAATGTGGTAGTCTCCTTTAGGTATTGTAAGTAAGGTTAATGGAACGTTAACTTCCAAACCTAGGTGGGACCATTTATATGATATTATTAAGCACAGACAGTCTGAGAAACAAATATGCAACTGCACTCAAGGCACTTTTAAAAAAACATTGCCTTATGGCCACTGCTCCTTCTTAACACATCAAGAATGACTCTTTTTATCCAGTTGTTCCCTATACAAGTTTTTTCAACACAACATTGGAAGAACGCAGAATTGTGTACCTTTTTATTCTGGGACTTTATACCATTTGTATCAGAATACACAACATTTTGTAAAATGGAGTAAAACAGTAGGAAATATCTGGTATTTAATGTGATTTAAGACTCTCATACAGAAACAATATTGAATAAACAAGAACACTGCATTTTAAACCCTATTATCTTCATAATCCTATCCATAAACATGATTATTTTGCTTTTTTAGCAGACACTTTCATTTTATTTGGTATTTTAGGTAACCATTGAAGGCATGATACCAAGCATACCACAATGTCTTGCATAGACTTCTTAAAGATGGGTAAAGGGAAGAGAGGTGGAGATAAAGGAAGAGAAACAAATATATTAAAACTATTTAAAATAGGATTGATGAATGGACCAGCTTCCCAAAACATACGTAATCATCATGTGTTGAAATATATGCAAATTTTCAAAATGTGGCAGGACAATACCTTATTATTTTCTGTTCACATACTTTATAGAAATCATTTCCATCAAATTGGTCACTTGCCACAAAGTACTTTAATCTCCTTAGTTTGATTACATTACTTCATGAATTTCAGTAATAAACTGTTATACCTTGACATTTTTTTTTAAAGTTTATAATTTATGTAGCATATATCACTTTGTTTTCTGATTTTGTTTTTTTTTCTTTTTTTTGGTACCAGGAATCAAACTCAGGACCTTGCGCTTGCCAGACAGCCACTTGTGTCACTGAGCTATATCCCCAGCCCATATATGTCACTTTGAATCATTATATTACATGGTTTTTTTTTTTTTTTGAAGGGGATGGGTTACCATTGATTGAACTCACAACCTTGTACTTGCCAGGCAGGTGCTGTACTGCTGAGCTATATCCCCAGCCCTACTTTTTTTAAATTTAATTTTATTTTTGAGAAGTTCATGAAAGAATCTCTAGTTTGATGAAATCTGTATTAAGACACTGAAAAGGAATCATTAAAGATTTTCTAGTCACAGGCTAGAAAAAAATCTTTGGATAAGAAATATTTGTTTGTGATTTGAAATTTTTCTTAAATTCAATTTAAGAAACTGAGTGAGCAACCAATGGTTGATTGTAGATAATAACCTTGCCCCAATCTTACATAGTCTGTTTTACTTAGCTGAATTTTACCATACTTCAATCTTGTTTATCTTTGATGACAGGATACCTATAGGTCAGCAATTTTCTTCAGCAGGGCTAGCCAAACTTGGTTAGATCTAAAATAACTCCAGGGTGACAATCAGACACCTCCAACTTCATTATAATCCCATCTGCGAGGTCAGTGACTCACAGGACAGAACCATAGCAGTTGACAATTGCCTTGTCAGTGCCTGGAAAGAACCATAAAGGGATCAAAGAGAGGTGTTGCCCGGAGTCCAGGGAAATCTCAGCCCATCCTCAGCAAAAGCAGAGACTGTATTATTCTTCATTAGCTTATCTCTCTTTCTCATTTATTTTACGCTCTATCCAAAACCTCCCACAACACAGTGAGTGGAGTTGAGTTGTGAGGTTTATCCTCCACTTTTCTCATTGAAAAATAAGAAAAGTGGAGGATATACCACTGACAAGCAAAGGATCCTTCCCTGTTTCTTCAGTCCTCAGTTTTGTTGTTGCCTCCCCAATTCCAGGAAAGAGAGACCATTAAAATTGGTAATAGAGTGTAAATCCTTTCCAAATTTTGACAACAGTTCTGAGACAGCTTAGGAGTGACTTCTGTCATTTTTTGTCTACACCAGTTGGAATGTTTGTTTTTTCCATGGGAACGCTAAGGCCAGCAGTACCTTGACAACACATAGTTCCTCATATTTCATCACTGATTCCACAAACTATATTAAGCAGTGATGTTGTGGCTCTCTCTGAAGCTCTGCACTCACAAGATAGCCAAGGCTGATGACACAGACAGAGAAACACAATGGAAGAGTTTACAGAAGAGATGGCCTTTGTATTAGCTTTTTCTTTCAAAATGTGCTTAATTATATGTAAACATTGTCCTGAATATCTCAAATATTTTTGACTAATTAATGTAAACAAAACTTTCAAATCATGCACGTATGACCCTTTCAGAAGTAAATGTAGCCCCATTCCTAGCCCTGGTACCCTAGTAATTCTTTCTCTTTGCTAGATATGAATGCATCTGTCAGTAGGTCAGCCTGAAGAAGAAGTAAAGGACATCCCTGAGATGGGTAAAGAAGAAATAAGCGTTCATATAAATGTAAAAGACATTGTAACATGAAGACTTAAGAAATTACAGATCAATATGATGCAAATGTTGGAGAAAATATTTCAAGAGGAGGAGAAGATATTAAACTGATTTGAAGGGAGACAAGACAAACATGGAGCTAATTTTGAAGCGGAAGAGCTTTTATATTTTAGAGTATTTTAAATATTTTATGGTACATGTATTTCATGTAACAATCAGCACATATAATAGGATCAAAGTACATTTCTTGTGTACTTAATAAGTACGTGATATGAGGATAAAAACATAAGTAATATATGAAATCTGACTTTAAGTCATTCACATCTATTAGATAAAATAAACTTCAGAAAATGACACCATATTTTGGTGATAAGTAATTAGAAGCAAAATCTCCCCTCAAGGCAGGAAACATGTCCATTAAGGGAAAAAGGATGAACACAGTTTTATCACAGAATAAGTATATCACTAGTAATCCAGTAAAAGATGTAAAAGACAAAACTCTCATTCTTTTACATAGACAAGTAGGTATAAGGTATTATATAAATACTCAAGATAAACCTAACAATTTGTCAAACATAGTGCATCCTAAATCTGCTTAGCAATGAATGTAGCCATCTATGTAGTTAATTTGTTTCACCCAAAGGAAAATAAACTTCTTTATAACAGGAGGTAATTTGGTAGCTTGAAGGTAAATAACTTTAGAAGATAGCCACCTCTCCTTCTACAGACCCTGGCAGATATTGGCACTATGTTCCTTTCTGAAGATATTTTGAGATATGTTTCCCCACTATTCAAAATAGACTCTGGGTCTTATCACTGACAGTAGGCTTATTTAGTTGTTAAAAATATTTGTGTCCATTACAAGAGACAGCAAGAAGTTTCAATCACAATGTTTATAGTACTTTATTGGTTTTATAATAAGTGTTCTAAGTAAAGGAAAGAGGTGTATATCAAGTGCCTTTTCATTTCTTTTCAACCAGAGAACTAACATTATTTCTTTTTCTGCTACTTGTACTGGTTAGAGTGCTCTAGAGAATTATCATCAATAGAAAATATAATCATTCAAGAAGATTTATTAGATAGGCTTCAGAGTCAGACACCAGATAGATCACAATGGCCAATTTGTGGTAGAGCCAGAGAATCCTAAAGCTGCTCAGTCCATGAAGCTGGATGTCCCAGAACTAGCAAGATCAAAGAAACATCTCCAGTCTGACACAGAAGCAGATGCTCCAGAAAGTCCCCAGAGAGTTGCTAGAGTGATTCAGAGTTGAAAGGCTGAAGACACTGAAGTTTGATGTATTTTATAGTAGCAAAGATGCATCAGGTCAATTAGAATGGATCTTTTCTAGTGGTACTGACAGTGGATATCTTTTTCTTGTTCCTGATTTTAGAATGAAAGCTTTCAGCTTCTCTCCATTTGTTATGATGCTGACCTAGACAAACCATCTAGTTTGTCATAGATGCCTTTTTATCAAATTGAGATCGAGACCTATTCCTATTTTGAGGGGGTTTATCGTAAATGAATGTCAGATTTTGTCAAATACTTTTTCTGTATCTATTGAGATGATCATGTGATTTGTGTCCTCGCTTCTGTTTATGTGGAGTATTACACGTTTTGGTTTGCATTTGCTGAAACGTCCCTGCATGCCTTGAATGAACCTTATTTGGTCTTTTTGATAATTTGCTGCATTCTGTTTGTAAGGATCTTATTCAGGATTTTTGTATATAT
>NW_004955428.1:6513330-6519656 GCF_000276665.1 Chinchilla lanigera
AAATAAGGTGGCTGAATGTCTTTGTGGTTGCATCTGCATCTTCCAGTCTGTTCCACTGATCTTCAGGTCTACTTTTTTGCCAATACCATGCTGATTTTATCACAGTTGCTTTGTAGTATAATTTCATATTGGGGATTGTGAAACCTTCCATGTTGCCTTTGTTGCCCAGGATTGCTTTTGCTATTCTGGGTCTCTTCTGATTCCAGATAGAGTTTAGAGATGCTTTCTCTAGGTCTGTGAGGTATATCAATGGCATTTTCATCAGAATTGCATTGAATGTGTATAGCAATTTTGGGAGTATGGCCATTTTCACAATGTTGGCTCTTCCTATCCATGAGCAAGGAATGTCTCCATTTTTTGAAATCTTCTTAAACTTCTTTTTTCAGAGTAGTGTTATTTTCACTGTACAGATCTTTTACTTGTTTTGTTAGATTAATTCCTACATACTTCAGTATTTTGGATGCTATTGTGAAAAGTATGGTTTCCCTTATTTCTCTCACAGTATATTTGTTATTTGTGTATACGAATGCTACTTTAATTTCTTCTGTGACCTATTGGTTGTTGAAGAGGGTGTTATTGAATTTCCATATATTTAGAGCTTTTGCAACTTCTTTTATCATTTATTTCCAGTTTCACTGCACTATAGTCCAATAATATGCATGGGATAATTTGAATTCCTTTGCATTTACTTAAGCATGTTCTATGTGCTAGCATGTTGTTTATTTTAGAGAATATCCCACGTACAGCTGAGAAGAATGTTTATTCTAATGTTGTTTTGTGTAATACTCTGTGAAGGTCTACTTCATCCACTTGTTCACATGTTTGATTTAGTTCTATTTTTCCCTTGTTGATTTATGGTCTAGTTGATCTATTTCTTTATAAGAATAGGGTGTTAAAATCCCACATTAAAATTGTGTGTATTTTCATGTCTATTAAAATTTGCTTTATATTATTGGATGCTCCTACAATTGGTGCATATATATTTATGATTGTTATCTCTTCCTCTTGCAGTTTTCCCTTAACAAGAATATAGTCACCTCCTTTATCTCTTTTGATCATTGCTGGTTTGAAGATCACCTTGTCTGCAAACAGAATAGCTACTTTTGCTTTTTTCTGGGTATTGGAGTATTGTTTTCTATCCTTTGACTTTTAGTCTATAGATTTCCTTTTGAGTTAAATGTGTTTCTTGTACACAGCATGCTACTGGATTTTGCTTCTTGATCAACTCTTCCAGTCTATTTCTTCTGATTGGTGAACTGAGGTCATTGGCATCAATGGTTATTACTGCTATGTATTGACTTATCCTTGTCATGTTATTTTTCCACTGTTGGTTCTGTATTTTGCCCCTTGTTTAATTGTTTATCTTGCTTGGTAGTTCTTTTCTATTGTTGGTCTTAAGACTGTGGTCATTTTTATATCTTTGTTGAATATCTTTCAGTACTCTGTGTAGGATTGATTTGGTGGTCATGAATTTCTTCAGCTGGTCTTTGTCATAGAAGTATCTTATTTCTCTATCAATTTGGAAAGATAGCTTTATAGGGTACAGCAATCTGAGTTGGAAGTTGTTTTCTGTAAGGTCCTCAAATACTTCTCTCCAAGCTCTTCTTGACTTGATTGTTTGTGTTAAGAAGTCAGTTGTGATTCTGGTGGGCTTTCTTTCATAACTGATCTGTTTCTTTTCTCTAATAGCTTTTAATATTTTCTTCTTTTGTTGAATTTCTGGGATCTTGATTATTATGTGTCTGGGTGTGGATTTCGTTTGGTTATGGTTAATTGAGTTTCTATATGCCTCACTTGAATGCATTTAATACTCTTGTTACATGCTTGGGAAATTTTCTGCTATTACTTCTGCAAATAGTCTTTTTATGTCATTCATGTTGTCTCTTCATCTTTTGATGACACCTATCAGTTTTATATTGTTTTTATTTGCCTCATCTTGCAGCTAGTGAATGATTTGCTGTTCCTTGCTTATTTTTAAGAGATCTTTTCTTTCATGATCACTATCTGCTATACTGTCTTCAAGTTCTGAGAGTCTATCTTCCATTCAAAATATTGGAGGGATATATAATAAGCATTTCACAACAACCCAGAGGACTCTGCAAAGCACAAGATCACAGCACAAGTGGAAGAATTAGCATTGGAAGAGAATGATATTCTCAGAGTGAAGTAACAGAATGAGTAGGATAAACTCATTTGAATATTGAAGGTGTGCATTGTTAATGAAGTGAAAATATTGGCAAGAAATAGCATAATGGGTGCATGATGAGGGTGGTTTTGAAAGTAAAGAGCAGATAGAAGTAAAATTTGATAGATTAAAACAAATAAAAAGTACTAAAATCTCAATTACTATTAGAAAAGAGCAATGACAGTATATGGAAGAGGAAATAGCAATTGGTGTATAGTGTGATAACTTGATTTTAAGCTCTTAGGAAAGAGTTACTGTGCAGGACATAAGACCCAGTGTATTATCATGAGGCTGGAGATCAACAGTAAAGTCACATATAAATATATTCCTCATTATCAGTATGCACTCAGAACTCTGTTATATTCATGTGTTCTTTATCCCTGTATTCAAGTAACTGCACATAAAAAAAAAAACTTCAAAAAATGTGCCTGTTCTGAATTATACAAACATTTTTTGCCATCATTCCCTAGATACAGTTTTAAAAACGTTTATGAAGCATTAAGATTTTATTAGGTGCACATAATAAAAAATGGTTTGAAGTACATAGAAGGATGTGGACAGGTTGCATACTATTTGCCATCTGATACCATCCTGAGGGGTTGAGCATCAGTAGATTTTGGTACCAGATGAGAACTCCAGAGCTACTCACGTACATATACTAAGGGCTGATTATATATTCATTGCTTGATCATAAGTTAATATTCAACATAACTTTATTCAAAGTTAATCATCTAATACTCTAATGTTTTAATTCAATATCCAGCTAAATATAAACATGTATCTTCCTGAGTTATAAATTTGATTTCCATTTGTTCCTCTATTTTCTCCTATTTTTTGTAGACTACCTATCTTTGAAAGGTAATGAGATTAATTTTGGTTATAATTTTAAGATATTATGGTAACATAGCTACAGTTAAGCAAATGACAAATGTCTACTCTACATCTTTCAAGGTATTTACTCATCTGAAATAAAAAAAATAATAAATCAGAACATATACTTGTAGGTAAATACATCATTGCCAGAGTCAGTCCAGTTTTTTCAGAAAATCATTTAGTGGCAATGGACAATTTAATTTTATAATATATACTGTACAGTCCTAATAAAAGAGTCAGACTATAATACCTATCTTATCATTGTCATTGGGTAAAAATATCAATATGAACATTGTTTTCTTGTTTTTGTTTGCTTTTTACCAGACCTAAGTTGTCAATTTTATCAGATAAATTTTTATTGACTCCAAAATATGTCTATTCATCTTATAAAACTGCTTTATCATAAATGGCTGATGTTGATTTATTCCAAAGAGAATATTAGTAAGGATTTAGTAATTTAGTGATTTAGCTTATTGTTAGTCACCTTTCACTTACCTGTAAAAGTTTATTTAAAGGAATAAAATGATAGTTTCAAAATATTAGAAAAATTTTGCTAATTTTGATCATACAAAAGCTTTAATGGCATAACATGTTGATTGCTAATAAAGTCATTTAATATTCTTCACATCTGCATATTTATCAGCTCTAAGTGCAGCCTAGCAATCAGCAATATCCCCACGACAACTCTCCTGCGGTGCTTAGCGAGATAATGTAATGCCTGATGAGCAGCCAGGCTCTCTGAACCAAGAGCCAGTGAGCTTTCAGTTTGGGCACAAAGCAGATGAGCTCACCCTGCTTTTCCAAGCAGTGGAGCCAGCGCAGAGCAAAAGCATATACTGGAGAGAGATACCCAAAGTGGGTCTAAGCATTTGAAAGATATTGCAACTCTTTCCAATATATTTTTTAAAGACTGATCAGACCGTTTTCCCCTATTAATAATATATACTTGACATTAAAAAATTCTTTTCCAGTGAAATAAGCTTATAATTTTAAAAGAAAAATGCTTATTCTCTGTTTTTTCTTTCATTACAAATATTACTATGAAAAGATATCTCCAAACAAGTGTAGCTAACAATATATTCTTCATGTATTATGGTGCTTTGAAGAGAGTGAATGTTATTTGCAAACATTACCACTAATAGAGTCACAGTTGTATCTATATTTTACTCTACATACAGAAGTGTACTGTATAAAAACTGTGTTATATTCAGTTTTCTGTCACTTGGCCAAGAACTACAAAAGCAAAGTGGATACTTTGAACAGAGTAGAAGTATAGTAGGATCATATAATAGCTTAATGATATTTTATTGTAATTCTCTGTCTAATTACTTTCTATACAGATATAGGAGGAGCACCTACCTTTCTTCCTATTAAAAGAATGGGAAAAATGCATGACTGCTTCTTTTCAAATTCCTCTTTCTTTTAGAATTAATGCTTCAGTAATTCAGTGACCACATACATTTTTTTAAAAAATTATTTGTAAAATAAGAAAAGGAGGCAAATAAAAGGCAAAGCGGGACAACATCTACACATGGTGTCCAAGTGTTGATGCTCTATTAGGAAAAGAAAGGCAACAAATATAATAGATGCGTCATACATTAGTCATTTTCTCGTTACTGGGACAAAATATATTAAGGAGGAAGATTTAATTTTGGCTTATGGCATCAGAGGCTTCATTCCATGGTCAGATGGTTCCGAAGCTGAAATATGACAGAAGCTTATGGAGGAAAAAAGACGCTTAGTTCATGGTGGGCAGGAAGCAAAGGAAGGAAATAGTGCCAGAGAGGAAGAGGCCAGGGACCAGATGGAGGACCTAAGATCACACTTCCAGGATGTACCCTGACACACCTAGAACTATGCTCTACTAATCCCCCAGTGGTTCCCAAGCCAATCAAGTTGACAATTAAGCTTAAGCATAAAAAGTAATATTTAAATAAGTTTTATCAGAACATGATCATATCTACAATCCTACTTTAGAAAGAACAGCATGTAGAATTTTAAATAAAATTGACAAGGAACATCTTCTTGTGGAAATGACTTTGGTCAAAGACTTGAAGGGTCAGGAAGTGAGCCCAGTAAATATCTGAGGGATACAACACAACAGGAGGAAATGTTAATGAAAACAGGCCAAGGGAAAGACATACCTGTCATTTCAGGGCAATGTAACTGAGTAATTTTGGAGAGAAATCAAAAAGTAGGTCACAGAGTCAATGATATTCCAGTTTAAGTACAGTGTTGCAAGTCATTGTTAAAAACTTAAGATAAAAATCTCTCTGCCAAATATGGAACAGTTGAACAATTTTTAGGACTTCTTTTATGTTTTTTTTTTTTTTGTTGTTGTTGTTGTTTTGTTTGTTTTTCTCTGGTACCGGGAACCGAACTCACACCCTTGCGCTTGCCAGGCAGGCGCTTTGCCTCTGAGCTAAATCCCCAGCCCCGTGACTTCTTTTATGTTTAAAAGAAAATCTCTCTGGCTTCCATTATAGGTATTGACTGTTGAAAAGATGTAAAGCATACAGCATCAGTCTGTATAATCAATGTGAACTAGTATATAAATGAAATTGTTGAGAACCACTACCAAAATCTTAGCCTGAGAAACCACTAGTGATCATACAGTTTTAAAAAGTATAATGTAGAATGACATACCAGTGTTTGTTAAATATAACACGATATAAGTGACATATTCATAGATTCAATGAAACTTGTTTTAAAAAATAATTTTAATTTAGGGAAAAATGAAAGATGATGATGTGTATGACTCTGAGTACACCTTGGGTCAAAATTCAAAGTTTATTCATTCATTTTCTTCACTAAATGGATTTTTTCAATTACTTATAGTATTTTAAGTAACATTCTAGGAACCAGAAGTTCAGAGATACAAACATCAGAAAAACTTATCTTTTAAACCTCACCTTCAATTAAATAGATAGTGAATACAATAATTAAGTAAAATGTTACATATCTTATGTAATCAGAAGTAGAGAGGACAAAAAAAAACTAGAAAAGGGGCATATAAAATTACGGGGCTAGAAGGAATTAGAATGCTGAAAGGATATTCAGAGCAAATTCCATTAGGAGGAGACTGTTAAGTAAAGGACGTATTGAAACTAATTTTAAGAGTACTGGAAGGTGAGCATGATGGTGTGTGCCTGTAATCCCATCACTCTGGGAGGTGGGAGGTTGAGGTAGGAATATTGCAAGTTAGAGCCAGGCTTGGGGAAATTAGTGAGTTAGCGAAATTCTCTCTCAGAAAAAAAAAAAAAAAAAA
>NW_004955428.1:6519756-6522422 GCF_000276665.1 Chinchilla lanigera
TAAACAGATTAGTCTGTAGTTCTCTTTTTGGGTTTTGTCCTTTTCTCGCTTTGGAATCAGAGTAACATTTGCTTCCAGGAATGATTTGGAAGTACTCCTTCTCTTTTGATTTCATCAGAGAGTTTGAGGAGTATTGACATTAAAGCTTTTGTAAAGTTTTTGTAGAATTTGGTAGTGAATCCCTTGGGATCTGAGAGAGATTTTCTTGGTATTTTTTTACTTCTTCACTTTCATTGATTGATATCAGATTACTCAAATTTTTGCCTTCTTGATTCAGTTTTGGTAGCTCATACGTATCTATGAATCTATGTATTTCTAAATTTTCTATTTTATTAGAGTGCACATTCTCAAACTAGTTATCAATGACCTGGATTTCTATAGGTTCTAGTATGATTTTGCCCTTTTTCTTTCTAATTGCATGTATTTGAGTCTTTTCTTTCCTTATTTTGATAAAGCTGATGAAGAGTTTATCCATTTTATTTAATATTTCAAAGAACCAACACTTTGATTCTTGTATTTTTTTACTCTCAATTTCATTAATTTCTCCTTTGCTTTTATAATTTCCTTCCTTGCACTAGGTTTGGGTTTGTCTTGTTCTTGTTTCTCTGGAAACTTGAGGTACATAATTAAGTTATGTGACTCTACTCTGCTTTTTTTGAAGTGAGAATTTACTACTATAAATTTTCCTCTTATGACTGTTTTCCTTGTGTCCCATACCAGGTTCTGGTATGTCATACAAGTATTATTATTTTATTATAGAAACTGTCCTATTTCTTCTTTAATTCCATCTGTGTCCCATTGATTATCATTTAATTTCCATGTGTTTGCATGGATTTTGTGATGAATTTTTCCATTGATTTCTAGTTTCATTGCACTGTGATCTGATAATATGCATGGGATAATTTCAATTCTTTTCCATTTCCTTAAAGATGCTTTATGGGCTAGTGTATGGTCTACCTGGAGACAGCCCCTTGTCCTGTTGAGAAGAATGTATATCTGTTGTTGTTGGATGAACATTCTATAGATATATAGTAATTGTATTTCTTTGAAGGTTTTGTTAATCTCTGACAATTTTTTGTGATTTTTCGACCCAGCTGGTCTGCCCATTTGTGATATTGTGGTATTGAGGTTCTCAATTATAATTTTATTGGTGTTCACCTGGTTTTTCACTACCATCAGTATTTACTTTATGAGGTTAAGTGTGTTGGGTATTTGGTGCATGTTGTAGTTTGGAGCTTTTGCAAGGGGAAACAGTATAATACATGACACATATTTTATAATATTATTTATAATAGTCACCCAAAAAATCATATACAAAAAGTCCATGAAATTTGTCCACACATTAACCACCAAATAATCCAGCTATGCATCTGGATCTCATGCCAATGTCCTGCACGAGTCCAGCTGAAGACCTTGAGCCCATAACAGTGCCTCCCACATGTCCAACCAATGGCCAGGAGCCCATGACAATATCTCATGCAGGCCTCTTTCATAGATCTGCACTGGGAAGGCTCAAAGGTCAACGATGGAAGCTCGAAAGTCTGTGCCAGCAGGATGAAGGATCTGTGCAAGCAGGCTGTGGGATCTGCATTGGAGCCAGGACATGAGATTCAACATAAGAAGAGCTCCCCAGGAAAGTACCACAGCCATCCTCAGCAACAGTGAGGTCCCGAGCTCGTCCAATGAACAGGACAGCCGAGTTCCCATCAGGAAAGCCAACATGACAAGCTTCTCCAGGAGACTGAGCAGTGTGCCATCTTGCCCTCCAGAGCCAGGAAGCAATGCTTAAAGTGAGGACCAGCGGTCTCCCATAGTGAATCAAAGCTATCCTCACTGACAACAAGGTCCTGAACTCCTCGGATGATGAGAGCAGCTGAGTTCATCAGGAAAGCCAGCATGACAAGGTCCTCCAGCAAAATCAACAGCTCCTTACAGCTTCTAAAAGCACCCAAAAGCCTCTGTCAGCTCCCAACACCCTCCGTTTCTTGTCCAGTTCTGCCTCTTATGCTGCTGGCAAAAATTCTCAGGTGGGCCTCCCACACCAAGCACCATGCTTGTTCAGTTCAGCTGGGTGTTAAAAGTTGACTGCCAGTTGTCAATCCACCACAGTGCATACGTGTTTCCATTTGTCAGTTCTGACTGTTGAATTGTTCCCTTACCTAATGTGAAGTGACTTTCTTTGTTTCTTCTGATCAATCTTGGTTTGAAATCTACTTTGCCTGAAATTAGGATAACAACTCTTGGTTTTTTTTTCCAGTTCCTGTTGCTTGGAATATTGTTTTCCATCTTTGTTTTTTCATCTGTGAGGCTGTTTTTGATTTAAATGTGTTTCTTGCAAACATCATATTGTCAGGATTTATTTCTTGATTATTCTGCTAATCTACTTTGATTAGTAAGTTGAGACCATTCATGTTTTTTACATATTCTTAGCATTGCACTATTTTCCTTTCACTCATTTATTTTTTCATTCTGCTTAGCTGCTCTTTGTGCTAGTTCTCATCACTCTTTTTGACTTGTTGGTATTATTGGCTTCATTGTCTCTTTCTAGATATCCTTGAGAATTTTTGTAGTGCCAGATTGCTGGTTATGATTTCCTTTCTTTTTAAATTTCTTTTTATTTTAAACATTGAAAAAAACTAGCAAAACAAAAATGAAGACAATATGAA
>NW_004955428.1:6530605-6593105 GCF_000276665.1 Chinchilla lanigera
GAGAAGGAGAAGGAGAAGGAGAAGGAGAAGGAGAAGGAGAAGGAGAAGGAGAAGGAGAAGGAGAAGGAGAAGGAGAAGGAGAAGGAGAAGGAGAAGGAAAAAAACCCTGAGGATGTTGTTCAGTGTGAATTCCTGGGGTCAATCCCCTTTACTTCCACTCCTCACCCCATACACACTGTTTGGGAATGTCATTCCTGCACAGGAACAAAATATGAAGATTTTATTCATTCCATACATAAAGCTATGTTTTTCAAGCATAGGAGATACTGTTTGAAAAAGGAGAGGGTCCATCTACAATGATTTTTTCAAATTGGCACAAGTTGATCCAGACAGCATAAATCTGTGGTGTAGTGACCCACCATTACACACAGCACTTCAATCCATTCTGGATATGGATTTAGGTTCTATATTCTGATCTCATTTTCTAGGTGAAAAAAGTTCAGTATACTGACAGATTTGGACATGATTAACTTTGATGTTAAAGCACAGAGTTGATTTTCAGCTGGAGTGGAGGGGTTAATCTTTACCTTTAAAGTTGTTTGGAAGTTTGATTCTTGGCCAAAAGAAGGGCAGTGAGATTTATGATATGGCATGTAAAATTTGAGATCCATTTCAACACACACACACACACACACACACACACACACACAGATCTCTCAAAGTTATTTTCTTTACTGATACTTTACAACTTGCCTAACTGGTTTGATGAGCTGGGCTTGATTATGTGAATAAGGAGCCCCACACTGAAGCTTCATTCACTGGTAATTGTCCAAATACTGAGGCTTTCTGCAGTATTGTGCTATTCAAGGCAGGTTAAGCACATTCCAGGTATATTGTTGGACTAAGGGAGATCTTGAGTTATGAAAGGGCTGCTGAGCACCCAAGGCTTCCTGGCAGTTTCTCTCTTTCTCTGAACATATCTTTCATTTTTAAATAGAAGCATTATCCGAATGTGTTCTGGGTAATTTGTAGCTTCATCTTGAATATTACAATTGGGGAAAAACAATACCACTGTCCATGTAAGAACTTCCGTGAATGAGTTTTTATACTGTGGTCACCTAGATAGCTCTGTAGTTCAGCAACAGGTATCCACTTATTTAACAAGGTAGAAAGCAAGTCATTCCATTCACTCTGAAAGTTTCCAGTTTTAGGTACTATTATTATTACAAACTGATTATCTTCATTGTTCATTAATGTACATTGTCAATTTAAGTACTGAAATGTATAAAAAAAACCCTATAATTTATAATAGATATTCAAGTCATTATTATTAACTGATTGTGAAACAAAATAACAGATATTCAGGGAAAGTTTCCTTTACACCAAAGTGTGTTTTTATTAAGAGTAATGAAAGAAATTTTCATTTATTTTGTTCACTGATGATAATTTCGTATTTATAAAGGTGGCTAATACATCAAAGACGTTTCATAAACACAGGTTTAAAGCACTAGTAAACCGCAGTTCTGAATTTAAATAATAGTTTTTATTATATATATCCTTTAGTAGAAGGATTAGGACATTTCAATTATTTTGTCATGGCAGATAAGTAGGAACAAGAGATAATATTTATAATATGATATCATGATATAATATGACAAGATGATAAGAGTCCTTTGTGTTAAAAAAGAAAAATCAATAGTAGAAATAGCAACTATTTATTGACAAATTTAGAAATAATATAGAGTCAGTTTGCACTAAGTTAAGTCATCATGAAAGCGTATGTTTACATACTGAAAATTTTTAGGCAACATTCCACCATGATTATCCACTGATTGTTTTGACGAAATATGTTCAGATAGCTATGGTAGACAATTCACCTCCTCAGTGTAGATACATTTCTTTTGAAAAGCTTGCTAAAATTTCTTTTCGAGAATTATCGCTTTTTCCTACATTGCATAAGACATGTAGGGCTATAGAGAAATGTGATTTATTCATCTTAAACTACTGAAATACTTAAAGTTCTGGATTATGACCTTTTTGGTGTTGGGTTTTAGCTTCTATCTAATTCTTTAATTCTCTGGAGACCTTACAATTAATCCCAATTTATGAGAAATTGCTGGACATTTTTTTTGTTTACAACCAACCATAGTTAGAGAAAATATGTGTAGGCAAAATGTATCTAGGATGTAGTTAGTGTTTCAGCTTTAAAAATTAAAATAGCGGAAGGTTTTGCTTATAAATTATGGAGAAGCTGTGAGTTTTTAAAGGTGCACACTGTTTCTAAGAATACACATGGATTGTGCCGTGCATCACAACATGCTTCAAATAAAATAAATGTAATTGAGAGCAGAGAATTTCTTCCCCTGGGGCCCATTTATGGTGCTCACATTTCCAGTTCTCTCTTTCTGTTCAGTATTTGACCTCAAAGAGTCAAATATAGCATCAACCACCACGGCTTGAACTTTCTGCAATACTAAATGTTAATTAAAGCAGAAAGTAGGCAGAACTAGTCTATATAAAACTGAATCACTTCAGTTAATTCTGCTGTTGATATTTCAAGGTATTGTATCTTGACTACACACATGTATTTTTTAGCTAAAATGCTCTTATTTGCCAATGAGTATTTGACATTTTTAAACATGTAATTTATTAAAACATGTAATTTGATAAGTTTAAAATGTGTCCCAATCTCTTTACATTTCTCAATTCTCTGTACAAATTGGAAGATTGTGTAACACATGTGTGTCTTTATAATTCATTATTTTCTCAAATACAATATTTCTAAATACAATTTTTCTAATTTCTAATAAACACAATATTTTTAATTAGCAAAAATGACAATAGCTTGAATGATTTAAATCTTATATGCTACCTCTTAGGATTGAGTGTTCCAATTTCCATTCAAAAAACAAGAAACGAAATGCCTAGTATTTAGGGAACACTGTAGTGTATCATAAAACTGACATTTTAAGGTATAGGCAATGAGCTTCCAGATTATTATAAGATTGTATACCACTCCACTGTTCTTCTAGCTACTGAGGAACTTCCTGTCTTTGGGGTCATATCTGCAATCAGACTCACTCCCAACCTCCTGGTTCATTAGGATCTGACACATCACATAAAATAAATATTGGGGTTTTTTTCTTTAATCTCAATCAAATTTCATACAATGTCCTTCCACGGCTTTGTGTGTAAACTAATTACTTTCTTCTGTTGATCCAAAGGGACTGTAGTCAGGCTAAGATTCTGATAAAAAAAAGTCAATTTATAAGTTATTTAATTGTTTATGGAACTGCTCATCCCTCACAATGTTTACCTAAGCAGAACTGACTTCAACTGGCCATGTTATCTCTTAAAGATGCATTTTTAGAAAGATGAAAAAAAATCTGGTATTTACCAATTTAGAAGAATCTCAAAGGTGAAGGCAGTCTATGTAGAAAACAAAATTATTGAAACACCAAATGATGAGTACATTAAAATATTACAAAAATGCTACAAAACTGTATAACATTTTAGAGGCATATGCTCAGTAGACTCTGAGATATTCGGATCCAGAGGCCAAGCAGTTTGAAGTAAAGAAAGGAAATAATCAAGTCATGTAAAAGAAAAACTACAGGCTGTTGAGTTAAGGTTCATGGACACTTACTGATGAGACCAGCCAAGTGTTTTATTTACTGCTTCTGACTTCTAAGTCCACCCTCTAATGCCAATTTTGCCACAGGGGAATCAAGTTTACATTTTTTTTTTCTTTCTCAGCTGGCACAATATGAGTCTTCATAGAAGGTGCTGGAAGTAGAACATGTTTCTAGTTCTAGTGTGATCTTAGTAAACACCTAAAGGGTTGGGAAGTCACATTGCAGTGCACAAAGCATAGCTGTTGCTTTCCTTTTTCCTTAGCATCTTTACATCAGAATAATGCTAATAAGACACTTCCCCCTAAGCAGTTCCCCATAGCACTCAGGGTGATCTCTAGCAAGTTCCTAGCTGTGGCACCTCTGTAGGTATGGCTTCACTGGTACCTCAAAAAACAGAGTTTTGTTAACACAACGCATCCGCAATTTCTCCACCATCAGTTGTATATGGCTACTTCACTTAAACCCTGCGTGGAGGCAGCCGCTGTTGCTTGGGTGATCTGTGTCCACCTTGGGGATACATCTGCTATTCTTCTTCTTTTTGCTATTTGTTCCCTCTTACTAGCCAATCTCTCATTATTCCAATCCCCTGTTTACATTCATAGCTGTTCACAGTTTCCTCTTAATTTATGGTATGCTTTGCTTTTCATTGGGCTCTGACTGATAGAGATGACAAGAAGCTATCTTCACTGAATCATGTCCACTAAATCTGCTTATAGAAGAAAACATGATCCATCCCAAAGATTTGTACACATATAGTATCTTATTTAGTTACAAAGTTGAACCAAAGATAACATGTAACTCATCTGCTTTATAAAATTATGTATATATTTAATTCACACCTTTAAAATGGGTAGATGTTGTTAGAAAGTAGCAGGAAAAAAATTATAGGAAAAGAACGATACAACTAAAAACACTGGAACAATGATACACACACACACACACAAAGAAACATATATGCAAGTGTCACTCTGATATTGTCAGTAACAGAAGACTGCTATTTAAAACATGAGACCTTTAGCTTCTGTTCTGATTCTGGAAGTGTGCCCTGTTCTTTCCTAGTTTCTCAGTAATGTTTCTGTGTTATGCGTGGTTAGTCCTACCATGCTCTGCATTTTCAATGTAGTGGCTAAAAATTTCCACTCTCTTGCAAGGAAAGAACCATTTTTCTGGAAAACAAGGGCTTATGATAGCTGGAGAAATCATGCCACACAGGAACAGTCCTCTAATCTTTTCTAAAAGAGAGCCAAAACCAGATCATCTGTAGATCTCCAGGTATGGAGATAATCTTTGCATAATCACCATTTTTACAATATCCAAACAGGCATTTTGTTATTTTTATCTACCTGGATATCTTCGTTGAGATTTTATTTTCAAAATTCTGCTTCTGAGTTTGGTTTTGAGATTCACTATTTGCCACCTGCCTGCGGGTCTACCAGAGTTGCCTACTCTTTGCTTCAACTTTGATTAATTTTACTAAAATAAAAAATTGAGGGAGGCTAGGGTGGTCGTTAAACCCAGGATGATTAATGTGTCCTGCTTGTTTATTTTGTCTCTTCTGAAATTTCAGTGTGAATGTATGAATACCTGGCAGTAGCCTGCTTAGCTGTTGGGCAAAATGTACACTGCTGCTCTGGTTAATGACACATATTTCAAAATTACAACCCATTTACTTTGCCTTAAATACAGTCCATGCAGTGAACCAGCTGTTTGCAGAAAAGTAAGTTCTAGTAACTTTGAGTCTAAGAACAGCTTGTGGTAGCAACATTGCCAGTTTATGTTTTAAAAAGCCCATTTCTGACATGCCAAATTCTAATCATGATTTAAAATAATTTTCTCTGGTCCATGACAAAGTGATATCTATGAAAACAGTATTGAGTCATTCACTGCAACCAGCCTGCAGCAGCAGATCTATTGCTAAAATCTGGTGGCTATGAAGCATTGGTTTGAGTAGGGTGTCAGGAAGAACTCTGAATTCACCCAACCAGTCCTGATATTGAGAAATCTTACTGTCCTCAGTGACCACAATTTGAATTAACTAAGAGTCCTTGGGATTTGGAACAGGTATCAAAGTTTGTTACTTTTATTTCCAATGGAATAGCTTATGTGCCCACCATTTAGTAAACATGTGTTATGAAATATGTAGTTTCAATTTTCCAACTAGTACACAGTTTCTCTTAGTTATCTCAAATTTGCAAGTCATACAGCTAAGTATTTTTCCCTGACCTATTTGGCTTTCTCATATTATTTAAGAACTTTCTTTTTAAGTTATTCAAAAAAATTTTAAGTCAGAGATATTGGTAAATAAAATACATTTCATCCCCAAACTTTCATGCTTTAAAAAAATCATTTACCAGTTTAGACGTTTTAAAATGGATTATTTTCTGCACAGTTTCACTTTAATACCAAAATAGTTTAAATGAAATTCAACTTTATTTATTAAATCTCTCAACTAGTACTAACCCTACTTATTACACAGAAATCATTTCTCAAAAATACTCCCAACCTAATTTACATACCTTTGCTGGTTATTTCAGAGCCCTTTACTTCCTTTATTAATAAATAGTTTTATTTTCAACCTTATTGGCTTTTAATTTTTATTTTTATAATTTTCTACATTCTTTCCTTTTCCAAACTAAGTTAAAATAGAAATATTTCTTATAGAGGGGACTTAGTGGAAAAGTTGTGAATTTTTATATACTGACATTTTTACCCTATAACACTAATCCACCACTATGTTAGGTATTTGGTTTCTTAAATTACAACTTTATTGTAATATAGTGACCTGCTTTTTGTCACTGAATGTTATAAAGAATCTCACATGAATACCTACCCTAAAAAGAAGTTTCATGTAAGAAACATCAACATGTGAAAAGACCATATATATATAAATTGTACCATTAAATTCCTTCTATAATCATTTCAATTTTGAATTCATATTTTCCCATCACTCTGTTTTCCGTATCAGGATTTTTATTTATATGAAAAACTCAATATCTGGATTTCTACTGTTGCAAATATTAAATCATTACATGTAGAATGTATACAGTGCCTTAGGGCTGTTTTCTAAGAGAAATGGAAAACTAACCCTATGTGATTTCTAAGTTATCTTTGAGGAAGTCAAATCTGTTCCAGGGAAAGAAAACCATAACATTAACCAAATTCATGTAACAGTATCTTAGGGGCATTGAGTGTTTGTGTCTTCAGAGAACTGCTATATCAGAGCCTTCATCTTCAATGTGCAGTGTTGGTAGGGGAGCATTTGAGAAGTAATCAGTTTAGGTATGGTAATGAAAGTGGGGAGCTTATGATAGTATTAGTATCCTTATACATGAAGGAACAGAGCCAGAAGTGGTGTGCATTCCTATAATACCAGAACTTGGGAGGCATCAGAGACCAAAATTCCCACTCTCCCTACTACTACGGAAGAACACAGTGAGAAGGCAGCCATACACAAACCGGAAAGAGACTTCTTTGGGAGAGCTGAACGATCTGGAATCTTTTCCTTGAACCTCCAGCCTCCAGTGTGTGAACTATGTCTGTTTCTTAAACCACCCAAACTGTAGAATTTTGTTAGAGCAGCCTGAGCTAAGACAATTTTCGTCACCATTTACATTAGTTGTCATCTGCAGGTATAATCTGCTTATATTTACCTTGATTATTTTACAATGTTCTTATAGGTTAATTGTGGGAAATCAAAAAAGACTTTGTGAGACTCAAATAAACAATTTAATATATTCAGCACTTTCCTAAGCACAGTATAGCAAAGAACACATGACACAGTTGTACCACATTAAATAAGTACATAAATATAATAAATTATGTGCAAACAATAGCATGTGCATTTATAAATGCTATATTATGTATAAGTGATGTACCACATTTAAGTTATTAAAGGTTAAGGAGTTTTATAGTGGTTTAAAAATTGTGACTAGGCTAATAATTATTGTTGAAGAGTTAGAATAAATTAGAGCAAAAAGGAAACAAGTATCTTAAAAGTGAATTTCTAGAAAGGAAAAAAAGTCCTTTGATACTAGCTTGCAATTCAGAGCTCATCAACAAAGTGGTACATCACAATTCACTGGTAATTGAGTCATTTTTAATTCCAATTCAGAAGATTTCTGAGAAGAAAAATATTTGCCTCTCTCTATTCATGATTATGTGTAGATGATAACATAAAATACTTATTATTTCCATGAATAATCACTTATACTTACTGAATTTGTGCAGCCTCTATTACTTATGAATAGAAAAAGATGCATACAAAAACTATTAGTTACAGTAATTAAGACTTACAAAATGTATACTGTTTAAGGAAATAGCATTTGTAACAACTCATTGAAAAGTGTAAATGTGTTGGAAATTTTGAAGTTGAGATCATTTGAATTTTTCACTTCACTTTTAATTTGCTTTATGTTTGAAAATTTACTGCCCATAAAAATGATATAACATTGTATACACCATCCACATTTGGGAGAATGTAGCTAGTATCATTTTGAAATCAGAAAATCTACCTTCTTGGTAAGCAGAAGAAAAAGGCATTTAATATGTTGAGATTTTATTTGACACATAAAACGTCCTTGTTATACATTACTATTTCTGAAAAAAAAAAAGAAAAAAAAAACAAGCTTAAATAGAGACACTAGTCATACATTTCAACATTAAACTTGTAGTCACATTGGCTCTTATTTTTCTGGGTATTAGCTGTTTTATATTGTGCTCATTGAAAAAAGTAAACACTTCTAATAAAATCTTGACTGCTGAGGAAAGGCTAACATCAAACAAAACACTTTGTATTCAGAGCAATTATTGTAATTAACAATTCTATACTGGGCCTACAAAATTTAATTCCATGCATTATTTTTAACAGTTCTATCAGGAGCACAGAACTATACAAATTCATTTCTACTTCTTGCACTCCACTCTCCTTAAGTAATCAGACTTGTGGAAGAGAACTTTAAAGAACAGGCAGTCTATGCTAAGCCAGAGATTAATTTTTCTTTGGTAGTGTGAGAAAACATAAAGTGAGTCTCCAATAAGCAATGTTGCCAACATATTTTCCAAAGTTTATAAAGGATAAGAACAATAATCTCTTATTCTAGTTTGTAGTTTAAAAAAGAAGTCAAGAACACCAATTTTGATTTCTTGTGTTTTTGTGTAGAAATACATTAATTTTTATGTTCTTAACCAAGTATTCCAACATACTATTGAACAGTAGATTGTTTTACTTTTAAAAATACCTTTTTATGAGCTTGTTATTACATTGTTAATGATTTCAGACAGAGAGCTTTAGCCTCATAAAGAAGATGCTAAATTAATAAACCTGATTGAAAACAATTGGCTTCCAAACTTGATGCTTTAAATTATACCCTTGGGCTAAAGGAAGTTAAAAAATTTTGGCACAGCAAACTTGACCCAAATGCAATTGTAACACTTTATGAGAAAAGTAGTAATCTTGCCTCCCATCACACTTCTCAGTGTGACAGAATTGATTTGATAAAAATAAAATCAAATTTTGCCCCAGATTTCATTTCCAAGTCCCCCAAGTGATTCTCAAAACTCTGATGAAGTTTTTACTTGTCTTTAGACAGAAGAGAACCAAGAAGACATGTCACAAATTGTGCAGAAAACTAAGTGTATTCAATTTATCAAACTGCTTTATGTTTTTACTGTACTTTCTGTTATTGTGGCTCTAAAAGGATTTTCCAATTTTGAAATGATGGTGTTTTGTTGTTTCCTAATCTTGATTGCAAAACTACAAAACTGATTATGTTTAGGGTGTCTCTCACCTTCTTTTTCACATCTATTTTTTACTCATTTCCTTTTATATACCCACCTGTGAATTCAAATTACTATAATCACTGCAGCAGTCAACAAAGTTAAAAATCTCAGCCCTGATTTCAAGGCCTTGCATAATCAGAACTATCTTCTATAATTTTTAAACAACTCTGTACTAGTCGATGGTATCAAACCCTTATTACTCTATGCCTTTGCATTTGCTACTGCTCCTTCTTAAAATGTTTTTCTGTCTCCTTCATATATGTTCAATTAAAATATATAAATCATACTTTAAGAATTAATGTCATCTCTTTCTGCCCTAACATCTCAAACACAAATATAATTTCTCTGCACTCTCTGGTACAGCAATTATCACACTGAATTTTTGTCTTTCTGTATGGTAATACTTCTTAGTGGCACTTATCACATTGCATTACAGTTTTTTAATGTGCTTGGCTTCCGTGCACAGTGAGATTCTTGAGTGTTGGAACCATGCCTAATTCATTCTTGCATTTCTATTTCCTAGAATATAATGTATGCAATAGTCATTTAATTACAATTTCATGCATGAACTCTTGAATGACTGAATGACTCATCATAGCTACCAGTAGCTTTGACAAAATTACCATGAATATAGCTTATTTGCTAATTGTACAAAGATGGGATTTAAATGTTTACATTATTGGTTTAGAGATTTCCAACTCTGTCTGTGTTTCATAATCACTCGTGGAGTTTTATGAAATTCATGTTTGGTCCACAGCATTAGGGAGTCTGATCTGTTGGTTCAAAGTGCTCTGTGGTAATCATGTATATATTTGTCCATTCCTTTTAATTTTCTCTCCTGATTCTTATGTACAGTCAGGCTGAGACAATGTAGATCAATAATGCTAAAGCAAGTTCCATAGTATGTTTGGTTCAACCTTAGGAATGCAGAAAATACAAATGGATGTGCTTGACCTGAAGTATTTAATAAATTTTGGTTAGTTGTAGACAACTACTCTTATTGTTTGCATGTAATTTTATTTCAATTTAATTATCTCTGCACAACTTAATCTTAGAGAGTATTTACAGTACTTGCCAAGACTGAGGACATTAACTAACTTCAGATTACTTTATACATAATTGTATTCCAGTCTAATTACATCTACAAAACATACTATCAGACAGTATTTAGGAATATTGCCAAGACTGCGGACATTATTAACTACCACCCTGACCTTGAAAACTAGGTGCTAATGGACAAGATGACTAGTGAAGATGAGACGACTGGAGTCTACAACTACAAATAAATTCTGCTTTGATGTCCAACACAGTGCCTGTGTTGTGATTTAGTGAAGTTTTGCTATCTTCAGCTCAATCACAACTTCACTTGAATAAGGAGTGTTGCTGTGATTTGATTAATCTAGTGGCACTTTGTAGTTTCTCTTTTCTAGAAGGACAGTAAAAATAAGATTTAGTAGCGATGATATGTACAGTATAGAGTTTCATAAAATCTTATGTCATAAAATGCCTGAATAACTTTCCAAGTGGTGAGAAAGAAGAAAAACACAATTATTTATGGCAAAAACAATAAAGGAGGTTCTTCTAGTGAAGGCTTGCCGGTACTGCTGTTGAAACTCAGGAACAGCACACATTAAAGTGGAAACAATCTTGATGAAGCTGTCTCTTGGAAATTATTGTTTCTTCTTCTGACTTGATTTGTGGACTTGCATCCATACAGATATGACTTTCTCAACATCGTTGTCAATGTGATTCTAGGCCTATGTGTCTTGTCTCCAAACCATTATAGACAGTTACTGGACAACTCACACAACAGATTATTTCATATATATATATATTTCATTATTTTTATCTATAGTTTAACACTCAAATGATATACCTACATATCAGTCACTAAAGCTAAACTCCAAAAATTAACAAAGATATCATTGATAAATATCAATACAGTAATACTTTGCTTCATGAATACTTCTGTTTGCAAACAATTCTATTCCAAAACAAAAGTGTTTGGCAAAATTTTGCACTGAGTGCCCAAAACAACCATGGCCTTCTTGCCCACACAACCACAAATGCAGATATCTTCCCCAGAATCAATAAAACAAATTCAGTTCATAAACCAAGGTACCACTACACCAAGATAATTTATATAAATCAATGTTATTGTGCAATAGTTTCTCAGCATGGGCTCCTGAATTACATGAGGTGCTGTTATGAATGGTATCAATAGTTGTAATATTTTAAAAAATTCTTTTGTTCTTTCTTTAAGAACCTTGCGGTCATAGCGGTGCACTACAAAAGCCTTATTACCAGGTTTTCCCATTCCCATGTAACAGTGGAGAGAGGCACTGTGCTCTTTCGGTTCTGCTCATGTTCCATTTTTGAGGCCACATAGGAGAGACTTTTTATAACTGTCAGGATACAGTTACACTGCGGGGTGGCTGAGACGTCAGTGACATCTGTCTCTCCTCTCATTTCTTCCATGCCAAGCCCTTCTAGGAACCTCTGATTAACTTTGGTAAATCCCAAAGAGATCAGCCCCTGCTCTTAAAGAAGAAAATTCAAGGCAAGATTTAGTTCAGAACGCAAGATTTAGTTCAGCATTTCTGTATCCCCTTAATAATTTGCTATGGATACAAACATTTTATAACCAGGATTGTGTTGTCAGAAGTTGACTGTTCATACTCTTTTAGTTTATATTTCATTATATGTTTTGTAAACCAAGACATTTAAGAGTCCAATATTGTGGTTTCTGAAGATGAGATGGAGAGGACTGATATGACAAGAAGGGGAGGATTCTATGTCTTAGTGGGTGATTAATTCTGGGAAGTTTGATGAAAATTGCAGTCATCTTAGTCACTTTATAAGGATATGCACAATCAATGGCTATTGTCACAATGAAAGATTTTATTCTTGGTTCTCCTAGGTCAGTCATACAAGGTTCCTATCTGTGTGTCATTTGTCTAAAATAAACTAAAAATTTGATAATGGATTCAAGAAATTGAAAAACACATCATTAAAATCATGGTTTATGTCAGTTAAGAGTGCTGAGAATTTTAAATCTTTATAGAACATCACAATGAATGAATAAAGCATTCGTTCATATAAAAAACCTGAATAAAAATATAAGTTACTCAGTAGCAAAACTTATTTGAAAATGAAGGAAAAGTCTCAATGTCATTGAGAACTGAATAATGCCAATAGGTTAAATTATAATGATTAAAATGTTCAGGCAAGGTGTAGCAGGAAAATTCAGAAAGTTTTGATTGTTGAACAGTGTGATAACAGGCATGTTAATTATCATATTATGATGTGTGAAGAAACTTTGTGTCATAACCTGGAACATTGTCTTACGTTTGACTGAGAAGTCCTAAGATTTCCTCAAAAATATTGTACAATAGCCTTTGTATTATTTGTGATTAATGATGGAACATCAGACTCTTCTACTCTTCTCTTCTCTGTTTTTTTTTTTTTTTCTTTTTCTGAAAGAATGGCCTACAACAAGCAAAATTCAACATGATTTTAGTTTTTTTCTCTGCAAACAAAGTCCCTGTCATGGGGATCTGTACTGACTTGTTAGCAGATGGTCCCATACCAATGTTCAGCTCCAGGAGAATTTGACAAGTTTTAAACAAAAGATCATCGCAATAAATCCACAACAATGCTTTCTTCACCTAGAAATCATAGTGAAAAATGTTCTTAATAAAAAAGTTCTGAATGCTAGTACAAAAATGCATTACTTTATTAATCAAAGCCCAACTGACCTGAAAATGTTTCAAAGGTAGACTGCTTACCTCAATGAAGACAATACGCCTGTCGCACAGAGAAATCTGAGGACTGAACAAAAGAAAAGTGCTTGGAGTGGTGTTTGAGCTGAATTATGAATAGGAGTAGAGCTTTCAAGGAAATAATAGTCCTCTTTTAGCTGTGATTTTCTAGATGAGGCTTGGCTGCCCAATGTACGTGCTACACATCTGTTTCCTGCACATGGGCCAGATTAACAGATCTCTGTGAAGCCTTGCATCAGATATTATAAAAAGGAGACAGAGTCCTTAGAAGAACAAGTTACAAAAGTAAATTAAAATGTTTTCAGTACTGCTTGAATTTAAGTATGTGACAGGGAATCAGAGAGTCAGAAGTTCATACTTAGAAGAAAACATTTTATTTTGGCTTAACTCAGTTATTTAACAGGAATTTATTATATTTGCATAAGGAGCTTTTAAAATTGATGAAATGAAATGAGAAAGAAATTTTGAGAAAATAAGGTAATCTTAATGACCTTCTTCTCTCTATGAAGTTTGTCTAAAAATTTTACTTTTCAGTTACATAGTGCAAAAACAGCCTAGCATGTACAATATCCCACAATATAACATATTTAAACCCTATAGAGATTTGTGAAAATAGTTTAAGGTCTCTATAGACAGGGTAAAGGCAAAAGAATGAAGTGAGAAGCTGTTTTCCTTCTTAGCACTATTGCTATATATTTTTTGGGGAAGAGCAAGTAACCACTCAAAAATAATAACTAACACAATGGGTGTTTGCATTATTTTTATATTATTGTTTAACCACTGACCATACGCTTAGTGGCTCAATAAAATATCCATTCATTAGCTTATAATTCTATAAGTCAGAAATCCAGCAAGATGGCCTGCATCCTCTTTGGGAGGTCTCATAAAAATGAAAGTGTTTTTAAGACTGTGTTCCTTTCTGTAGGTTTTAGAGAATAATTCTTTTTCCAGGCTCTGTTTTGGCACTGATAGAATTTGGTATTTATAAGATGGGGTTGCTTGACCGAGGCCCCTGTGTCAGGGCTCACGGTTGCTCAGGGACCACCCTTAGATTCTAGAGACCAATTGCCAGTCTCTTAGTGTGATCATCTCCTTCTTCAGATTCTACAGTTGGAGTGCTGGACCTCCCTCACTCTTTGACTCACTCCCTTTTTCTTCTGCTTCCATCTGGGGAAAATATTATGCTCTTAAGAGGCTCATTTAATTGGACAGGATTCGCCTGATAATCTGGGTATTTTGAAGTGAAATTCTTGAGTCTTTAATTTCATCTGCAAAATTCTTCCAAACCAGTATATCCATACATGTCACAATTTCAAGGTTTGGTCAACAACACACTTCATATAGGATGGTGGTCTTACACCCTATTGCTTTGTGATAGTATAACCATGTAATATTGCAATACAGTATATAATTTATTTGTGATGTTGCAGTTATAAACAAACCTACTGTGTTGACAGTCATATATAAGTATACTACATACAATTATGAATAGTGCATAATGCATAATAATAAGTAATTCTTACTGGTTTACATATTGCTGTGGTTTAGTAAATATTCTCCAAAACCCCATGTATTAAAATTTGGTCCCCCCAGAATCTGCTGCTATTGAAAAGTGGAAAAGCATTCAACAAATCATGCTAGTAGAATAAGTTAGGTCACACTGTGGTGTGGCTTAGAAGGAGATCTTGTTACACTCCTCTTTTTCTCCTCTTTTTCTCTTTCATCAATTTGCTTCCTAGATGCTATGGTGCAAATAGATTGTCCCCTGAACATATATATACACTCCCACCATGATAATCTGTCTTGATACAGGGCCAAAGGAAGCAAAACAAGTCACCAGGGCCTGAATCCCCCTTATACATTAATCCTGTCAGGTAGCAGAAAATTATGTATTAATCCTGTCACAGTAGCAGAAAGCAGACATGTGAAATACTACACTATTTTTGTTATTTTAGAGTGTATGTTGGTTTATGAAAAAAATGCAAAACATTTTCATGTCATGCTGGCAGTAGTTTCAATATCTCTTATGTTTATATAAGCTCAGGTATATGATAGGTTATACCATCTAGGCTTGTGGAAAAACATTTTATATTTGTACAATGACAAAGGGCCTAACCATGATTATTTCTCCAAACATAACTATGATGTGACACAATGCATTGCTATAACTTAATTAGTGTTTGATTGACTAATGAAGAGATTAGAATCTACAATGTTATATTATGAGGAATATGTATCTGGCTCAATTGTGAATATTTTGAAATCTGGGTTAAAATGAAATAGAAGTAGAGTAGGCTATAGTCCTGTTTCAGTCAGGTTTTTGTTATTTTGGTTTTGTTTTTTGTTTTTGAGCCAGAGTCTTGCTATGTAGTTTAGCCTGGCTTTGAACTCACTATATAGCCAAGGCTGTCTTCAGACTCACAGTGATCCTCCTGCCTCAGTCTCCTATGTCCTGAGATTACAGGTGTGCACCACTATACCCGGAAGTCAGCCTTCTTTATTATAAAGGAGACCATCTACTGATGAAGAGAAAAGGCTTATTTTGGTTCACAGTTTTGGAAGTTCCAGCCTAGTGATGATTAATATTTTAGAGCTTTCAATGATACAAACAGCCCACTGCACCATATCTGCCATAGGTTCACCTCCACTGTTCTAACCCATTGCAAATCAACTCCATTGCTTTGAGACTATGACAATCCAGGAAACTTGGCAGGAGTACTTGTGAGAACAAACATGCTCGGCCCAGGACCAGGAAACAAAAGGAGTGAGCAGATGCAGACAATCCCCTTCAAGGCACACTCTAGTGACCTAAGCTTCCACTAGACCTACTTTCCCAAAGATTTTACCGCTTTCTTATAGTTTCATCTCAGGGAGTCTAACCTCTAAAACATGGGCTTAGAAGGATAATTGATATCTAAGTTATAAGGACCCCTAATCCAATGTGAATGGTGTTTATATGAAAAGATAAACCTTGGATCCATCAGCCCATAGGCAAAAGAGTCATGTGAATGCCAAAGATTAGCTAGTCATTGCTAGAGGGGTGATGAGAGACACACAACAGATTGTCCCTCAGGAGGAAAGAAACCTATCAACACATTACTTTAACTTCCATCCTTCAGAACCATGAGAAATCAAGTTTAGCTTTTTTAAGTTTATGAGTTAGGGCTATTATAGGAAGTTAGTACAAATTGAAAAAAATCTACAAACTTTTTGAAGAGTTTTATGAGACTTAACCTGTCATGCTGTTCAGTTTCTGCATAAATATGAGTTTATTACATGAGATTCCATTTGGTTTCTAAATAAGCCAAGTCATTTTTTTTTTTACTAAAAATGTTCTAATATTATATTGCCTGCCTAAAATGTTATCTTTCTCACATTCAGAATAGCTTGCTTTTATTCATGAATTTTATCATTTGGTGATTAGAATGCTAAACTTGCTTCAAAGTAATAAAATATCAAGGCCTGTGCTAGAATTAAAAGTATTTATTTCATGTCAACTATCTAATGTTGAGAACTTTAAAGGCTATTAGAAATTTAGGAAAAGATTTTAAGGAAAGATTATAGAGTATGGCAGATTGAGAAGACAGTTCAGTTTTGAAAGGTAGATATAATTTGGCTTGAAATAATTTTAATTATATTTTTTCCTATAAAACATGCATGAACTTTTATCCAAACCCATTGTACTCTCTTTGAAGAAGAGAATATTGTCACCTTTTCTATGTAGCACTTTTCTACACATGATAGCTGTTCTATAAAGATTTGTTAAATTGATAAACATATAAATTAAAGAATACATGAATAGTACTGCTTTCTTTGTGTACATGTTACTTTGTTTCCCAATAAAAAATAGCATTATGAATTATAATGACTGAATAAATAGCAATATTTAATGACATTTTCATTAAAAGCAGATAAATGATAATCATTAATATGATTAAAACAGTCTAGTTTTTTCTAGGTGTAAAACTATAGGTGATACATTCAGATATTATTTTTTAAATAAAATTTGAAATATCATAAATAGTATTCCAGTATTCAAAATGTGAGTGCTACAAATGAATTATATAAACATGATATAAGCTAGACTCCCCATAGCAAGTTTTCCACTTTACATTTCTTCCCAATAAATTGGGAATGGAATTTGATATGATTTAGAAAATTGGCAAGGTTTCTAACCAAGTACAAATAATTGAATGATCCTATGTATTTTTGTAATGATTTTCTTCCCTTGCAATTTTCTAGCACTTGAACTTGCTAAACTCTCCAGAAATCTGCACTCACCAGCAATCTTCCTGCAAACTGTTATCATATTTTTATATATATCTATCCTTTTTAACTGATGGAACACTGGCCTCTGAAATTTCCAATTATCATATAAAAATTAAGCTCTTAATGTCTCCTGAGGCATATAGCAACTTGACAGCCTGCCAGTGACCTACCTATTGACTAAAGACCACTCTACTGTACTTAAGTATTTACTTTCTATCTACTTAGATGTAACCTGTAAATTTTTTTGTAAAGCATGGATACACTAATTGCAATCATTTACAACACATGCCTTGACTCTGTAATTCAGAACAAATAAAAATTTCATAAAAACAAACTCTATTACACTAGTATTTATATTAGTTTTGCTCTCATTTTTACTACTGTCCATTAAAAGGTGACTTCATGGCATTAAATATGTTTATGTAAATTGGACTGTACTTTATATTTTAATTTATTTAAAATTAATTTAAAATATATTTAGTTTAATATAAACTGCAGGAATGTGGAAAATGAGGCCAAGGCCATTATTTCAGATTCTTTAACTGGAGGGTTTTATTTTTGAGAGAGACAAAGGCAATTCATATGACTTTAATTGTTTCAAGTTCATCAGAAAAATATAGATTCATTTGAAAATTTGATTTAATAATGGAAAGAAAATTTGTACCATTTTGCTTTCACTTTGATTGTGGATTATGAAAATTCCTCAAGGACATTGAGATATATGTCATAGAATCTTTATTATTCCTCTCAGAGAAGTGCCTAAATATCTGTTTTTAACATTAACTGCAAAATGAAAATATGTACTCTATTTTAAAATGGTATAATGATTAATTTTATAGCAAAGTATGTGTCTTTATGGAATTCCAATGTTGTTCATTAATTTGTTTAGGTACTTAATAACATTTACAGAGTATCTACTATATGAGATGCTAAACAATATATGTTGTAGCAAATATAGTAGAAAAGTGTAGTGATGCTTTTCCTCTCTGCTTCTACTGAAAAGAAGAGGAACAAAGAAATTATAGGAAAAGTTTGCCTTAGTAATTTTTCACTTGCTGCTGAGACAAAATACCTAATGCTAAAAATTAAGAGATGACAGGATTATTTTGCTCATAGTTTGTAGAGATATTAGTCAATAATTTATTGGCTCCAAGGCAGGTTGGCACATGGAAGAAAGGCAACAGTTCATTTCAGTGGAAAACAGCAAAAGCTGAGAGGGGGAGGGGAGGGGAGAGCTCTTTCTGTCCCTTTTTATTGTATGCAGACTACCCACCCTAGGTTGAGTGTAGCACTCACATCCACAATCCCAGCATTGGACCATGAATTAATTACAAACTAGATTCATCTATCTCTTAAAAGCCCAACCCCCATGACTGTATGAGGTTTTGGGATGACATCCAGAAACAAACCATAAATTTCTACCTCCAAAGAATTCTTGTACATCCGTTTGTGCAAAAGACATTTAGTTCATCTCAAAGAGTTGTCAAAGTCCTAAGAGTTTCAGCACTGTTAAAAAATCCAAGTCCCAAGTCACCTCTGATATTTAAAGTAAATTCTTAGGTGTGAGCCCCTGTACAGATGAAAAGAAGGTTAAACACTTCAACACTCAATGGTGCAACATAGACATTTCCTTTCCAAAAGTTACAGTGAAATACAAAGGAAGGGGACCAAAGAAGTCCAAAATTCAGCAGGATAAACATTAAATCCTGTAGTTCCATATGCAGCACCCAAGGCAATCTGTGGCAAGATGGAAACTCCAAAAGGCTTGAATGGCTCTGCCCCCATAGCACCTTTAGTGCTTGTAGCTCTAAAGGCTCTTCTGTTGGGCCTGCTCTCCTACCTCCCTGCACTTTTCCTCAGACGATTGATGTTCCTGGCTTTTCCAAACTTCTTTGGTCTCCACTGCATCTCTGTCTTCACTCTCACAGCTTTATCCATTGCCATCTCAGGTATACACTGACTGGCCTCTCAGACCTTCTTAAATCTGGGTGGAAGTCTTCCTGACTCCACAATTATTCCCTTCTGCATGTACCTAAATCCAGCAACACTTGCATGACCATACCAAGGTCTGATGCCAGTTGGAGCACTAGCCAGAGTTTACCTGTAAAAGTCAAGTGCATAAACCATTTAGCAATCTGTACCCAATTCCCAGAAACAAATTCTCTAGGCTGCCACCATTCTGAAACACAGTATTGTGGGGCTTTCTTCTCAAAGCATTCTTTCACTTTTGCAATTTTGAGGGTGGAAAGCATGAAGACTTGCTGCTTCTGTGATGCCCTCAGGCAGTTTTCTATATTCTGTTCCTTCTCAGCAATCAAGATCTCTTTTGCTTTGTCTTTGCAGTCTAAAACCTTACTGGAGCTTCCTTTCTGGCCAAACTCAAAATGCTTTAAATCATTCTGCTGTGCTCTTTGTTCTTGATTCACAACATAGATATGGCTAGAAGCCACCAGCAGTAGTCATGCCACTGCCTTGACATTTGACTGCTTTGAGCTTTCTTCTATAAAACAAATTAACCCAGTACCCTTAATCTTAGTCTCAGGAAAAGTCTCTGGACATGAGCAAAATGCAGACAAACTTTCTGCCAAGCCATAACACACATCATCTAGAGTGAAGCAGCCAATGCAGTGCTTTTTCCCAGTAGAAACCTCCTGAACCTGGTCATTACTGGCAGGATTTCGATCAACCTTCTGGTCTTCTAAACTCTGACCAGAATCTCTCATATAGAACATCCTAAGGTGTTCCAGCTATACTTTTTTAGTTGGCATCTCTGAACCTTTCCAAACTCTTCGCACACCCACTCTCACAGGTTTGTGAATCACATAGTCGGGTATAGTTGCAGCAATGACCCCATTTCTTGGGTACCAAATTCCGTCTTAATTACTTTTACCTTATTGCTGACACAAAATGCCCATTTCAGAACTCAAAATTAAGGGAGGAAAAGTTTATTTAGCTCACAGTTTATAGAGATTTAAGTCTGTAATCAGCTGTCTTCAAGGCAGGGTGGCACATGGCATAAGGTAATAGTTCATGGTGGTGGAAGACAGTAAAAGGAGAAAGAGAGAGTGAGGGAAAATCATAACAAGCTTCTTGGGGGAGGACACACAGAGGAAGATGACTCATCAGTTGTGTGACTAAAGAAGAGTAAAATGGCTTTGAATATATTGAAATTACAGGGTTCTTCCTCCCATTTGGAGAAGACATTCAGTCAAAATATGGAGCCAAAACCTGAACAAAAATTGTTAACTATTAAATTTACTGTGGTTAAATACCCTTGGAAATATAAAATGAAAATACGATATTTGAAACTGCTCAGCATTTCAACAATATGACCTTATGAAATTTAAGAACTCATAAGTGCCTCTTGCTTCCTACCCATGAGAACAAACTAAATAAGCTACAAAAAATGTGTGCATACATTTATTTTTTATGTATTGAATACATATGAGTATATATATAAAATATACTAGGGCATAATTAAGCTGAGACAGAGAATTCCAAATGGATTAAATTATATTTAAGTAAAAGAAATAAATGATTCTAACAGAAAAAGAAGTAAAAGAAAACAACCCAAGCTTTACCCGTGTTTATTTGTAATATAGCAGTATAGATACTAATGGCAGCAGTCCCACTGACAATACTACAAGGTTGTACTGATCTGCAAAGGGTTTCACCAAAGGCAGAGCAGCAATGAGAAAAAGAGCAGAAATGAGAAAAACTGACTTCAATCCATGTTATAGTATGAGTGCTTGTGTCTCTCTAAAATCTATGTATTGAAATATAATCTATGAGGTAATGGTGTTAAGAAGCAGAACTCTTTGGAGGTGATTAGATTATGAGGGATCGTCCTTCATGATCATAATTAGTGACTCTATGAAAAAGCCTCTGAGACCTGCTGTTGTGGCTTGTGTATAGATGTCTTCCCAAAGTCTCATATGGTCACAGATAGAGCTTTTCAGAGGTAGATGGATCTAGCAAGTGTGATGTTGGGATTAAGTATGTGTGCTGGGATTAAAGGTGTGTGAATACTAAATTAGTCCACTGGCTGGCTTGGAATACTTCTGGGTGTGGATAATGGGAAGGTCCAATCTGTGTGTGTGTGGCACCAGCCGTAGAACAGGTAGTCTGAAAGAAGTAAAAGGGAAAGACAGGCTACTACTGCTTCTTCAGTATTTCATCACTTTTCTGCCTTCTGCCCACCATGAAATGTATCTCAGTGATGACTTTCTGCCATGTCACCCTGTCTTGAAGTCAGCTATCTATGGACTGAGATCTCCAAAGCCATGAGCTTAATAAATCTTTCCTCCTTTAACTTTGGATGTCACATATTTTATCTCAGAAATGAAAAAAATAACTGAGAAGCTGGTCTTGCCCCTTTCACCAAGTAAAGAGAATTCAACAAGGCACTAGATATGAAAACAGGACTTTAGCATACACCTACACTACTGGTATCTTAATCTTGGATTTCTGAGCCTCCAGAACTAGAGAATTCAGTGTTTCTTATTTATAAATTACTAGGTTATGGTGTTTCTGGTATCCCTGTCTGAACAGACTAAGATAGTGCATGTCTCCTTTGCCTGAGTACATGAGAGCAATGAAACAAAATGTAGACAGTGAAAAAAAAATGTAGACAGTGAATAGGTCAAAAGTAAGGATACTTTATGGTATGCAAAACCTTCACTTTACAGCAATAACCCACTAGAAATTAAGAGCAGAGTAGCAGGGTATGGAGCATTCTCCTAAGATGAACATATATCTAAACATAAAGAGTAGGCATAGAAAGGACAGACTGGTCCATAAGCCCAAAAATCTCATGCCTATGTCATAAAGTAGAGAAATCTCCTATGACATGAAACACTGGATGCTGATTTGTTTGACTCATAGGATCACTGGAAACCTACTGTAGTAGTGAGCTTTGCATTACTGTAAAAAGGTACATGAGATAATCATTTGAATAAGGTCACACTTTATATTGGCTTATGATTTCAGATGGTTCAGTACTTAATAAGTTGATCCTTTTGCCTTAAGTGTGGGGCAGTGTAATGCATCCTGATGGGAGTAGTGGAAGAAGCCCAGTAATACTACAATGATTGGGAGGAAGTGGCTGAAGTTGTAATATCCCCTTCAAGAGCATGCCTCAATGACCAAACTCCCTGTCCATAGCCGCTACCTTTCACTGGTGAAAGATTGCTAAAATCTTTCAACAATGCTCAATAGTGCTAAAGGTCACCAAGCTTCTAACACATGGACCTTTGCTGGATACTTAAGATAAAAAATGTAGCTCAAATCATCTAAATCTTCCTCCTACTATTAAAATATTATAACCAGTAAGGAATTAAATCTGAATAAAATTGCCATAAAACCAAGACCCATTTAAACTATAGGAGAAACTGAGCTTTCCACACAAATGTACTGATAGAGGACAAGTGTATTTCTGTTGTTGGAATAAATAATCTATATTACAATTTCTATTCTATTTTGCATACAATGTTATCATAAGATAAACAAGAAAAACACATGTGAAGAATTAAGAAGGGATCCCTTAAGCAAGATGAAAAATAAATCATGAAAATGAAGAAAACAAAAAAAGAATTGTCTCTAGAATGTGGATTAACAGACAAGAACTTTCAAATATTTTTTATAAATCTCTTAATAAATGTAATAGAAACGTGGACAAAATATATGAAGTAGATGAAGAATTACTATGGAGAGATTGAACATCATTTTAAAGGCTGAACATGTAAAAATATGGAAATGAATATATACATTGTTAAATCTGAGTATGATGTGGTGAGTAGGAAAAGAAGTGCAGGCTTAGATATGTAATCAGAAATGTGTGTTCACTCCACTGACAGTAAGTCCTCATGGCTGCCTCTCTGGGCCAAAGTGCATGATGCCATTTAGTGTCAGTGATGCTTCTATATGCAACAGTGCAATAATTCATTCAAGATACTTTGCCGATAGTAACATAGAAACTGCCACTGCACATTTGAACCGCTCCAAGTTAAGCAGCACTGTGTTTAAATGAATAATGTTCTCACAAAGTCAGAAAATCACACCAATCTATTTTATGTTATTTAGCAATCAAATGTCTTTTACTTTCAAAACACCTTTTCAGAGTCATTTTTAACACTGACCAGCTCCTACTTTATCCAATTTATGTGTTCATTATTGTCTGTTTAAAGTAGCACTCTCATATGCTTGTCCTTACTGTACTTACTTAAAGCTAGCAATAATAAAGCTATAATTTATGTTTTTGCTTTGTAGTTATAAAGTCATTTCACCTCATGTTCTCACTTAAACCTTATTACAACTCTGTGAAATAGGGATTTTAAATCTCCATTTAATAGATAAAAATGTGTTCCTAAGTTTCCACTGACATGATCTTACTGTTACTAAAAGGATGTCAGAAGCTACCTTAAAAAACAAATTTTACCTTTGAAGGAAGCATTTTCCTGCAAGTGTGATTCTAATTGAAAATAAGAACATAAAACTTAGTTATCAACCTATATAAAATTTCTATTGTTGCCTACTTAAATGTTGAATTTTAAACTAGCTGCCATAACTGAAACAGACTTCATAATATTGTTACTGTCACACATTACTATTTTGGACAAGTCATTTTAACTTTGAGTTTTACTCCCCTCTCCTGATAAATACAGAATCTGGGTTCATTCTGGAAACTGGTAAAGGAGATTAATATCTAAACATGCTCACAATCTGTTAAATACTGATATCTGTGCATTCCAAAAAATAAAAAATAAATAAAATAATGCAAGGGGAGTGAAATAACTTCCAAGATCTTCATGCAGTACTCTAGACTTCCATAAAGCCATTCTTTACTCAGCTAAATAAGGGGAAAAATATGAACTTTGTAGATTCTATTCTCTAGGAGCAAATTGAAGAGACGTAGAATGTCTTTCTAAAGGGATCAGCTTTTTAGCACATCCAGAGTTAGGGTGTTAAGAGTGTCCCTGTATTACGTTGGTTTGACACTCTCCATTCCAGTGATGATTAAACTATACCAATTAAAATGTTAATATAAATATAACAGGTATTCTCCTTAGGCCACCATCCTACAGATAGAGGTCTGAGATATAAATTAGTGGCATAACCATTATGCTGTGCTTCCATCACTCAGATTCCTCCTCGCAGCACTGAACAGGGGAAAGAACTGAACTTCAGGCTAACTTTGACAGTCTTCTTGCAATCTTCTACCCTCCACAACCCTTGAAGATATTTCTAGTTTGAAGTATTTGCATTGATTGTTGATTTGCTTTGCTGATGTTTCAGAGAGAACTGATTGATTCCATAGAAAATCCAAGTGAAGAATCTGTGTATCCACAGCTAATGACTTTATTGAAGGAGTCTACTGGCCAAAGGGCCTCTTAATTCTGACATGGCATCCAGGCACCACAAAAGCATAACTAGAAAAAGCCAATGCATATATTTGTGCTTTATGATCACAAAAACTTTTCCTTAGTAGTTCCCTCTTAATCCCTCACCACGTTCATTGTCCCACTGTCATCCCAAGCTTTTAAGTAAAAGCATTGCTTTCTCTTGAAATTACTACCGTTCCCCTCTGCCAGACATTGGTGTGATTTACTCTTCATTTTTGTACTGTCTTTCTCCAATCTGTTAACAAACATCCCCATTCAAATGCTATGTAGGGTCAAAACCTCTACTTCCCATGATAGATTTTACTTCACGAATTACTTTGTCACTGAATTGCCTCCTGTGAAAGATAACCTCCCAGCAACTCCTGAAACTTACCTTTGCGTTTCTTTTGAGAGAAAGAGAATAAAAGATTTAGCCTTCACCTTAACATTTTCAAGATTTTCTTTTCTTTTCTTTCTTTTTATTTTCTTTTTCTTTTTCTTTTTTTTTTTTTTTTACAGTTTTAGTACTGACTTACACAAAAGATATTGTGGGTTGTGTTTTTCTTTTTAATAATTAACAGCCGATTTAAAATGGGACTTCAAACTATCCCCATTCTACAAAATTAATTTCTTCTTTCTTCCAGAAAGTATGAAAAATGACTCACTGACATGTTTGTGTTTGCTCTTAGTAATTAGCTGCATGCTTCCCAATGCTTCTGCAGAGAAGCCAATGCACTTGGCTGGAAGTGGGAACGCAAAGAAAGGCAGACTGACAGGACCAAGGACCCAGTACTGCTTTTTCTTTTGATTTTTCTCTTTAGCAATGGAAAAAAAGAGCACAGTAAACATTCTTTAAGATGAACATCAAACACCACATGGCCACTTAAAAAATAAATATACTGCGGGATGCATTCAGGTATGGTGCGGGCATGAAGGGCGCCTCAGAAGTCACCCGCAGAAAGACTCACAGGAAACAGGAAAAAGTTAATTTCACTTAGAGGGTAGTATTTGAATTTGACTGAAGCCAGGGAAACACTTGCTTTAGCATTTCCACAACTAGTAATTAGGGAGTGGAATGAGGCACTGGTTCAGGAAAACAGATGAAAAGGGGCTTTGTAAGTTAGATGAGAGGAATAAGAATTAAGAGAGAGACTTTTGAATAAACAAATATATCAAAAGAGGTTATGAGGAAAAAAAACGTTTAAACCTTATTTGTGTATGAAATGCATTGCGTGTGAATTCACTGATGTTTGGAAAGAGCAAGGATATGATTGTAGTAAATGAGATGTGAGAGGCAAAATGCTGATCTGAGGGTGAAGTCCCTGGAAACGGAGATACTGACTATAAATCTCCGCAGAAAAATACATAACAAAACCAAGTGGATAGGACATAGAGTTTTAGCGGCCGAGTCTCACAAACTGAAAATTAAATGTATATGCATATTCATTTCTGTGAAACCAACATAAATATTTTTATCATATCACAGACACTCATACATTTATTACTAAATATAAAGTGAAAGGAACGAGTAGAAGTCAAAGAGGGACAAACAGGAGAAAATTGGCACTGTGGAATGGCATTTAAACTATGGGAATGTGTGTTCTTTGGGAGGTGGAGTTACTGAGTTTGTTTTTAACAATCTGCATTTCATTATTTCCCTTATTAAAACAATGCTAACAAAAGGAAACACCTGAGAAGTAATTCTGAGAATATGTGACTGCAGTTTTGGGTTTGAATTGTAATAGATGCAGGGTCTCAGCTGTTTTGGCATATTGAAAGCTTCAAAATTTCAATTTAAACATGTTCACAAAAGTGCCATAAATATATGTATTTTCCCCATCATAAGCTTTTACACTCTACCCACTTGTTTCAATGACCTTTTAAAGTGCAACTTGGTAGATGTGTAGGTTTTTATGAATACATAGCAAAAGAGTAACTATCAATCAAAATTCAGTATGGAGTAAGGAAAACTCAACCCAGGCTAATCCAGGGCACCACAATTGCCTTGGGTAAGATTCTACCTGACAATTTCAAAATGGGCTCAGAAGCTGATCATTCTGGATGGTGAATCAACTTACAGGCTCAGGAAAAAATATTTTGTCCATTTAATCGCTTTAAATTTCAAATGCTGCAATGGCTAAACATGAATGATAATTAGAAATACTTCTCTAAAGTGGATAAATGTGAAGAATATGCTTAAGAGATCAATTGGTAGGCCAAAAATAATTAGATGAATACTTTAAATAGAATTCTAAGATTTCCCTAAAGATTGTTTTTCTTTCTGATGAACAAGTACTGAATAATCCTTTGGCTCTCTATGATGCGTTTTTGCTTGCAGGATGAGGTTTTGTTACATGGCATTGATGATTTTAAATAGGAAGATTTTTCTGGGCTGGTCTGAGCCTTCATAAGGTTTTTCTCCAAGGAATTGATTTGAGGTACCAAGGAGAATCATCAAGCAATTGCCAGAGCCAAGTCCGAAGGACCTGAGAGCTGAGAACAATCTCCAGTTTATAGTCAGTAAGAAATAAGATCCTACAAGCACAAAGAAATGAATTCTGTCAACAAGATGATTTGTGAACAGATCTTTTATCATAGACTGAGAGGAAAATGGCTTGCCTGGCACCTGATTTTGATTTCAGGAATGATGAGCTAAAATTCTGATCTACTAAGATACAAGGTAAGAGAGATATATGTTATGTTGCTGCTAAATTTATGATGATAATAGACACAGAATCAAAGTATCAGTTTCTGTTTTGTAAGTGTTAATTTAGTTTAACTGAGCAACTCAGCAAGGAGCCAGGGTCCTCACTGTAAACATCCTGAGCCTATGCAAGAGGAGGGCAGGGCCATAGTGTGAATGTTACATCCAGTCTGGGAGTAACCTGCTTACAATAAAGAGGACGAAAAGGGGCTTGCTTGTTCTCTCCCTTTTGGCTCTTGTTGCTCTTCCTGTGTTCTGCCATCTTGAACTGTTGCCCCTGTGCCATGCCACCCTGCCTTGGAGCCAGCCAATTATGAACTAAAATTTCCACAGGGTGTGAACTAAATAAACCTTTCCTTCTTTAATGGTTGCCATTGGATATTTTGTCTCTGTAGTGACAGAAAATTAATTAAGATACCCAATGACTACAGATTTAGGTGACAACTATTTCCCCACACCATCCTTCTCTTTTGGGAAGCATCTCAAAATTTCTTTAGGAAAATGCTCTTCTCTCCCATTTATAGATACTTTAGTGTATGTATGCCTGACTATATCTCAGCTGTAGGTTTAAGAGTATAATGAATACCATCCATATATATTTACATGATGTAACTATTTGAGTGTCATATAAAGTACATGTCCTAGGTGGATCTCTGTGGAGCAACCATCAGGGCTTTTTCCTGGAAACAAGTGACCTCTTTTCAATTAGACAACAAACAAAGATGGAAGCTTATCGCCTTGAAATGATATATATAATATATATATCTCTCTCTATACAGATATATATATTAATATAAAATGAAGGGATTGCACTCAGTGGCACCAGTGACAAGGAAATAAAACTGGGAAATACAGGAAGTAACTGAAGGTAAGTGACATTCTTTGACTTTTGAGCAAACTTTGCCAAGACCACTACTAGGCAATTACATGAGCTAATAATTCCCTTTATCACTTAGGTCCACTTGGTCTCCTTTCTGCTGTTTACAATCTAAATCCTTCCAGAATAGTCCATGATCTTCCCTGAGACTGTTTTAATTTAAGTTACACAGAAGCATAATTGTGTACTGGAACACACACTTACATAAATTTTCCCTAAAGTGACACTGACAGGATTTTTAGTCCACATTTTCTCTTTCTTGCTTTCAGTCACAAAATGCTTCTGTCATTCAGCATTACCTCATTTGAAAGCTGACAAAATTCATTTCTTTAATGAGAACAGTTCAGATTGTTTTTTCCGCCCTGATTTTTCAAGGAGAGTCAATTTATCAGGAATATCTTTTAAAAGTGTGTCTTAGGATGGCCACTGGAAAGAACCCTATAAATGATAAACCTCATCTATTTTTGCTGCTTTAATCCCAGACAATAATATTCAGTTCCAATTGTGGAGCATTGTTCCCAGGGAGTACTGAAAGTATTTGGAGAAGTATAGAACAATTTAAGTGCATAGCCAGTTACACAGTTGCTTGAGGGTGCAGTACTCCCTTTACTATCACATGAGACATAGGGAAATCTCTAAAGAAACATATTTTCTCATATTCTGTTTTCTTGTTTTGCATACAGCTATTCTTTTCTTTAAATTTTGTTTTCCTTTTCATCTGGTATTTACATCATGTTAGGAGTGGTGAAATTCCCTTCCCTCAGGGATATCTGCAAATTATAAATCACATTTAGAACACACTTATTGCAGGAGAGATACAGGACAGAGTCATGAGTCCCACAATTTACTGATTTGAAGGTCATGAATTTAGGAAAGCATGAGCAGGATCTATATGATTTGCTTATCTACTATCAGATTATTGTTTTACATTTTTTTTCTGAATTTGTACACCCATTAAATAGAGAAATTGAGCTGTGCACTACAAATGAAAAGTTACTCCTGTGTTTCTAAATGAAGATGATAAAAATATCATCTACAACCTTCTTAACTCTTTTGTTTATAAAAATGAATGAAATAAATGAAAGCTTGGCTATATTAGAATGAAACAAAATAAGGGGCTGAGGATTTAGCTCAATGGCACACTGCCTGCCTAGCAAGTGCAAGGTCATGAGTTCGATTCCTGATACCAGAAAACAAAACAAAACAAAACAAAAAAGAAACAAAAAAACAAAAATAGAATGAAACAAAATAAAGTTGGAGAAAGACACAGTTTTTACCTTTCCCTCTACCACAAATCCAGTATTATGTGAAACAGTGGATGGGGAGAATCCTGGGATTGAAATGGAAATGATATCGACCCCTCTGATCACCTCTTGATACTTGCTTATCCGGGGAAGACTCTGGATCAGATATTGCACAGTGAAACACATTTGTGAGTGGTAGAAGCATTGCAACCTAAAATATGAGTTCAGAAAGTATAAATTGCTTGTATGGACACTTTTTTCCTACAGTGATCACCTAGACATGTGCCCTGATAGCAATGGGTGTTTCTCCTTCCCATTATGTATTGTATTACCAACATAAAATAGTGAAATAAATTTTCTCTAAAAACATACAACTCTTAATAGGGTTTTCTCTGGCTCCTCCACATCCTTGAAAATCCCCAACTAAATAAATTCCAGGGAATAGCATTTATTGCATTTAGTGGTCTCCTACATTTTTATTGATTATAATAATTAGTAGTATCGACTAATACAAGTTCACACCTGTTCTAATAGTTTCTGTATGGCAAAGTAATACGGCAAATCCTGATCTCCACTCATGGGATTGATTCTTCCCTGTTTAGCATAAATCTGGAAAGACACGTTGCCAAAGGCAGAAAATCAAATTATCTTAATTATTTTTATGTTCTGTGAGTAAACCCAAAGCCATATAATATGGTTATCTTTTTCATGGATTTGTTATGTTAATCCCTTTAATTAAACCTTAAAGCCACAGTATGCTGGCATTTTAAAAGCCTCTGACTGAATCAAAGCCAAAGAATTTACAGTGAACAGATGACAGTTTCCCTCCAGGCCAGTCTCAACACCCCAACCTTAGATCTGGTGGCCTCTGAGAAGACAGTGGTGCGGAGGCAGTGCCTGGCCTCCTGGGCTGCTTAACAATGATTCCTACTGACCTTGGGAGATGAAGGCTAGCAAAGGAGGGTTACAGTTCTCTCTATATACTTGGCTATTTGACCAAGAACCTAACCTTGCTTTTAGCTGAAAAACATTATCTCTTTCATATTTGCTAAGCTTAAACAAAAAGCCAAGAAAACATTGTGTCTACAGGAAGAAAAATAAAAAAAACATACACAGACATACACACTCACAGTGCTGTAGACTGAGTTATGTCCCTCCAAAGAGCTATGTAGAAGTCCTAGCCTCAGTGTGACATTATTTTGGAAGTGGTGTCTTTAGGAGATAATTAGATTTAGATAGGTTGATGAGAATAAGGCTTTTATAATGGAACTAGTATTTTTATGGAAAATACAACCCTTAAATGGCCAAAGAAGCTTTTAAAAGCCTAGAAAAGCTTCCTCAGCAGAACTGTTTCAGCTATCCTGTGCTACGTGGACTTCCCAGCCTACAGAACTGTGTGACATCTAAATTTATGTTCTGTAAATCTCCCATTTTGTAATATTTTTCATGGTGGTCTTGGCAGACTAAAACATACACACATGTCCAACACATAGAAAATTTTGAAAATTAAAATATTTCTTGGAGTGGGCAGAAGTTTGATTTTTTAACATACCTTAGAGTTCTTCTATATAATTCATTGCTAGAAAATAGAAGGAAGAATCATGTAAGTAAAATATACAGTATCTGAGATCTATTTTAGAATTCACCAAGTGCATATGTTATAAAACAGGCTTATATTATAATAAAAGTGTGATATTATGAATAAGTACTAGTATAAATCACCCAACACAGGGAGTCACAACTCCACAGTACAAAAATTACCTAAGGAAGTCATATTGTACTTATTTTCTTCTATGGGTCACCAGCTCAGTCAATTTTTTTTTTCTAGGGAGAGTATTCTCATGTCTGTTGGTTCTGTTCTTGTCAAGCTCATCAGCAACTCCTATATGACTTATAGCAGGTCAATCCACCTATGACAAAAGTTTAATTATATTGCTCCTTCATTAGAAGTCCTGAACAATTAACCGAATGGTATTTAAACTTCTCCTCTCTTAAAAGCCTTTTATAAACACTTCACCCTCTGTCCCTGACCCTATCAAATGCATTGGTATATGCACATACCTGAAAGCAATGAAAGAAAATTTTTCTATTTCCAAATGTACCTACATTTGATTCCTCAGTATTCCTCACCCACAAAAACCTCTCATGCCTATTGAAATCTATATAACCCGTACCTACCAATTTTAAATAAACCATGCACATATATGTCATGTCCCTTGAAATATACTCTAGTCTCCAGAAGCGTAAAGACAAATATATGTGGAAAATTGTAAACAAGTAAATGTAAGGAGTTTTAGAGATATTACAACTATACAAAACATAATATTTTATATATAACATATATAGAAGTCAAATGTGTATAATATATAATAGGAGCAAAATAAGAAGATGAATGGGAAAGAGTTAAAAGAGATGCTTTTATACTGGTGTATACAGGGCACAATGTACACGCTGTAGGAAAAATAACAATAAATACTACATAAGCAGAAAAGAATATGATAATATAAAAATTTCCCAGGTAGTTTCATATATATTAAAATTTATTGAGTAGCAAAGAAGAACAGGTAAGACACTAAAAAATAACCATCTGTCAAGTGCAAAGAATAAATTCTAATGAGACTGTTTACAGTTCAGAATGTTATCATTCAATCTGAAGGTATTAAAAATCATTCTCTTTTAGGTCAAAAATTAAAGTCGTCTTACATTTCACAATAAAAACCATGTATATTTGTACAATATTTATGGTAAGTTGCAGTTGACTAATTAAGATGTCGCATTTAGAAAGATTAAATTAACATTTTCTAGTCAACTTGTAAATTTTATGCAATGTTGAAAAACTGAAAATATAAGTAAGTCATTCTGATGTATGTGTCAGATATTCATTGAAAATTTTTAAACCAATAAAAGTTACATTCAGATTATATTTTAGGAAAATCAACTTAGTGGACTAGATGAAGTTAGACTTAAAGAGAACAGTAGCCATATCACAATGGCTACTTTATGACAGCATTAGTGTGTGACATGTTTCCTTACCTCGACAATTTACTGTACTTTGAGGAATTCCATTATGGCTATGATGAAATAGCTTCTTGCACTTCAACACTTTCATCAAGACCAATTACAAAGTCATAGTAAAATTAAAATAGAGTCTGTCTGAAAGCATTGGCAAACAGCCAAGACAGTCAAAACTTGAGGACTCAAATCAGAGACAAGCTTATTAAAATGAACCTAAAACTTTTTACATTGTCTGATCTATCCAAGGCTAGAGGTGATACAACTACTAGAATGTGGCTAAGAAGTATAGCAAATATTAATCAGTTCCTTGACCCTAGAGAGAGAGAAAACTCAAGACTTACCAAGAGATAGGGCTCTATATATACTCTAAGCCCTTAATTAAGATTCCTAAAAGGCAGAACCATAGGAAAGGATGTAATCAAAACACTATAGAATTTTGAGACCTTTTAAACCACAATTATAAAGACACTGGCTGCTTGTAGAAATATGATAAATCTTTTCTAGGAGGAGAAAATATCACCTAAAGTCTCAACTATCATTTCACATACAATGTCTATTATTCATTTAAAAATTATCAGGTCTACAAAAGAAGAGAAGCAGGAAATATAAATAGATTAACTGTGATTCAGATGATGGAGGGGCTAGAACTGGACTTTAAGATTACTATGAAGAATATAGTAAAGAAAATAGATGAGAAGTGGAACTTCTGATCAAAGGAGAGGGGAAGGATTGTTCAGGAAAAAGAAACTTAAAAGAATTGAAGTACATTTATGTACCAATCCCCATGATGAATGTATTTATTATCAAAAACATGTATTAATTGGAAAATTTTAGAATATCAGAATGCAGAATTTCACCAGAGAATTGAACTATAAAAAATAATCAGATATCCTAGAAATGAAATGTATAGTAATTAAAGAATTTAGTGAGCAATGTTAACATTTGAAGACAAAGCCAGATAATGACTTGAAAATAGGTGAGTGGATAGTATTTAAACTGGAGAACAGACTAAAAATGAGGATGGGGTATGTGTGTACATTAGATGTTAGTGAAAAATTAAACAAAACTGTAGTTAGAAAGGAGAATAGGGTAGTAGCAATATGTAAAAGATAAAGCTGGATTGTCTCTAAAACTGCTTAAAGACATCAAGCCATGGATTTCCAGAAATGCTGTGAAACCAAAAACAGTAAGTGCAAAGGACGTCATTCTAGGCAATGCAAAATTACTGTGAATTGAATTCTCAAAGACCAGAGAATAAAGAACACAATATTTTCATTTAAGTTAATTTCTCTTTGCTGAGACAAAATACCCAACATCCAAAGTTAAAAGAGGAAAGATTTATTTTAGTTCACAATTTGTAGAGGTTTTAATATGTAGTCAGCTGGCTCCAAGGCAGCGTTGTCTTGCAGGGGGACATAAGAGAGGAGAAACAGTCCACGGCAGGGCAGGCAAGAGTCAGTGAAGCAGTAAAACAAAAGCAGCAGCAAGCTTCCCTTTTATCCCATCTAGAGTACAAACTTTTGGGTGGTACCACTTATATACCTAGGGTAGAGTTTCAAATTATCCACAGGCAGAACCATCCTGAACAAATTAGAGAACTGATCCGTACCACAGCACCCTCAATCCCAGTATCACACATCATGTTCAGCTACTTCCCAAAGCCCCATCTAGATAAAAGCCATAACAATCTTCAAACAGCAAAAGAAAAAAAGTGTATATAAATTCACTGGTGAAGTATCCACATTTTAAAGGATCAAATACATTCAGAAAATCTAGTACAGTAAAAATAGGAATACTTAATAAGGTATAAATCAAATTTTTCCAACACAAAGTAATTAATAATACACTTCTAAATACCCCAAGGGTCAAAGGAAAAACATTAAAAATATTTTTAATTTAATATTAACATAATAATATTTTTCTATTTCTATCACCATAAAAAGATGACAGATTAAAACCAACCTTTTCTATGAGCATATTTTAAAAGGTTCTAATCAAAATGTAAGCCAAAAATATGTATAAATTGAACAAATAATGTTTGCAATTCAAAGTTTAAGAGTGCAAATATAAGTAAAAACACAAATACCACAATAATTATTTCCATTAGTGAAAAAAAAGAGAAAATAAATTGCATCTACTTTGATGAAGACATTTGAGAAAATTTGACATGACACTCGTTGTGATTACAAATCTTAGCGAAATAAAAAGAAAGGGAAAATACCCAAATTAAACAGTACGGGGCATATCATAATTCATAGAGGAGTAGTGAATGCATTTCCTGTGAAACTATGATAAAGACGTAGATACTTGTACACAGTTACTACTTCTATTCCACATGCTGCTTGAGACCATAGCCTGTGCAAGGAAACAAGGAGAAGACCAAGAAGATATGTATTGGGAAGGAATAAGTAATAATTGAATAATACTTTGTTATATGAGATGTCCAGTTCATCCAACTTCCTCTGAACTACATTATGAAAGAGAATAGGGAAACCAACACATCCTGGAAATAATAGGGCAAATGTACATTATACTGTTCACTATTGCAAGTGAATAAAATACTTTCTTTTCTTTTTTTTTTTTTTCTTTTGAGACAGGGTCTCCTTATGCAGTGCAGGTTGGCCTTGAACTTGCTTATGTAGCTCAGGCTGACCTTGAACACATGGCAGTCCTCCTGCTTCATCCTCCTGAGTGCTGGGGTTGCAGGAGTACACCACCATGCCTGGCAATAAAACATTCTGTTCCTCCTTTTTGGTAGGATGAAGAACAGAGGGAATGGAGAGAATACATTTCTTTAATTATTGACTACCTGCCACATACCGAAGACCAAAAGTAATTATTTTGGAAAAGGCACCATCTTTAAAACATCAACTGCAGTTGGATGAAGTGCTTTCATTCAGTTATGATAGTGAACTATCAACTTGTGAGATGTTCTAGTTTCTTCAAGGGTTAGAAACATAATGTTTCACATATATAAAAGGTTAGTCTCTAATTTGCTCCCTTCCTTCTGGGATGTAATATTGTTACTTTTTTATGATCCCAGTCATAGAAGTTTCAGTCTCCATTCTAGCTTCCACTGGACTGTTGCTCATACCCCAGATGCTAAGAAATGAATCCCATGTGGGTCCATCCTGTGAAACAGTAGGAGAAAGTAGCCCTGGAGTATCTGCCAGTTCAGTGAAATAGCTGTGAGCCTGATCTATTTGTTACCTTGACCTGGTGAACTTCACTCAGACCAGTGCCCCAGAGTGACACTTCAGGTATTTGTGTGTCAGTGATTCCTCAAGCTTAGATCTAATGAGTCCTAAAATGCTTATTTATTTTTATTGAACCAGGATGCATTTTCCAGAGAAAATGGCTATACAGAGCTTTAGGGAAGGGTTGGAGTAACATATTATGATGTACTTATGATATTGTATGTCCTTTTTCTTCTAAGCATCCCTTATTACCTGCACACAGAATTTTCTAGGTCTCAAATTCCCATTTTTTAGAAAAATTGCAAGAAGTCATGACTCTTCATTTTTAACTTCCTTCAAATTCCTGACAATATAATTTTAATTTTCTTTAATGGAATAGAATTAGTACTTGTTATGGTTTGTGTCTGGATGTCCCCCCAAAGCCTCATGCAGTCATGGGCCAAGTTTCTAGAGTTTATGATTGATTCATGGTCCAATGCTGGGATTATGGGCGTGAGTGCTACACCCACCCTGGGGAGACTAGTTTGTATACAGTATAAGGGAGGGAAAAAGGCTGCTTGCTGACACTTTTCCCTTTTGCTCTTTTTGCCTTTGCTGTCTTCTGCTGCCATGAACTTTTGGCCTCTGCCATGTGCCACTCTGCCTCAGATCCAGCCAAGTATGGAATGAAACCTCCACAAACTGTGAGCTAAATATACCTTTCCTTCCTTAACTTTGGGCATTGGGTATTTTGTCTCAGCAATGAGAGAAAAGTAACCAAGACAGAATTATCTTTATTAGATGCTAATTTACTTTGTCCCTACTGTCATCATGCTGTGGCAACTCTCCACAGCTCTCTTGGATGCTTCTTTAAATTTACTGTATATTAAAACAAGACTCCACTTGATAGAGCTTCTTATTTATTAGATTCTATTATTATCTGTTCTATCAGTAAATTTGTATTTGCTGCAGCATCTCCACTGCATGCCTGGCCAGCAGAGTACTGCCAGAGATTAATGTCTCAGTGATGCTTGTGCCTTCTTCCCATACATTCTCCACTGCTCTAACTGGGGTCCTTTGGGCCCTTTTGTCAAGTGTCATCATTGGTTGGATATTGGGCCCTATATGGTATATTTAGCCAAAAATATTCACATTTTGAGCCTCTGGAATTTCTTTTCACCCTCTGCCACTGACTTCTGACAGTCCTGATAGTTTTAGTAAGGAGCATTGATTTCTATACTTCTATTGGATGGTATAGTAGCACTTCTACCATTTTAGATTTGTTTGTTTTTCCAGAGTGTTAAATCTTATATTCTATATATTCTAAGAAAGTTGATTCCAAATAAGTGCTTTTAAATCCAATACTTAATCTGCTTCAGTTGGCCAAGTTATTTCACAATTCATTTCCTTGCACATTTATAGAGAACCCTTCCCAGTCCTCATCGCTGCCCAGGGAGTTTATGCTTGTAATCCCATAAAAAGGTATTGGAATCCTAGTAGCTTAATTCTAATCTACCACTTCCAGTGCAACCCATGGCAAGAATAAAGACACTAAAGCACATTTGCAGTTGTGGTAAGCCATGTGGTCCTAAATCCCGCCACACTGATGTCCATCCAGAACACACGCCTTGCCCTAAGGCCAAAGTAGATTTTATTCATGCATAAGGAAGGGAGTGGCTTGGTGATAAGTGACTGCCAGAACCATGGGAAGTAGGTGAGTGCCATGAGCTGGGATGAGTAGGAGGCCTGAAATCTCCTCTGCAAATGCACAGAGAAAAAATGTAGAAAGAGTAGTCTGTATAACACAACTGAGATAGTATCTAATGTTTTGGGATTGGTGCTTCAGCTTGATGGGTAATCTTTCAAGCCCCAGGAAGTCATAGCCTGTATTTTGAGGATCCATCCCAGTCAACAGGGTGCAGCACTGGCTCAACATCCTGCCTCATCTTGGCTCATATGTAACAACAGTGGGGGTCCAGGGAAACATGCCTGCTATCTTCAAAGCCTACCATCAGCACCTTAGCTAGACCAATATGCATTGCTTAAAGCCAACTGAAAGGATAAGGAAAGGATCCTAGCCAGCTCTGTAGATATCAATACATGGAAATAAGGTCAGGCACAGCAGAACTGAAAACAGTTGCTCCTCTTTCAAGGAAAGTCACCCAGGTGGTTCTCCACACATATTATCTCAGCTTCTGTGGTTGCACATTACAGGTACTTAGTCTCTTAGGGACAGAGTATATACCTTTTATAACTAGGCCTGTTGTGACCCTTGGTGGACTGCTATGCATTTTTATTACGAACAGAATGTTGTTATGGCAGATGTTTGTAAGAGGAACATGCAGCTTATGGAAACAGGTTTCTGCATCATCTGTGAGGAGTAAACGAATGCCAGTTCTTATGAAAGAGACTTGGATGATCTTATGTGCTTAATGGTATCAGGGAATTTTATAGATGATTGATTTGAGTAAAGCTTACCAAGAGAAGAGTGTGGTTTACTTAGTGGTTAAATGTAATGCAATTGAGAATGAGAGTAAGTAATCTTTTCTGTATGTTGATTAAAAACAGCAGTGAAGCCTAAATATTCTTCAGAAATACATTCTTTTCTCCATTTGTCAGCAGAATACGGGGTTATCTCACCTATCTGACAGGTGTAACACTTCTCCCATTTACTTTGCTACTAGGGTGCAACAAGAGTGACCGAGGAGGATAAGGACCAGCTCTGGTATCTTCATGCTGTCTCTGTGGTTTCCTCATCCAAGGTCATGTAAGTCTCCATTGATACCAGAATCTCTAACAAGAGCTTTATCTCTGCAAACAGCTCCTTCATATCTCTCCAGAGGCCCAGCCACTTGGGTGACAGAGCAGTTTCCTTGAGTGGCCAGGAGATAGTTCCTGACAGGGAATTATAACAGTGGAGTCTGCTCTAGGTGCCTCGGGGTCACTTTGGGAAACTCTGCAGCAGCCATAGCTACACTAGGCTTTGGAAAACCTTACTTCAGATGTAAATGATGCTGATGATCGAGGACTGCCTCCTTCTTCAGATAACTTTGGCCCCTCTGCCATGACTTCAGAAGTATCTTAACAGGTCTGTGAGATGCAGGGGATTGCATATTGTGGGCCTGTTTATTTTCTGTATATTCTCCTTAGATCAATTCAAGAGGATGCCATCTTATCCATCACTGTGCTGTATCATTAACCCTAATAAACTTCTTGTTTTGATAGTTTAGGTTTCCATTCATGATTTTGATCTCAGATTGACTGAAGCAAGCAGGTTGCATTTAAGGAAAAGCATGGTAACCCTAAGAGCTATAAGTCTTGAATGTACTAGCACCCAGAAGGTTACAGAAGATTTCCAGAAAGTTGCAGAGAATTGGGAGTAATAGAAGAGTGAAAACTTCAATGGGACAAAATGACAGAACTGCAGAAAACTTCAGGAACTGTGGAAAAACCCTAGAGAGCCACCAGAGCTCCAGCAAGCCACAAAGAGGTGAACACAACCTCCAGTCACAGAGGGGCTGTCAGGAGTTGCTGGGAGTCTAACATGTGGAAGATAGGGTGACTGCAAGAACTCTGACACCAAGAGCTGAAAGGGACTGGCACTCAAAGCTTGGAGCTGTAATATGAAGAGCTGAGAGGCACTGGTAAGCAAAGATGAGAACCACTAACACCCAAGAATCTTCACTTTACCATTTCAGCATTTCTCTCTAAACTGAGCAAAAGACTGCCCAGTCAATTCGTATTAACAGCACCATACCAAGATGTCTAGCCATGTTTATATAAATATTTAAGTACAGCAAAAGTGGAAAATAACATTAACTTCAATGTATCACCATGATTTTATCATCACTAAGGTGCAGACATAAACTAGAGAGAGAGAAAGTAAAACTGGCATAAAATGATGAGCAAGATCAGATTGTCATTTTAGAAAGGAATTATACATTAAAAACAGCTGTTATTTTTAAACAACCATTATATTTTAATTACTATCTAGTTCTGTCTAGAGATTTGTTAGCTCAAAATTATTAATGAAGAACTGACATTAAATATCCTATCAAGCAAGCACAAACGCCTTTGTCAAGCTATGTTCAAGGTCACTTTTAGAGTAGCCCTACCTCTTGCACAAATGAACTTTCCTCTCTCTCCCTGTTACCCTGTATCACTGACTGTGAGCAGGCTTTAGGAAGAGCAATGCCAGCATATCCTGGTGGAGAATTCAAACCACTGCACTTGCTGCTTCCGTACAAGATGCTGTTAGTGCTTATACGGTAGTTATTGGTCAATTTCTCTCACAAGCTACTCAAAACAGAAAATTCAACTGTCACTTTTTTCTTGCCAAATCCTGTGCCATTGTTTTTGAGGGTCAAGAGGAACAGATTTAATGGATTAAATACTTTATAAAATAATTATCCAGGTAAATATCTAGAATTGTGTTGTCTCAACCAATAGTCACTAGAGATGTATGACTAAACTGAAAATGATTAGGATTTTATATAATTAAAAATTCAATTTGGCAGTTGTAGTAATCCATAGCCACATTTGACTGGTGGATATAGTATTAAAAGCATTGACTGATACTTGTCATGGTCGAATATTTTACTGGTCTGCAGTGTTCTAGAAAAAGAAAAACAATCAGTAGTCTTCTAGTATAGTTTATTGAATTTTTTAGTTCATAAAATTTTGTTTCAAATGGAAGTCGATATAAATGAATATATATTTGGAATCGGCAATAGCACTTTCCCTGTAGATGATTCACTAGACCTTTGGAGAGACCTTTGTAAAAGCTATGGTGTAACACACTAATGTCCAGTAACTATGTGAGCATGTTTTTAACCTCATTTAATTGTTTGAATTTATGTTTCAAATAGTGTTTTTAAAAGCTGTTATTCAATAATGTATAGCAAGAAAATTAGGTGGAAGGAGATATGTACAGAAATTACTGAAAAGAGTTATCACATTTATTTTATTATGCTAAAGCTTCCAGGAAATTACATAATAATTTTAAAACCCTTTGTTTTCTAATTTGTCTTTGGTGAATGTAATATTAATTGAAAAAACAATATTAAAATAAATATTATACTGTGTTTTAAAATACAATTTTTTTGTATATAGTATGCCTCTTTAAATCGCATTTATTTCTTGATCAAGTTATTTATTCTACTCAACCTAATAGGTATGTTTTCCCTCTAGAGTTATGTTCTACAACACAAAAGTATTTTCTTGTATCTAAAAGAGATTTTCATTCTCCAAATCAAGTATTTGTGAATAATTTATTGCTCACAATTCTTCGGTGATTAATAATTTCAAAGGAACAATAACTTCACTGGCCAATTGAAACCTACTGCAGACTTACTCTTGCATAAGGTAACACAAGTTTTAAGTATTTGTGTTTAAATTGAAACATAAAGCAGCATGATGAAGCTGCTTTCTGATTAGTTATTCCTAGGACCCAAGTTATAAACATTTCTATTTCATGAACTGAATTCTTCCAAGTTATTATGGGAGTAAAGTTAACTTTATTTTATACTATACTTAGTATAAAATTTACAATCTGAACTCATTATAGGTCTATCAGTAGTGTGAGTTGTATTGTCACTGCTATGCAACTATCACAAACACCATCTCCAGAACTCCTTCTATTGCAAACCTGAAACTCTATACCCATTAAACAATAATCTTATTGCCTTACTACTCTGATCCCTGGACACCACAATTCTCTCTTCCATTTCTATGATATTGATTACTATCAGTGCCTAATGTAAATAGAACTATGTGCTATTTGTCTCTTTGCAAACTATTTTCACAAAACATAATATCCTCAAAGTGAATCAGTGATGGAGGATGTGCCAGACTTGCCTTATTTTTTCAAAGTTGAATAATATTGTTCTGTATGTCCGTACTACAGTTTGGTTTTACATTCACCAGTTGAAGGCTGTTTGTGATGTTTCCATATTTTAGCTGTTGTGAATAATACTACTATGAATGTGGGTGTGTTTTTCTCAGTTTCTTATTATTTGACACTTAAGACATTAACCTAAGATGTTTCCTTTTTAATATGATATTGATAAAATTTTCTCCAACACTACTTTCACTATATTCCACCAGTTCTGATATGTTGTGCTTTCATTATCATTCAGCTATGACTGGTCTGGTAAATCAAACCTTTTGAAATTAACCTTCTTCAATTTCTCCAGAAAGATGCAAGGGTTCTATGTATTGCTGAGTTCCAAAACAGTAATGTCAGAAAAATTCTGCTGGTGCAGTGTTGTCTAGGTGGAGAAAGAGATTCCTGGTGCTTCCTCCTCCATTATCTTTCAGGGGTCCTCTTGGGCTTCTTTATTATTAAAGCAATATAGAAAAAAATGTAAAAAAATTAATGATTACTTTTGCTTGTGAACTAGCCATGCAGCATTATACTTAGCAATATATATACAGATGATTGCATGAAATCTCAGAAAAATTACTGATATTGTAGTCTTGGCAACATTTCACAGGTAAGAAAATTATAAACAGGAAATAGAGAAACCAGCTTGCAAGTCAAGATTAATCTGATTTCACTCTTACACTTATTTATAGAATTAGTACAAACATTGTTGTCCTGTACTTACAGAATAGAAGACATTTATCAGTAGGCCTCTGACCCGCTCATAAGAAAGCAATTATCTAAGTTGTAGCAGAGGTATTAGATATTGGGTACCACACTGGCTGTTGTCAAGGAAAGGAAACAGGGGATGTAAAGGTTAGTGATGCCAATTAAAAAGTATAAATTTAAGAAGTTTCTTTTGAATTGCATAGCAGTGTGAAGTGCTCTTTAGAAGAATCCTTTTCTGTAACTACAGAATTTCCCAATCCTGTTATAATGCATTATCTGTATTATGCTATCTTCCATACTTTAATTCAGTAAACTAAGGGTAATGTTCAGAGTTTCTTGTAGTAAAAAACACATAACAAACAATATGAAAATATTTACTGACTATAATGGAAGTAAGGAAACGAAGTGTTGGTCATTTCCATGTGTATTAAAAGAACTTTTCTGAATTGTCTTTCTGTAACAGAAATATTTTCACTTAACTCTTTCCATTTGCTACCAAAAGGTAGCAAGAGACCTAAGTTTATTCTTTAAAATTGAAAATATACTGAAGCTAAATACATTTTGTAGGACTTTATTTCTATTGATATTTATCTATGACAGTCTCCTATTTTAGGATACTTTGATATTAAGTGTGGAGTCAGGTACCTTGTAAATTGGCATTAAATTATTGTTTGCTTATCACACATTATTGAATGTGAACAAAAGCCATCTAACTTTGCGGACTCTGACACTTAATGAACTGAAGCCTATGAAATTGTGTTTAAGACTGAGTGACCCAAATTTGGGTCTGTTTTGATGGTGGAAAAACTTTGATTCAAGTTTCACTGGTATCTCATTTAAGCAAAGAAAAAAAGCAATGAATTTCTTTCAGTCAAAACAAGCACTCTTTCCTCATTGAATGAACACTGAAAGTATGAAAATATTCTTAGTATACTATTTAATTATATTCATTTGAATTAAAGTACATTCAGGATAAAATTAAAATACTATAAATTTGACTTCAAAAAATTTTGATGAAACACAATATTCAGGTGTTAGATAACAATAGCCTGTGAAGTCAGAATGATTTTTCATATACCAAAGAGAGAGGAAGATTTCCTTTAAAAACATTCATTTCATAAAATATTGCAAAGTATAATTATGGAGACATCTACTTTTTTGTTAATTTCACTAGCTGTCACCAATGGCATGAATCTTTCAATATCATTATAAAGACTTACAGGTTTTTGAAGACAAGAGCATAGAAATTTAGGTCATGAATGTTGAGTGTTACACTATAAGGACTGCTTGGGAGGTGGATGCAATAGAGACAGACACAAGGAAGACAAAACCTGGTACTCCACAGAATAAAGATGGGAGAAAGTGATAAATCGGAGGGGCTTTAGACAGGAATGGAGGGAAATTAAATTAGAATTTTAGAAAATAGAGAGCATAAAGTGATTAAAGTAGAGGGCAAAATGGAGAGAAAAGTGATATCTGGATTTATTTTAAAATATTGCAACGATACCAAGATCGAAGAATTGTTCACATTTTTTGTGCCAAAATCATATCATTAGTAAGAAATCACATAAAAACACACTGTTGAACAGGAGATGTGCTTCATTTCATGTAGAGAAAAAAAGCTTTCCAGAAAGACTATTAATGACATCTTGTTTTAAATACTTGATGCAGATATCTTTAAAGAATTAGAGGAAGGAAATTGGATGTTTATTGCTTCATTGGAGAGTTTGCTGTGAGAAAGTTTAATTCTAATAGTTTCTACTCAAGTTCACTTACAGGGAGCAATGCTGATGGAAACTATCTTCAACAAAGCAAACTTACCTGATTTTTATTTGAGGCAACAAAATGTAAATATTATACTTCTAGTTTTCATAAATTTAATTTTATGCAAACATGCAAATTGTACTAAAATGTGTGTAATAATCCTGATTCTTTGACTTTTAAGTATATAAAAACTATTTTTTATTTCTTAGGGAGAATAAAAAATAATAAAATGCATTAGCAATACAGAATTTCATTCAACAAGATGATAGGAATTCAGCAATGCGTGTTACATTGCATATTGTTGTCTTCAAATTAGTTGTTCAGATTACCAAATCTGAGCATGCAAAATTGTCACAAAATTAAAAAGAAGAAAAAAATTAAGAATTAACTGTTCCTTTCAATAGGCCAGTAGAAGTCAGCAGTACACTTATCTCAGTTATCCTCTGTGTGTGTGTGTGTGTGTGTGTACACATATATATTTTTTTCCTTTCTCTTTGTTTCTTTTCTCCTTTACTTCATCCCAGTTGTTTCTTCCCTTTGAACAGTTTCTTATCCTTTCACAGAATCTATTGTACCTTGCAGATTTTATTTACCCTTACAGGTTCTTACACTAGGGAGACAATATGATGTTTACAGATGCAGGCCTGATTTATTTCACTTATTAGTATGATCTCTAGTTGCATCCATTTACCTATAAATGCCTTGAGTTTATCTTTTTCTATAGCTAAGCAATACACCATTGTATGAAAATACCACACCTTTTTTAATCCATTCTTCAGTTGATGGGCATCTGGGTTGTTTCTACCCTTTAGCTATGACAAACTGCACAGCTATAAGCATGGTTGCATACATATCACTGTGATACGATGTCTGTAGTTCTTCTGGAAAATTACCCAGAAGGGAATAGTGGGTTGAATGGGACTTCTAATTTTAGTTTTTCGAGGAATCTGAATACTGATTTCTATAGGGGTTGTACCAGTCTACACTCCCCCCAAGAGGGACAGTTAGCTAAAATTTATTTCCCAACTAGTAGGTTTTCTTTTTACTCTATTGAAGATTTCTTTTTATGTGCAAAAACATTTCAGTAAGATAAGATCCCAGATGTTGATTCTTGAAGTATTTCTCATGAATTCTGGTTTTTATTCATGAACTCCCTGCCTATCCCATCTCTTCAAGAGTTTTACTTACTTCTCCAGTAGATTTAGTGTTTCCATATTAATATTTAGATCTCTAGTGCTTCTAGTGGAATATGTAGATCTCTAATCCATTTTGCCTTTAGTTTAGTGCCTGGTGATAGACATGGATCTAATTTTAGTCTTCAAATTGTGGAAAGCCACTTTTTCCAGCACTGGCTATCTTTCTTCCAGTGAACGTATTTGGCCCCTTTGTCAATGATAAGGTGATTGAGTGTGTTTGTAGTCATGTCTGCATCTTCTAATCTGTTCCACTGATTGTCAGGTTGATTTTATTGCAAGGACCATGCTGATGTTATCACAGTAGCTTCCTAGTAAGGTTCAAGTCAGGGATTGTGATGCCTCCTGCCTTTCCTTTTTTGCTCAGGATTGCTTTTGCTATTCTAGGTCTCTCTGGTTCCAAATGAATTTTGTGAATGTTTTCTCTAGAACTGTGAGGTATACTAAATGTGTTTTAATCAGGGTTGCACTGAATATGTATAACAATTTTGGGAGTATGGCCATTTTCACAGTGTTGGTTCTTCTATTTCATGAGCAAGAAATATCTTTCCATTGTCTGAGATCTTCTTCGATCATTTTTTTGCAGAGCACTATGATTGTCATTGTATAAATCTTTAATTCAACCACGCATGGTGATGCATGCCTGCAACCCCACCACTCAGGAGGCTGAGGCAGGAGGATCACTGCAAGTTCAAGGCCAGCCTGGACTACAAAGTGAGCTCAAGGCCAGCCTGAACTGCATAGCAAGACCTTGTCTCCAAAAGACAAAAAAAAAAAAAATAAAGAAAAAAAAAACAAAACAAAAAAATAAAACGAAAAGATCTTTAATTCCTTTGTTAGATTGAATCCTAAATATTTCTTTTTTGGATGCTATTTTGAAAGGTTTTGTTTCCCTAATTTATCTCTCAATGTGTTTGTTGTTTGTGTACAAGAATGCTATTGATTTTTGAGTGTTGACTTTGTATCCAGCTATGCTACTGAATTTGTTGATTAATTCTAGGTGTCTTCTGGTAGAGTTTTTGGGATCTTCTATGTAGAGCATCATGTCATCTACAAATAATGATAATTTCACTTCTTCCTTTTCAATCCTTATTCATTTTATTACTCACTCTTGTCTAATTGCTCTGTCTAAAGTTTTCAGAATTATATTGAGTAAGAGTGGTGAAAGTGGACATCCTTTCCTTATTACTGATTTTATTGTGAAAGCTTTCAGCTTTTGTCCATTTAGTATGATGTTGGCTGTTGGTGTTTCACAGATGGCTTTTATCGGCTTGAGGTAAAGATAATCTCTTCTGTAGGTTTATTACCATGAAAGAGCATTGGACTTTCTCAAAAACTTTTTCTGCATCTATTGAGATGATCATTTGAATTTTGTCTTTGGCACTATTGATATGGTGTATTTATTTTATTTTATTTTATTGAACTTATTTAACAACCACCACCACAACAACAAAGAATCAGAACATATGGGAACAATGCCTTATTCTTTTTTTACCTAAGTGATTATTTCTGATCTGATTTCTTCTGTAGCCTGATGATGTTGTTTTTTTTACTTCAGGTCCTATCATTTCAGAAATTTCAGGTGTGTGACATCCAAGTTCTTCTATATCATTGTGTCTTGGACTTGTTCTGGATGGGCTAGAGGTCAGAGATTGCAGTTTACTCCTTATTTGTGTCATTTTTAAAGCTCCAGAAGTTCACCAGATCTCAGTGGCATTCCTGTGATGGTGGAGGGGCAAGGCATGTCTCAGTGAGACCCCTGAGACTGTTCAGGCCTCAGCATCACTTCCAGGAATGGTGCAGAAGTGTGTAGCTCACCAAAGCTTCCAAAGCTGTCCTCCTCATTCCTGGGATGGTGTGCATGCCTGACATTGCTCATCGATGCACCTGAAGCTCCCTAGGGCACACCATTACTCCCACAATGTTGGGGGGACATGGCATTGCTCACCAAGGCTCCCAAAGATATCCAGGGCTCAGCACCCATCCTGAAATGGTGGGAAAGTGGGGTCATGGCTTACTGAGACTCCAGAAGCTGCCTAGAGCTTGGTGTCACTCCCCAAAAACTTTATTGTATTTTATTTTTACTGTTATTAGTACATATTAGCAATAATGGTGATTAAATTCACGGTAGAGGATCAGTATGTGTACATAACATATTTCGATTCCATTCTAGCATCAGCATCAGATTCATTAATTTATCATATAAGACTATTTAAAGTTAATTATCATATATACAGATTTGAAAACCAGACTAATAGGCCAAAGTACACAGAAAACACATAGGACAATTGTCCCAATTCAAGGTATACTTTTACATACCTTGTCCACTGGGCTGCAATATCTTTTTTATCTTTCTTTTATTTTTTCACTTCATAGCTATGTATATATTGAGTTTTTTGTATGAGAGAAACCATGTGATATTTAAAGTTCTGTGTCTAAGGTACTTCACTTAACATTATGGCTCTCAAGGTGTTAACATTTTGCTATGAATGACTCAAATGTATTCCTTCTTATGGCAGAGTACTGTGTCACTTTTCAAAATCCACTTGTCTATTGATGGACATATAGGCAATTTCTAAGATTCAGCTCTTATGATATTCACTGCTATGAACATGGATATGCATATATCACTGTGGTATAATGTTTTTAACTCTTTTAAAAAGATATGTGGAGTGAGAATAGCTGAGTCAAATGAAATTTTTTACTTGTTGATTTCTGAGGAATGCTAATATTGATTTCCATAGTGGTTGTATTTGTTTACAGTCCCATCAAAATGGAGAAGTGTTCCTTTTCATGAGCATCTTTATTTTAAATGTGTGATAAAAGTAGCTGCATGCTATCCAACAGTGAGGCAGATTCTTAGAAACATTATGATGTGTCTTTTTCCATTTTAATCACTGGATCTGGTACTTTGACTGCTTGCCCTTCACCGAAGTTCGAATGTCCATGAAAAGTAAGCATTTTCAATTGATTCAAGACATCAGTGTAGATTTGACATCACAACAAAAGACATCAAGAAAAGGGCCTTCCAGAATTGCTTCAGAAAGTGGCAAGAATGATGCAATAGATGTGTACAATGGTAGGGGAATTATTTTGATGGGAAGGAAAGGCAATGTGGACACAGTAATATTTTTTCAAATTTATACACAGATCATATTTTTCAATTACATCTCAAAAATGTGGAAACAAAAACTGTGAAAGTTACAGAAGGAATGAGTAGAAATATGATTACCAAGGAATGATGGATGGGACAATTAGGCAAATAGCTAATTGGGTGAGGTCCTTTGTATAATGGGGCAAAATCCATCTCTCAACTCTCAAGAACTAATTTCCTCCCAGAACCATACATCTTAATATCACCATATTGAGTGGTAAGATTTCAACAGATGAATTTGCTGGTGACTACAAACATTTGAACATTCTTTGTAAAATTTTCTGTTTTAAGTGTTCAGGTTAACCAATCCCATGAGACTATTTACATAATAATAACTATATATAAACTAAAAGATTTACATTCTTGGAATTAAAACTCTAGTTATTATAAAGGACCAGAACTGTACACTGGGCATTTATTTGGGTATACACAGTATGAAAAGATGGCTTTGAATTAGTAGATAGTACTTAAAATGGAAAGATTTCACAGATAATCCAGAAATGAGAACTTATTTAACAACCACCACCACAACAACAAAGAATCAGAACATATGGGAACAATGCCTTAATTTTAGCATGACATAGGTTGGCTAGAGACCAGCAGACACTAACTCAGTTAAATGAGGCGTGTACTTGCCAGTTTGTCATGGTGAACTTTCTATTGCCTCTTAACATCAGTAAAACACCTGCTTAACACAGCCTAGCCCACAACCTGGCTCTATCTACAGTTAATGCCAAATGGAGCCATATGCATTTTGATGACACAATTGTGTCAGGGAGTTTTTATAATTAGGAAACAAAATCAAAGAAATTTAATAAAAATTGTGTTTCTTTTTATAGTAGAAAGTTTAGAAACACTCTGGATAAAATAGAAACGAAGCTTTCTAAGTATGTAAAGGAAGAGGGGTTGAAGGGAGGGGAGGGGATCAGAAAAAAAAGGAATTGATATATATCACATACAGGTATAAATTTCCTATGATGAATATGATCATTATGTAATCTAAATTGTACCAATAAACTTAATTAAAGTAATTATATAGAACAAGTTTTATGCTGTCATCTAGAAAGCAGCATCAAATTGAATTCTGGAATTGGCAGTTCCCAGTTTTGCCTTTTTTTTTCTGGTGCTGGGGTACTGAAGATGCTAGGCAGGAGATTTCCAACTTGAGCTATAACGTGAGGGCACAGTCACTAGTTGTAATCTCAGGGAATTTATTTTATTTCTGTAAGTCTTTCTTATGTCAAAAAAGAAATCGCTGGGATATCAACATCTATCATAGATTCATTTTTCGTATTAAATAAAATAAACGCTTGCTTAGTGTCTTTCCTGGAAAACACTGTTTGCATTATAATTCTATTAAAGAAATCTTTCTTTAACTTTTGCTGTGAATGTGTATATCATATCTCTGAGAACTTTAAGAATTAATTGAAAACAGGGTATCAATAATCTCTTAACTCTGAGGATGGTTTTCATATCCTTTTCAAAGAAATGAAGCACATGTTACTCCATATGAGATCATTGACATCTGACACCTTTTCTCAAGTGAGGGAGAATGATATTCCAATGAACAGATGTTTTACTATGTAAGGAAAAACAAAGGTCATTCTCCATGCTCTGAATGTGTTTTATACAGAAACATGTAAGTAGGTTTCAAAATGAATACCTTGGTTTCTGTATATGGCCATGTGTAATTCTTTTAGATTACAAAATCTGTGATCCTTCATACATGTAGGACAGTAGAATTTTCAAAAGTCTTAAAAGACTAACCCCAAATTTTCACAGTCTCTCCAGAAGGCACTGGGGGTGATGTGTAGTAATCTCTATATTTTAAAGAAAGCACTAAATTCATTAGTAGATGAAAAAAATTTTCACTTTGGACTTCATATGGGATTTTATTTTTTATTTTTTGTATAGCAGAGAAATTTTGATTGCTCCTGTACAACAGTTCTTGCTTCAGTGCAAGATTATGCAGCAAGATCAAGTTCATGTAGGGACACACATACGTACACATGCTTCCTACTTTTTTTTTTAATCTAAATTAGCAAGATCTATTGACATAGAAAATAAGCATACGAACTTGGTTGAACATCTTTGCATTAGCTTTTCATTCAGTTATTGACAGCATACCACACTGCCCTGTTTCCGGTCCAAACTCCTCTTGTCTCTCGATATAAACCGTCCTGTCTTTTCCAGCCTTAGCCTGCGTCTTCATGCATCAGGACTTTGTGCCAACGCATTCAACGTTAAGACTCTTTTCCAGAAATCTGCTACATCAATTATAACTACTCATAAATGAGTCAGTTGTGAACCTTCCATTAACATACGAGGGCAGCAGCTTCTGGTTACTTAAACTGATGATAATGCCATAAAATTTTTCTCATTATTGTGCAATGACACAAACTCATTGGTGGGAAGTAATCATGTGTATAAAATAAACCATGCTCATGTTTTTGTCTTTGTTGTTGTTAATTTGTTATTTTTTAAATTCTAACATTACATAAAAATAATTTAAAGATTCACAGGAGATCCACACGTGAGAAGATATTCATTAATATAAAAATCCATACCTACAAAGTGGGCTGTCTAATCCACGACTGTTGAGACACTCTTTGATAGTGGGATACATTTTTATTTATATGAAACACACACACATGCTAAGCATTCTCTTTAAATGCATCTCATCTCTTTCTAGAATTGTTCTCATTAGTGTTCTCTAGTTTCTTTCCAAACTGTTCTGTATATCAGGGTATACCCATACTGTTAGGTCATTATCCCTTATGGGAAAACTAATCACCAGGTGGAAAACTACAAGTTTTGCATAATGGGAGAAATCCCATTAGTTCTTCCTCAAATCCTGGACCCAGACACTGTGATTTTTCAAATGATTTTAAAAGAAATTTTATACAACACAAAAATGTTAATATTCCTCTGATTTGATGCATAAGTTCTATGTGTCAGGGTGGCCTGAACTTCATTTACACTGCAGCAAAATATTTTTATTTATTTCATTCTCAATAAAAGGAAGCAGCTTTAGTTTTTCTGAGGGGGTGAATTTTAAAGGCATTGCATCAGCAAATGAGGTGAGAGGCATTAAACGTTTTTTCTTAATGACAAGTTGTTTAATATGTAATTATTTGTTTCTTGTGCCCAAAATCTTCAGTGGGAAAGCCCTGTTTTTCAGAGTTTATCTGGCAAGTATCTTATTATGTCATCTAGAGTAGCTGATTTTTTTATCTCTAGGTTTAGTAAGCATCAACGAAAAAGAGCTTGATATTTTGTGAAATTCAAGGCTATCCAAGTCTCAACAGACAATAACACAACAAAGCTGAAAGTAACAAAACTTAGTTAACACAGTGAATTGTATGATTGTCACTGTCAGGTGAAAGTAAAATCGTATTTATTTCATTCATTAATCACTACACAGATATAGCAGTCTTTAGATGAATAAATAGCTACATTACAAAAAAACAATGAATGGATGGATGTAGATCTGCTCCCAAATGTTTAGGTCTGGAAATGTTATTTGAAGTTCTATCTGATCACAGTGAAAATTCACATTGTTGGAGAACATCTGGATGTAGGACATGGAAAACATGAATGCTGAAGAGCCATGAGGTAGGAATCACTGCTCTTTACATCTTTTGAATATGGCTTTAATCCTTATATGATTTCCTCAGGGATGAAGTATTCTTTCTACTTTTTACAATTTGTATTCCAAAGCCTTCCTAGAGCTTTCAATAACCCATTATTACCATAACAGCTCTTACTACATGAGTTAGGGGGATAATTTAGAAGTTCTTCCAGCTGCCAAATACATATTCCAATTATGTATCTCTAATGTGGTAAAAATATATATGCAAAGTGGAAACTATAGTCACCAGATCCCAGTGTTTGATGAACTCGGTAATATGCTTTAGTTGGCACCTGACAAAACTCAGTCCTATTGATAGGCCATCATGGTGAGTTGGATTTCTAGAGGATATCTTTAAAATATTACCAATATCTATTAATCACTGAACTGTGAAGGTATTTTCCTTTCTCCAAATACAGTCACCATAGAAAGTAACTTCACATTTTTCTGGGTGGGATTTAGAAATTATTTACAGTATACAGCTATGACATGGTTTAAGGACATTTATTTAAAGGAATTCAACTTTCCCTTCAGTAAAGAAACCTTGGATGTATAAACTTTGGAATTGAGGGATAGTGCACATTTTCTCATTGAGGTGACTTAGACAGAGTTTCTTCACAACATACATAGAATTTTTTTGGGTTTATATATCAAATAATATTTCACTAACCTTACAATTTTTTCATATTTAGAAATCTAGTAATTGGTCAAGCTCACCAATCTGTGTATGTCTAATATTCTATTTGCCAGTCCACATCAGCTGTTCATTTGATGGGCAATTTTATAAGGATGATTAAATTTTAGGACCTGAACTTTTGGACTTCAGAATTCTATCATTCTCATGGCAAGCAATGTTTATTTCAGTGGAGGCATCTTTCAATACTTTGTAAAGGAACTTGTAATTCGGGACTTAAATTCATTCTAGCATTTTCATCTCCCTAGCTATTTGCATTTCTTGTACTTTCTTTTGCCAGAGATGTTCTGGCATCTCAACCTCAATGCATATTTTCCACCTTTGTCTAAAGCTTTTACTGAATCAACCAAAGTGTTACATCTACATCCAGCTGTTGGAAATTTATGTTAAAATACGACTAAGAAAACTGATACATATGAATAAATTTAAGTCAATCTGTGCTACATAATATCCAACATACTTAGAATCTATTTCTGCTCCTGTCCTTCAGATTGTTGGTATTATAAGTGGTGACATCTTGCAGGTAATTTTATATAATTCATTTTTGGTAAAACTGCCTTATATATACATAGAAATATGTTTAGTATGGATGTGGGGGCAAAGAGGCCTGATGAGGGTGGGCCTCCCAGAGAACAAACAGCCCAGTGCAAAGTGAGGTTTAGGATAAGATCTTTAAGCATGGAGCTGTCTCTATAGAAAGGCAATGATGAAGTCTTCCCCCTGGCAGGGGAAAAAGACTGGAGAGGAAATTTAAGAGTTGAACTTTCATAGTCTCTGACACCAATTAAATGACTCTAACCCCAAATTCAGAAAGTCGCTATTCAATGTCTAAAGCTTTATTTTAAGAAACTCCATTAAGGCGTTTTATTCTACTTGCATTACTATTCCCAGGCTGGCATGGTTAAATTTAGAGTTTAATTGTTAGCCATGTCTGCCCTGTGGCTATAAGAAAATGATATTATTCCTGGTCTACAATGGAAACTCTCTGGTGCTCTGTGTCTTAAACTGATTGTTGCAACATAAGAGCTTACAGTTTTCTTTCAAGAATAGCCAGAAGCAGCTGTACCAAGCCATCGACTTTGCAGTCATCACTTCTTTAGTCATCTCAGGGGAACAGAAATTTTATCCCCAGGAGCACCAATTTCAATAAACAACCATGATAATGGTTTACTTACTACTCATGTAACTATATACCGTTGGTTTTTACCATCCTCTTCCCTGTGGCAATAAAATTTTCACTATGTTTTTATCTTAAATATGTGTATAATCCAATTGCAGAATCCCTATTTAAAAGTCTGCTTTTTGAAACCAAATCTAATAGCAAGCAGTATAATATATTCAAATTAAAAGATAGAATCCACACTAGATCATTCAATGTAGGTGGTGCAGAATATGGAAGTAGTCATAAAGGTATTGAAAGAACTGAAAAAGGGGAAAGATGGGCCAACCTAATGTCAATTTCAGAAGTCACTGAGGGCAGTTCTTTATCTGATGATAAAGAACTTACTGCATCTAGAAGGTGTGGACACCAGGCAGGAGCTGAAATCCTGGAACCAGAGAAGCTGTGGGGGCTGCCTGTGGGAGCTGGGTAATAGAAATTGATGCATGGTAAAGCTGAAGCCTGAGCCCATTCTAGAGACAACACTTAAAAATGGAAGAAATTTACCTGACTCTTTTGTACTCTGTGATTGCCAGTGTTCTACCTTCATTCCCCTTTGGTAGCCCAATGGATGAACTTACCTGACTCAGTAGGAAAAGGGACCCGGGGAGAATAATTTCTATGTGTCATTTCCCCGAAGTATAGGGGACAGAAAGTAAGTGGATCTGAGAGAAACAGGAAAATAATTGGTACAATATTTTTATGCATCTGTCTCCAAATACTTTATATATTCTAAATGGAAATAGAATGTTCATGTATAAAAAGAGACAATGAAATTATTTACATAATAGTTGGAAAAATATAAGGAAGTAATTTTTGTCAGATTATTCACAGCACTAGATAAAGGAACTTAGTATAACAGGAATGTATACTCCACTTTTAATTTTCTATTGGTGCTGTAACTAATCACCACAAACTCAGTGTTTACATATTAACTTTTCAGGGCTTTTCTCTTCTTCTTCAATCCTTGTCTCTGTTTTAGTTTTCTACTGCCAAATGACATGTATTCACAAACTTAACATGTTGAGAACATAACCATTTATTAGCTCACAGTTCTGTAGGTCAAATATCTGGGTCAACTCAATTGGATTTGTCCAAGTTCTCACAGACTGACATTTTTATGCCTGTCAAGTTTGGCTCAGGACAAGAATATACTACTGAGCTCATTCATTGAGACTGAATTCATTTCCTTTGGGTTCAAGACAGATGTGTCTGTTCCCTTGCAGGCTTTCACCCAGGGGTGGCTTCTTCCTTTGGTACATGGCTCTCCATGTTTGAGCCATCAAGGGCATATCAAATCCTACTTCAGCTTCAAATTTCTTTCTCTTGTGCTGCAAGTTAGACAGAGGGAAAAAAAAATCTCTTTTTAAGGGTTGATGATTACATCCTGCCCATGTGAGTAATCTCTCTACTTGAATGCCAACTGTGCCAATTGATGGGTCATAATGAAAGGACTGACATCTCATTATATTCACCAACTCCAGGGATTAGAGTGAGACATGACAAGGGGCCATTTTGGGATCTCAGCTTGCCACAGTGGCACTCTCTCATAAGGAGCAGAGAGAATTAAATTCTCATGACAATGCACATTTTGTGTTTCAAGAATAATAGCACTGTCTACTTTTAATGCTGGATAATGCAATGAATATTTAAGAATAATATGGGGAATTATTTCATACTGACATTTAACTCAATTCCTGGAAAAGAAAAACTTTGGTATTTGTGAAAATATACAAATAGTTCCATAAATTTATAGGAGAGAGAATGTTGTGTTTTTTTTTTTCAAAAAGGGAGAATTTTTTTTTAAAGAAAATAACACCATAGGAGAAAACATACGATGATAAAAATATTTAAATCCAAAGATTTTAATACAGTTTCTTAGAAGTGTGACTTTGTGGTAGCTTTCTTTTTCATAAGAAAGGAGATATACTTGAGTGTCATGTAATTTTCTGGCCTTGACTCTCTCTGAATGTGGACTTGTCACTGCACATTAGCTGTGCTAGAGCTAGAGAACAAGCACATAGACAGCAAGCCTACAATAATAATTTACCTTCAATTTCAGAGCCTTTTCTAACATGAGACATCAGTGGATAAGAAAAATATCTAGGGACCAGGGATATAGTTCAGTGGCACAGAGCCTGCGTGGTAAGCATGAGGACATGAGTTTGATTCCCAGTACAAAAAAAAAAAAAAAAAAAAAAAAAAAAAAATTTCTATATATCTCGGGACTCTTTTCAGTTTTCTGAGATAATTCCTGATTATTTTACAATTATTTAATATTAACATTAACTTCTTTGGAAATAAATTCTCTGCATTGATTTTACTGGAAACTATAAATTCTGAAGGAATAAGAAATCTATCATTGTCATTGTATACTTCCAAGAAAGTAACAATATTACATGTTAATAAAATAGTGAGCTTCGTAAATTAGACATGTGCATAAAACAAACCCTTCTTGTTGGAAACCCAGGTGATTGCCATTAGCCACTTTAGTATCACAGCAGGTTACACGAATTATTATTACTTTCAATTAGCATTCTGACAAGTAGAGGAATTCTTTACTTGCATTCCGATTACATACAGAAAATGATTTGAAAGCATTTCCTCCTTCAAAAACATCAAAGCAAATCAAAGAAATCAGTTCTAATCTTATCCTTATTATCAAATACCTGGAGATCATTAAACCAAATGACAGAGGAAGAAATGCCAATTACAAATGCTGTTTTAAGATGACATTTGATTTTCCATAGGAGATTATTCCAATTAAAACTATATTCAACAAAGATATTCTATTGTTTAGTAAGGATAATTTTGTTTCCTTGTGCTTCTTAATCAATGAACTGACATAAAATATGACATTTTATACTTATAGAATTATTCAATTTCTATTTGATTATTTTCTTGATGTAACACATACTAAGTAATTTTGAATTACTGAATATCATATTAAAATTTCTAGCAAAAATTCTAGTCTCATAGGTTTACATAGATCTATATACTGAAAAAGTCCACACTGACAAACAGTGTTACAGATACTGCAGGTTGAGATATGAGAAATGGTGTGAAATATATTTTATGCAACACTAAATAAAATTGTCTTTCTCATGTTGAAACAGTTAATAATTATATAAGTATTTTCTCATAATGATTTATGGGTGATATTTAGTAGAATTTCCTCACTCAGCTACTTTCTTGGTGTTATTTTTCTAATGTAAGATAAGATAAACATTGCAAAAAATAAATTTAGAATTTTTCTTGAATGGGAAGTAATATAGGTAGCATTGAGCATTAATTGAGCTAGTTGTGACCAATTTGTCCATCTCTAACATAGCAATAAATAGTAGTATCTTGTCATTAATTGTTATGAGAATCATATGAGTTAATATGAGACAATAATAAAAAACAACAAGCACTCAATAAAAGGCAAAGTTAAAAACTAAAATAATACATAGAGTTAATAAGATAAAATTCCAAAGACCTTTTCTGTATTTTTAAATCACAGATTCTCGGCATTATTTCTTCAGACTTTAGCCAATCCTTCTGCAAAAGTAAGTCATCAAACAGAAGAATATAGCAGGACCCTCCAAAAAGATCTTCCCATTTAACCTCATAAGAATGATACAAAGCAATTAGACTATCATAACATTCCATATCTTGTGCCTTTTGTAAAACCTGAAGACAGGAAGTTGTCTAGCCCAAAATAACGTGTAGAACTAAAGGGAAAATATGCTTAAAAAGAACAAAATAACCCCCTAAGAATAGGCCACGTATGGAATTGGATGGTCCCAGGGAAATAACAAAAGCAGCAATAATAGCAAAAGCAGCAAACAAAAACATTCACTGCATTAAGTTAGAAAGCTGTACAACAGTGGAAAATGTGTGTGTGTGTGTGTGTGTGTGTGTGTGTCTTAGAAAGGTCACTGTGTTCAAATAAAGAAACTCAGGCATCTCATTAGGACTTTTTACTTCTGTACTTCATTGTGTGTCTGTATATCCTTGTATATAATTTAAAATAACGATGAAAATAGTTCTATTTGCTCCTGGTGATGTGCTTAATTTGTGTTAGACACAGTGTCATAAAAAGTGTACCAATGATTTGGTGGCCATGAAGGTCACCTGAACACTTTGGCTGTATTCTACTTGAGAGGGTACAGCCGTTGATGGAGGCTGTGGTCTTTCTGTATTCTAACAAGACACTCTAGCTGCTGAAGGATGAAGTGACAAAGGAGTTCAGGAACACAAGCAGAAAGAACATAAGAATAGGAGGTCCTGTCAAAGCATTTTTAGAAGTGATAATAAGTTTGGCCCAGTAGGAGTGGTGCAGATGGGGAAAGAGCTCTGCGCTTGGGTATGATGGAAATACAGCTTTCTGTAATCATGGTTTGGATATTTGATATAAAGAAGTGAAAAAAATTAATGATGGTTTCCGAGTTTGTGGATTGAAGGATGGAAGAATATGCTGCATATCTTTTGCAATAGGGGATTTTCAAAAAAATTCATCTCAACTGTAAGATACAGAGTTTGCTTATGGTGATAGGGCAGTCAAAATTTTAATCTGTCCTCTTAGGGTTTGGGCTTAGGTCTGAGATTTAAATCGACATAAAACAGATGAACAAGAGAAAAGCATAAAAATTTAATTTAAGTTTTATATGATATGGGAGCTCTCATAGGAAATACAAGAGCCAAAGTAGCAATTAAAATCAAACACTTATATACTGAATCAAAGAGTTATAAATGGTGAAATCGCGACAAGGTGAAGTAGCTGGGGCTCAGGTCACAGGCACAGAAAAGTGAGGAGGAAGACAGCTTACAAGGTTTGGGTCTCAGGGGTGACTCAGACTCAGGCTCCTGTATCTGGTGATAAGACTGTTGCTTCCTCTTGATAAAGAGAGGACATCTCTCATAGGGAAGTTTAGATTCTAGTTTCAAGAAACAAAAGTAATCGGTGTCCTTCCTGCACCTAGTTTTCAAAAGCCTTACCTCAAAGTAATGCTTATTTTAAAGTGACATGGTTTCAGATGAGATATTCTGTTACACTTCATGGAAATGTTATCTTGAAGGATTTGTTAGAGCTTAATAAATGCATAAGCCTAAGTATAAATATATAATGTGTGTCTTTTAAAATGTCTTAAGTAAGTTATTCTTAAGTCAGTGTGTCAGGCTGACAAAAGATTTGTAAAACTTCAAAAAGTAAGATAGATGTATAGTTCTTAGAGATCACGTAAAAGAATAGAAATCATTAGAAATTGTAACAAAGTAAGTGAAATCTAAAGGTATTTTCAGTGAAAGTCCTGTTATTCCTATAGCTACTGCAGAGTCAAGACTTTCTTAACAAAAACAGGAAAATATAGACAATCCTTCTCCTAGCAATATGAAGAAAAATCATATTTTAGCAGATTTTTTTCAGAGAAAACATTTCTTTCTATAATACCGTGGATCTCTAGAGAGATACTTCGAGGTTAATATATCTAAAACTCTACAAATACGTACATCTGAACTGTTTTTAGGATGTGAAAATTGCTGCTGTTACTTTATTTCATTACTAAAATACTTTTAGTTTCAAAATTTTCCACCCAGATGAGTTGAAGAAGAAAATCCAGTTCACGGAGAAGAGGCATAAGCAATCCAGAAAGCCAAGAACAAACACGTAGATTGTCTCAAGGGCCACTAGATCTTCCCTCTACACATCTGATTCATTCTTCCCTTTCTGTCCCCAGAAACTTATTTGTCTTCTCTTTCTTCATCACAGAATCATAAAGATCTGTGATTTCACAGTGTCATCATTTACTAGGGCTGGCACTTTTCCTGGTTTCATTATACTTTTAGAAGTGAGGATCTGATCAACCCTACTTCAGCTGAGTACCCACTCATTTCAATTAGGAAGACTGGTCACAAACAACTAGCCTGGATGCTCATCCATGCATCACATTTGGCATGCTCAAAGAGCAGTGTCCAACAAATCACTCACTTGTAAAAGAGAATAAAGAAGCTAGGAAGACTTCAATGGAAAATGAACTCGCAGTGGAAAAAAAGTCAGTTAGCAAGAGGCAGTGTAGGATTAAGATGGGAGAAAAACCTAGACCACACATAAAATCACAAATATATATATATGCAAATATATATAAAATTGCAATATATGTACATATATACACAGACTGTATATGCTTCTTGTTATTCTTAGTTAAGAGATTTATCAGCACTAAAATGGGAAAAATTGGTACTAAAACAACCACACTCATTTTGTTCATGTATTGTTCTCAAATTAAAATACAAACATACACATGCATATATCTTTATGTGTGTCCTTTTTACCCTAAAAATTAAATTTATTCAAAGAAGAAAAGACACAAAATTGACAGGAAAAATGTCCATCCCCTGACTCTCTTCCTTCCCTCCTCCACCTGCTCTTCAGCCCCAATGACTGAACTCCGGCTGGGGGTAGGCAGCAGGACAGCTCCTCTCAGATGAGGTCAGCAACATTGAGGGCATCTCTTTAGTGGAGGTGTTGTATCAAGCCTCCATGCTTCCAGGAGTCATCTTATCTTCTTCCATCACCATGTTAATATCCACACCCTTACAGCCCAAATCCCCACCATGACCCATTTGGTGGATGTAGTTTTCCCTGTTTCCCTGCACATCAATGCCTGTGGCCAGCAATACAGTGGTAATCTGTACTCTGCTAGAGCCAGACTGGAACTCACTCATGATCACATCTCATTTCTTTTGGTCCATATCTCCATTCATGGCAGAGACAGTGAAGTATCTGGATGCATCTTCTCAGTGAGCCAGTCAATGTACCTTTTTGGGTGTTAATGAAGATGACTGCCTAGGTGACGGCCAGGGTTTCCGACAAGTCACACAATGTGTCCAGCTTCTATTCCTGTCTGTCCACATTGGTGTAAAATTGACAGATACACTCTGGGGTCAACTCTTCCTTCTTAACAAGAATCTGAATGGGGTCCCTCATGAACATCTTGGCTCTAGCACATCAGGAAGCATTCTAGCTGACAACAAAATCACCTGGGTGTTGTTGAGTTTTTGGAATATGTCATAAATCTGGTCCATGAATCTATAGCTCAACATTTTATCAGCTTCATCTAACATGAATATCTTGATATATTTGGGAGACAGGTTTCTCTGTTATAGCCTATCAAGCATGCAGCCAGAAGTTCCCCTGGTGACATGGGAAGCTTCTACCTGTACCTTCTGTACCTCAGTATAGGTATGACATAATGCCTCTAGTACAGGTATGACATGAGGCACTTATGTAATCTCCTGATGCAATGACCACCTTTCATATCCAGAGCCAGAGAAAAAGAGATATTCATCTACTAGCTCTGATCACACCAGATTCCTGATTTTTTCCTTTGATACAAGTTCACCCTACAGTCCAGTTTGGCCCCAAACCCAACACACAGCCCAGGATGGCATCAAACCCAGTCGTCCTCCTCCCTCAACTTCTCAAGCACTAGAACAAGAGGTGTGCACCACCGTGCCCAGGTAGGTCCTGAATCTTAATCTCAATGCCTTGTATGTTTCCAACAGCCTGGAAATATGCGCTATTATGAAACCCATTTTGCGCAAGAAACAAGAGCAAAAGGAGCCAGTAATTCTCTCCTAAGACCACACTGTTGGTCTAGGCATTATGGCACCCAGGAAGCTGAGGCAGGTGGACTGCCATGAATTTGAGACCAGCCTGGGATAGATGAGGAGCCCAAGGCCAGCCTGGGCTACACACCTAGACCCAACCTCAAAAACAAAACAAAACAAAACAAAACAAAACAAAAAAAGAACAAAAACAACAAGAGACCACTCCATATACAGCACTGGTGGTGAACCTGTGACACATGTGCCACAGCAGGCTGTTTCAATCATTGAAAGCTCTAAAAGGTTTGCTCTCACTGACCTAGAGGGATAGACAGGGTTTGATTTGTTGCCTAAATACACAGTGATTCACAATAAAACTTGAATAACTTTTAAGTTTCTTTCTCATAAAACATGACACATGTCCTGTGCTTACATTATTTGTGGCTGAAGTTAACATCAGGATGATCACCATATCTGTTCCTCATCTGCAAGTCCAGTGTTTGATTCATTCCCCTTCAAGACCCAAGAAGAGAACAGAGGCCAAGGTTAGGATTTTATTTGTCTCAGGCATGAAACAGCTTTGGCCACCAATCCAGGCATCAAGCTAGGATGAACAAAAGACTGTCATCTGCTCTGCCCCTGACTGATACAGGAACACCACCACCAGTGAATTGTCTCTTTGCCCATTTCCAGGGATTAATGTGTGTCTGTTTATAAGATGAATATAGACATTTACGTATTTATTACATACATCTAACACAGGTATATTTAAATTGCATTATTTTCTTAGGGATTCATTTCATTGTCAAATTAAAAGTATGAGCTAAGGGGTTGGGGATTTAGCTCAGCGGCACAGCGCCTGCCTGGCAAGCGCAAGGTCATGAGTTCGATTCCCGGTACCGGAGAAAAACCAAAAAAAAAAAAAAA
>NW_004955428.1:6593205-6625158 GCF_000276665.1 Chinchilla lanigera
AAAAAAAAAAAAAAAAAAAAAAACTATGAGTTAATTGCAGATGTGAATTGTGTATATGTAAAGGAAACATCACTACTGCATAATTGGGCTTATTAGGTCCTATTTACTTGCAAATGACTGTCCACAAGATTTACAGTGCTTCCTTTATCAACCAACTTGTTTCCTATAGATAATACTTCCACTAATATGCAGATTTAGGGTGCAGAAAAATATTTTCTGAATTCTTAGTTTTTGAGACTCAAGAAATTATAATCAATTACTCTCTTGCTGATATTGTCACATAAGTTTTTCCATTCACTTTTCTCATTTTACTAATTTGTTTTTCAAAAGACTATGATTTATTTTCAATAAAGAGGAACTAAAGTGATTAAATAGTTTTATTATCTGTACATTAGATAATTTTTGTTATTTTGGAATGATAACCTGAACTCAAGATTTATTGAACTGCAATTTACTTATATGTATCAATTAGAATAAATGATTTGTAAAATAATATTTTATTATTAGCTCATTTACAGAAAATTCTGTTAGCGAATATAAGTATTTTAAGGTGGCCATCTATATGACTTACTTTTACTTTATATAGATAATGGAATTTCTGCATTGATATTGGTACAACACGTTTGAGAGTTAAGCCTTATGTATTTAAGGATTCTCTCTGGATATTATACTATTTCCTATCACTTATATATTTCCATAGATTGAACTGAATACCAAAAAGAGCAATTAATTTTCAGTAGTGAAAAGACTCATGATTTGTTAAACAACAAATTGTCATTCTGAATTGAATCAACAGTTTTCATTCTTATCACAACTCAGAATTTATATCATATTCATTTCTAACTGTCTACAGCTTTCTCATGATCTATCAAATGCAAAACTACTTCAGAGATTCTGGGAACATCTGATTGCCTTGAAAACTGTGAGGACATCTTTAGATTATAAGGCATGAATCATTAAAGGATTTATTTTGTATCTAGTCCACTGAAAATGTTTGGAATTCATTTCCAAATGTTGCAAACATATTAGTATCTCATGGGTTTTTGCTTCCAAATCTCACATTTTTAAAGAATGTATTTTCATTCACAATATTCTACCTGAGGAAAAGGCTCACAGAATGACAGATAATCCAATTTTCTCTTAAGTATAACTTTAAGTCACATTAGGAAGGAAGCCAACATTTATGCTTAAAAAGCTGAATGAAAGCAATATGTATATACTTTGCAGAGGATGTGTTAACTCTCTGTTCTGTTTTACCTGAATTTCCTCGTATTACTTTAAATCTTGACTAGCTACTCTCAGAGTAATGCAAACAATTAACTTGTAAAATTCATATATATATATGTACTGGATCATGAGCTTGCATAATTTAGAGAAATTTGCTATATTTATTGTCTTATAAGAAGCGAGCAAAGTATAAAGAATATATATATATATATCTCCAATAATTTAGTTTTATTTTTGTTGTAAAGTAAATGAATACAGTGCATTGGAGATAGCTTGTTAAATCATAGAATTGTTATTTATAATATAGGCAAAAAATTGTGATCTGAAATTCAAATTATTCCACATGATGTTTGCCTTGAAAAATTCCAAACTCATGATAAACTCTAAAGCAGTGGTATTATTAGTTTCTTTAAACTTTATTGATCCTTGTTTACTATAATTTTTATAGGCCTTTCATCTCATATGTTTTAATCACATTATTATTCTAGCGAATATAATAATATTTTTTTCACTGTTTAGGTAAGAAAGTAGTTAGTTACATTTGGACAAAAGGTATTGAAAATTAAGTGAAATATTTAGATATTAAAACAATGAGAGAAATAGCTAAAATTCAGTGTTAGGAATTTAAATTTGAACTGCCAATGTAAAGTATGTAACAGGACTGATACAGCCTTCCCAATTATACTTTAAAATTAAAAAAGAGAAACAGTAGTTTCTAACAATCAGTTGGATTAAAAAAAAAACAAACCGATGTCCCAACCGATGTCTTTCCCCTTTTTTGTCAACCCTCTGCAGTTGAACAGGACTTTTTTTTATATATATTTGCCAGATGCCTGTTGGTCTCATTTTAGGGAAACTTCCTTCACTCTTTTCTCCTGTAACCTAACTTAGGAAAGGATTCAACAAGGCAGCAAGCAGTTAAGTGTGTATGTTGATAAAAAACGGTCTTACAAAAATGACATTTGCCAACTGATAGGTAATTTAATCAAGTTGAAAACTCAGTGTTGGCGAGAACCAGGAAAAACCATGAGGGAGTGAATTCTAGGCAGTTTTGCTGCTTTCTGTGTTTTTCATGAGCTTTTATTGTCTACAAAGGAGAAAGGAATTTGACTGGTTCACAAGGACACAAGAAAGAGCACATCATACATCCCGCACACAGACAGTAGTTGGCAGAATTTAATTTAAGGTATAGATGTGCTCCTTAGAGGATGAATAATGAGGAAGAAAATAAAGTTGGACTCGTGGAAATATACTGAAGTCTGATAAAGTGGAAACCCTATCTTGGAAGTGAAAGGAAAAGTGTACCTCTTAAAAATGATTTATTGTAGTAATATTTTAGAAATCTACTTGGTATTTTAATAAGATTCAAGAAGGCTCAGTGAGCACTTGCACTGACATAAGGAAAGAACATCTTTAAGATAAAAAATAAAGACTGCACATCTGTGTGTAAAGAAAGTAGCTAAAAGAAAGAGTTTTATTTTTAAGATAGGATGCAGAAACTGAAGTGTCCAAGCAGAAGTCATAAGCCATAAAAATCATTTCTATGAAAGGTGAAAAATAGCCCTCAGCAGTAGGTGAGACCTTGTCATTAGATCTGTCTCATAAACATGATTCAGCCACTCAGCCTCAGGATGCCGTGGATCAAATCCTGAATTGATAATTAGATAGGATGCCCCAATCTAGGGTTGTATCTCTCTGTGTCGTATGGTCTCATTGGCAGAATCAGTTAAGGTTCAAGTGAATGTGATTCCATAGCGAGCACAAAACTGTAGGCAGTGACAAGCAGTATTTAAAGACATTGACCGAAATGAAAGAGCAGTTCTAGTGCAACCCAGCTTCTTGGACATAGACACATTGTGGATACACAGAGAATTCACCTCACAACCAAGACAGTGGTAAGGGGGAGTGAAATGTCATAGTAGAAAGAAATGGGTTTTGTTTTAAAGGTTTCAAATGATGAGAAACAGGAAAAACAGTGATAGATATCACCTTAGCTATTTTATACATATATATAATAGATATCACCTTTGTTATTCTAGGTCTTTTCTGGTTCGAAATGAATTTTAGGATTGTTTTCTCCAATTCTGTGAGAGATGGTGTTGGAATTTTGATGAGAACTCTGTTAAATTTGCATAACAGTTCTGGAAGTATTGCCATTTTCTCTATATTGTTTTTTCCTACTCAAGAGCAAGGGATATCTTTCCAAATTCTGATATGCACTTCAATCCTTGTTTTAGAGGGTTGCAATTTTCAGTGTAGAGGTCTTTTACATCATTTGTTAGATTGATTCATAGGTATTTCATTTTTTAGGATGTTATTGTAAAAGGTGTTATTTCCATAATTTTTCTCTCAGTGAGTTTGTTACTCATGTACAGGAAGCCTACTGATTTTTGAGTGTTGACTTTGTATCTAGCTATGCTACTGCACTTGCTTTTTAAATCCAGCAGCTTTCTAGTGGAGTTTAGGGGGTCTTCTATGTAGGGTATCATGTCATCTGTAAATAGTGATAATTTAACTTCCTTATTTCCTACCATTATTCCTTTTATTTCTTTCTCTTCTTTAATTGCTCTGGCTAAGGTTTGCAGGACTATGTTGAATAAGAGTGGAGACAGTGAACATCCTTGTCTTATTCCTGATTTTAGAGTGGAAGCTATTCGTTCGTCATAGATGGTTTCTATTAGATTGAGATAATGACCATCTATTTCAATTTTCTGTAGGGTATTTATCATGAATGGGTGCTCAACTTTGTCAAAAAGCTTTTTCTGCATCTATTGAGGTGATCATGTGGTTTTGTACTTGGTTCTGCTAATATGGTGCATTACATTTATTGATTTACATATGTTGAGCCAACCTGCATTATAAGGGTGAATCCCACTTGATCATGATGTATAATTTTCTTGATGATTTGTTGCTTTCTGTTTACCAGTATCTTACTGAAGAATTTTGAATCAATGTTAATTAGGGAGTTGGCCTATAGTTCTTTCTCTTAGTTGGGTCCTTCTCTGATTTTCATATCTGGGTAATACTTGCTTCCAGCAGTGAATTTGGAAGTATCACTTCCCTTTCCATTTCATTAAAGAGTTTGAAAAGTGGTGGTGTTAAGTCTTCTCTAAATTTTTTGCAGACTTCAGTAGTGAATCCTGTAGGTCCTTGACTTTTCTCTGTTGGTAGGTTTTTAATTGCATCTTCAATTTCATTTGTTGATATTGGTTTATTTAGGGTTTTCATATATTCTTGATTCAGCTTTGGTGACACATATATATCTAGGAATCTGTCTATTTTTTCTGCATTTTCCATCTTATTAGAACAAAATTTCCAAAGTAGATGTAGATAACCTTCTGGATTTCTGCAGGATTCATTGTGATTTCACCCTTTTCATTCCTAATTGCATGAATTTGAGTCATTCCTTTCCTTTTTTTCTTTTTTTCATAAGGTTAGATAGTGGTTTGTAGAATTGATTTACTCTTTCAAGGAACCAACTCTTCAATGCATTGATTTTTTGTATTATTTCCTTAGTCTCTAATACTTTAATTTCTGCTCATATCTTTATAGTTTCCTCCCTTATACAAGTTTTTGGCTTAGCCTGCTATTCATTTTTTTTTTAGAATTTTGAGATTTATCATTGGGATATTTGTACTTGCTTTGTTTTTCCTGACATGGGTATTTACTCCTATTGATTTCCCTCTTAGGTCTGCTTTCATTGTGTACCATCAGTTCCAGTATGTTGTACTGTTATTATCATTTAATTGTAGAAACTATCTACAATTTATTCTTTAATTTCATCTGTGATGCACCAGTTGATCAGGATGGTGCTATTGAATTTTCCAATGTTTATGAAGATTTTGTGGATTCTTTGGCCAATGATATCCAATTTCATTGTGCTATGGTCTGATAATATGTATAGGATAATTTTAATTCCTTTGAATTTACTTTAGCATGTTCTATGAGCTAGTATGTGGTCTATTTTCGAGAATGCCCCATGTGAAGTTGAGAAGAATGTGTATTCAGATATTATACGGTGGAATATTTTGTAGACACCTACTAAGTAGATTTGTTCAAAAGTTTATTCCAGTGGTAATGTTTCATTGTTGATTTTTTTGTCTAATCTTTTGTGACAGTGGGGAATTTAGATCCCCCAATACAACTGTATTAGTGCTTATTTGCTTTCTCATGTCCATTAATGTATGTTTTTTATAGTTGGGTGTGCTGGTATTTGTTGCATATCTATTTATGATTACTATCTCCTCCTCTTGGATTATTCCCTTTACAAGTTTGTGGTGACATTCTTTATCTCTCTTAATGAGTCTTGGCTTGAAATTCAATTTGTCTGCAAATAGAATAGCTGACCAAGCTCTTTTCTGGATTCCTGTTACATCAAGTATTGTTTTCCATCCTTTGATATTTTCTATGATCTTTTTGAATAAAATATTTTCCTTATATGCAGCATATTATTGGATCTTCTTTCTTGATCTCTTCTGCCAGTCAGTGTCTTTTGATTGGTGAATTGAGACCATTAATGTTGATGGTTATACTATATTTATTGACATCCTTGTCATGTTATTTTCCTCTTGTTGGTTCCCTCCCTTTTGTTTCTCTCTGCTTAATTGTTTACCTAGCGTGGTGGGTTCATTCTGTTAGAGTTTACGGAGTTGTTGTCTTTGTTATCTCTGTCAAGCATGTCCTTCAAAACAGTTTGGAGTTCTGGTTTGGTTGTAATGAATATCCTCAGTTCTTCATTATGGAAATATATGATTTCTCATCAGTTTTGAAAGACAGTTGTGTGGGGTACAGCAATCAGGGCTGAAGGTTTTTTTTTTTTTTTTAATTTGAAATATTTCACTCCAAGCTCCCCTTGACTAGAGGGTTTGGGCTGAGAAATTAGGTGTGATTCTGATGGGTTTTCCTTTGTAGGTTATTTGTTGCTTTTCTCTAATAACTTTTAAGATTCTATTCTTGTGTTGAATTTCTGGAATCTTGATTATGATATGCCTGGCTATAGATTTATTTTATTGCAGCTAATTGGAGTTCTATAGCTCACTTAACTGTACTGGGGAAGTTTTCTGCCATGACATCAGTGTGTACATATATAGTTTTAGTCCCGGCTTTTAATTCACTCCAATTAATCTTAATTCACTCTTCTTTGCCTCAACTATCAGCTGCTGGATTGATTTCTCATTATACCTTGGTATTATTAAGAAATATTTCTTTTCATGATCACTAACCACAAGCCTGTCTTCTGTATCTGAATTCCTGTCCTCACATTGGCTTAATTTGCTATATATTCTTTCAATGTAATTTTTATTCTCCTGGATATTTGCTTGAATCTGCCATATGCATTCAAATTCTTTTCTAGGCTAAGCATTCACTGCTTTGATAATTTTCTTAAACTCCTCTATTTTTTTTGTCTATATCTGCTCTAGAGTCACTAAGCATGGTTTTCATTGTGTACACCATCTCTGTAGAAATCTGAGAAATTATTTCTGATTTGATTTTTTCCAGAACATTGTTCAATCACTGTAATGCTAGCACTTTAGAAAGGCCAAGTCGGTAACCTTTGAATTGTCCCACCTTTTTGTCCCCTGGGCTTGCCATTGGTGAACTAGATGACTGGAGCTGCATCTTGTTTAAGTGTCTTCTCATTTTCTTTTATTTTTTTAGCTTATTTCCTGGGGTAATGCTAATAAATTGTCTATGGTGGGTTGTTTTATTGAAAGTATTTAGAACCCTTAGGAAATAATTACTTCTCTGAACTATCTTCAAGGTGTAACTAGTTTTTGGGTTTTGAGTCTGTTTTAAGACACTACCTCTTCAGTTTGTTAGGGAAAAGAAGTTGCTACCTGTGTAGCCCAGCCCCTGGTTCTTTGGCACAGGACCACAGTATTTTCTATGGGCCTTAGTCAATATCAGTATTAGAGTACCAGAAGAATAACTGTTTGGAATATTTATGTTATTTTGGCTAAAGTGCTACCATCAGCAATAACCGTAGCATCATTTACAGCCTAGAAAATGACAAAGTGAAGTAACCATTAAATTTCAAACTTTAACTATATGAACTAGATTTGTGGTTATATAACAAAATTTAGAACAGATCAGACATTTATATGCAGAATATAAGTCCTTAATGTGTCACTTTTACCCTCAGGGGTTAAAATTTTAAAAGGGTTGGGGAAAACATCGAGAGGTAAAAGAAGAGGAATAGATTAGAAATAAAGCTGGAGGACCAAGGGGGATCTTTGGGAAATCTTTGGGAAATCTTTGCTAACTTTGGGAAATTGGTGCAGAAGATTCAATGAAAAGAGAAATGAAAAAGAGAAAAAGAAGGAAAAAACAGAACAACAACCACAAAGAGGCTAGAAAATGTATTCACACTCACATAGAAACAAGGTCAAACAATGAAGGAGAAAAAAACAAAAACAAAGCCACCACTGAAAGAAAAAACAAAGAGAGAGAGGAAAAAAGAAGTCCACTTCCAGGTTGTCTCTGTTGTCACTGGCAGAAAATGTGTGGAGACAAATGTCTAGTTCATGTTGATTTATCCCAGAAAGCTAGCAGTAGCTTTTTGGTGGGGTAGTGCATAGTCTCAGTGAGCCTGCACCTTCTGGATAATGCCAGACTCAGCTGACATGCAGCAATAAGTGTAACTTCCATGGGCCTGGAAGCTGGGAGCCACTAGATGGAGCCAGCATCCACCCTTAGTTCTGAGCTCAGCTGGTCCTTCTCGAAGATGGATTCTGGCCAATCCCTCTTGCCTGTGGGATGACTGGGTCCGCAGCACTCACTAGTGCAATCCTTGACACCCACTGGTCCCCTCCATTGCTTTATTTTTCTATGGAGGCCTCTGGGGTTGCCAGCAGACACCATGTGTCTTCAGGTTTGAACTGCTCATCCAGTGCAGGGAGTACCATCTCAAGGAGAAGATGCCACCAGCTACCTCCTCCTTCTTCACTGAAGTTTCTCTATTCACTCTCTCTATTGGCATCAATTTATGCTTCAGATACTTCTTGGATCCGAGGGACTGACTTCCCTTCTTTTCTTCTTCACATTGCTATATTATAGCATCATGATGGTGACTCTCAGAGAAGCTCCTTCTCTGCTGCTTGCCACTCCACCATCTTGGTGCCTCGATTCTACTTGTAAACTTACTCGAGAAAAAGAACTTTGAAATAAAGAAATGCCATAATCATCTGATTTCTATAATCCAGATATAATTGCCAGTAGTCAGCAAACAAAAATCTATGAGTTTTAAAGAGAATGCTTGTGACTTTACATTTCTCCCCAAGAAATGGTCTTATCAGACATATTTACCTTGTATAATCATATAAGACAGGAAACACATTGCAAAAAAAATATGGAAATAAGACAAAAAGTAAAATAAAAAATGACAATGCAAAGCCAAAATATCAGTTGTGCCAATGAATATATGTTTTAGCTTCTTTCTAAAAAATCCCAGGTCACATTAAAATTCTAAATAGACAAATACCCCTACAACATAATAACTTAGTGCTGATGTAGTGAATCAGTTAAAAGCTAAGCTTCAAGTTGCCTACTTCATCACCTTGTAGGACCAGGTATTCTACAATGGAAAATACATCTTGTGGCAGAACTGCTTGTCCTTGCGCATGTAGGAAAATAAATCTTTTTAGTAACTTTCATGTTCTTTTCCACCACTGTCACCAAAATCTAATTTAGATGCCTTTTCTCTATGTTTACATGCTCTCCTCTATTGCACTTTTCATAACACTGAGCACACAGCATTTCATTTTCTTTAATAGTGGCCATTTAATGCCATGAACCTACTTTCGCCTTGACAGTCACGGTGACTGCGCTCACACAGGGAGACCAGGCTGCTGGTTATGACTGAAGAGACATGTCTGGAAATAACATTTGGCAGCCACAAATTATACATAGTCTTGAGGAAGTTAAAGATTTTGGAGCCTTGATGGCTATTTATTTTTTCTGCCAAGTAGACCAAGAAGGGAAGTTTAGAAAATTTGGAGGAAAAAAGTTAACATGAAAAAAGAGATGCAAGGGGAAGGTTTCGATGATGTCCTTTCCTCCGATTCTTCTCTGGCTTCTCATTGCTGGTAGAGGCTCTGCGATATCTTCAATATTATAAAAAGTTTTTATTTTTAATTAGTTGTTTGAGATGTTTTTTCATTGTTGTTTCCTAAGTAGCTACTGTATTGTTTAAATCAAATGTCTGGATATTTTAATTATATATCTCTGTATTATCAACTGTTCCTTTACATCAGCTCTGTGGAGCAATTTCTTTACAGTGTGTTTGGAGGATAGCTGAGGCAGCTGTCATTACTTTTCTAGTTACTTTTAGGTAATAAACATCCATGGCTAATTAAGTAGCAGAATTCACTATCAGCTATGAGTTAAAAATTTTAGTCATATAATAATTAAATATCAAAATTTCACAGAATGAAATGCAATACTGTCAACTTTTTCAATGTTTCTTTATCTGTTACCTTTTCCTTCCTTTTCATTGTTAATCAAAGTGTGACCCTCCCATGATTGGAGGGTCTGTTTACAAGTATTCTCATAATTGTAAACAGAAGAATTACTGTTATTAATCCAGAAAGGATCACTATGATGCTAACTGGAATGGATAGATATTATAGTTGGTTGTCCCATAAACATTTCTGTGAATTACTAAGAGATTCACTCCTTTGAATATTTCATCAGCAGTTTAGAAGATTTAGCCACTGACTAACTCCATTGTTAACCTCTAAGTGTGTGATGATAATTTGTACACCATTTTTCATCTCTATTTTTAACTCCAAGATTCCCTCTAGAACAAGATGAGTCCAAACAATCGTTCTTTGCATGTCATTCATATATTGCTCATAGAAAACACAGAGGCAGTTTTTACTTAGACAAATACGCACAGCAATTCTGTACCAACAGTCTCACTGTTCGTTCAGACAGTCAGCCAATACCTTTTCCCTTTATACTTTGCAAGCCACAGTCATCTTCTCCAAATGCTGAATACTAGGTATTTGTAAATTCTAACCAAACTCCATTTACTTGGCTTCACTTTAGGCACAGGAACACAGCTCAGATTTTCATGCCTGAGGGAAGAGTTGGGAGACATAGCGTAGTTTTTTCTTTGTTTTGTGCTTTTACAAAAATCTTTTCCAAAACTGTTTTTAATTCTGTGTTACATAAACCAAGGAGGTTGAGTGAATTAACAATAACACTCCACTACCTCCTTTTTCTCTTGGCAACTCCAATATGGAAGAATATTGCATGTTAATTTGAAAAATAAGCCTAATAAAATCTATTTGTAAATTCTATTATTTGTCTAATATAATTGTATCTAATACATATTTATAATCCATAGGTCAGAACCAAAGTCTCTTTACATATCTCAGCACTCATAATATAACTTGCACATTTAGTAAAGCTAGTTAAAAATATCTTTGAAATAAAAACTCACGTGAAATGAAATTTGATTAAAATAATTGTCCATATGATAGAAAATCAATGACAGTGAGATATATGTTTGCCAGATTGTGATACATTCAGGCTCAGGAAAAAAGTTTAAGCATTGGATTTTAAGAAAGGCTGTCAGGGGACCACAATAAAGAAGATTAGTCATTTTGAATCATCTTGGAGAGACTATTCTACTGTGAATTTTTGGTAGTACAACTGAAGGCAATAGTTACAAGAGATATTGACTTCAGAATAAGTGTTAATAATTTTAGTCTTTTATTTATTTGGGGAGCACAGTAAGATGAATTTCTCAAAAAGAGAATAAAAGAGTAACTTAGTAGAAAATAAGGCCATCACTAATGAGCAAAGACTTCTATTTTTCCTTAAATAGGAAAGAAAATTGAAAATACAGAACTTATACATTCATATGCTTATTTGTTAGTTTGGTGTCTAAGATTTTCAGAGTTCTGCAACTGATATTCTACTTATGGTTTTCTTTTCCTTTTCCTTGAAAGAATATAATTTCTGTACAAAAACAAGTTTTCCCAGATAGGGAATCTTTGAATGGAGGCATTAAGCATTTCTTCTCTCTGTTAGGTTTTTGAAATAAATTTTAGAAGTATTCAATCCTTCCTTTTACGGTTGTATTCCTTCAGAAGAACTTTACTCAGCATTTCTCTTTTGACCCCTGTTTGAGTGCTGTGTTGCTCTGATGTTCCACACAAATATAAAGTATCTTACTAGCAGATTCAACTTCTCACTATTTTCTCTTTCTAAGCATGACCTTCATGCAAGATTTGGTTCACAATTTGAGAACTGTTGTAAAATTTTTGCATTTTACTTCTTGACAGTGCAGAAAGAGCCTACTCCATTCTTAGCAAACCACATAAATCGATCATACTAGAATAAGACTGGACCTTAAGCAAATGAAATACAGGGTTCTAATCTAGAGTAACAGTTTGGAAACAATGCTTTAATTATATTGTTTTTTTCTAATGACATGCAATATGATAGAAATTGCATGTCTTAGTGAGTTTCCTCCAGACACAATGTACAACACTGACAATTTATGGGAGGATAGTTTTATTTTGGCTCCGTCTGTAAAAGTTTTATCCAGTGGTTGGCTGGCTCCCTGGCAGGACAGCATGGCAGAGGGGAACAGCAATGCAGAAGCTGTTAATAGCATGGGATCCAGGAAGCAAAGAGAAAGTGGAGGGAGAAACTGGGGAAAGACAGGAAGAATTAGCCCCAATTACCCGTCTCCTCCAACCAGACCTGGCCTCCTACAGCAAGCTGGCTATACCTGCCCATAACCTAGTCACCTTCTATAAGGTTCCACCAATGACCACATGAACACTTAGGGGGTTATTTAGATATAAACCATAACTGCCTTTTGGTCAATTCCATTAAATTTTACAACAACAAGGTATTTTCTTTTCATGGGGAAGTAGCATACATTTGTGTTAAATGAGCGAACAAAAAATAAAAAAATCAAATTATTCAATAAAGATTGTTCAACGGTTAAGTAATACATTTAAAAATCACACTGGTATTTCTTGAACTGCAAAGTGCATACATCTACCTCTTTGATGAGTAAATAAAATAAATTTATAATACGTTATGTTTTGAATATAACAATTTCATAAGAATGTTTATATGTTGTATATATAAAATTACATTTGTATATGTGTGTCAGAAATCTGATGGAATTTGAAAGACAATATTTAATGCACAGCAGTTTATGTTAACGGTTATTTAGAAACTATATTAATCAATATCAAGTAAATAAAATGAAAAATATTTAAATGAGGATAGAACACATCTGAAGAATAATTACTACGATTTTAAATTTTTTGATGCTGTTAACAAGATTGCTTACTTGTCCACTAGGAATGACATAAAAATATATACAATTATTCTTAGTTTTGTAATATTTCTCAAGTTGCTCTTGTCTTATCTCTTTAGACAAACAGGCTATATTAACCAACTGTACGTCATTAATTAACTATTTTAAAGTCTCACAGATGCTAGTAGTTAAAAGTGCTGAATTTACATGAAAATAAATCATGATAGCTAAGTTATTTATGTTTGAGTGAATGATAGGAACATTAATTAATTTAATTAATATTGAAATTTTATTTGGGAATAATATGAGAGAGGTTTCATTTGCCAAATTCTGTGCCATGTGTTAAACTGTAAATGAAAGAAAAAAAGTAATACAGTCACTGCCTTCATGTGGTCTGTGCAGTAGGTGGAGGAAATAAAGTGAAGAATTAGATTACATAACTATGCATTGTGTTCTTTGAGAGTGCATCAAAAAGGAACTTTATGAACATTTTGGGAAGCGTTCTTGAGTATGGTTATGTTGAAGTCTAAAGAATGGGTGTGTAGTTAACTTATTAAGACAGAAGGCTATATAGAAAGAAGTCAGTGGAGACTGGGCAACTGTGTAAGGAAAGACTGTAGTGAAACAAGCAAGTCAGGGTAATGAAATAAAGAGAAAAGTGGGACAGGTTCAACCCATGTACAGAGAGAAGGTACTGCATCAGGAGGCCTGGTGGGTTCTGTAAAGGCTTTTATCCTCTAAATAGTAGGAAAAGATTTTTGAATGTTACGTGATGAGTGAAAAATTTTGAAAATATTCAGTGTATTGTATAGTTTGTATGGTTGCTACATATAAAAATGGTTTATATGGTAGCTACATTTAACAGAGGGAGACAATACCATATGCTATTGATAAAAGATTGCATTAGACAAAACTAAGAAACAAGGTGATATTGGTGAAATCCATTGGAACAGTCTTAGAGTGCTGTCAAAAATTTGAAAAAAATATTCAAGTCATAAAAGTACTTAGTAATGATTTTTGAACATTAGTACTGTATTTTATAAGCTACTATGAAAATGATACATTCTTTTGCACTTAAAATAATGTGATAATTTTTAGACCAACGGTGGTGAACCTATTGCATGCATGCTATTTGTTTTCCTTTTCAGACAGCAAATGTTACTGTGTGAGTTGTTTTTTCTAAACTAAAACCTCAGTATTCAGGTTTAAATCTAGTATTGTCACTTTACGATAACTTTTCATTCTAGTTTGGGCAGTTGCTAGCTTTGCTTTAGATCATAAACATTAACTTTAAAAATCAATCCATCTACCTCTTCAAAAGGCTGATTAAAATATAAAAATGTGCTTAGTAGCACTAGTAATTCACCTGTTCTGATTTTGACATTCTTAAGTATTGAAGGAAATTATATACTATTTTCATTGTAACGTAGGGTGGGATAGATATCCTTTGGGAGAATGCCCCACTTGGGACAGAAAAGAAGAGAATGCATTTGAAAAACGTTATAGAGGGTAAAATTTTCATCACGGACTATGGCTCCATATTTTAGTGAAAGAAATTTCACAGGAGAAACGACCAAAAAATATTGAAAAGTGAAAAATATAACTGAAATGAAGCTTCCGCATATCAGCAGCTAACCGAGTTGTGGTGACCACTCAAATATTAATGAGGAAACAAGCAGCGAGGAGTAAGTCACATTAGTCACTTAGATAAGTGTGCTCAGGTCCCTGAGCCTCGCAGTATCAGGGCACATCTCTGTACCATAAAACAGTCTGCAATGATTTTGTTTAAAACCAGACGATCCATTCCTCTGTGTTTATTCGATATGTGGAGGTAAAGTAGCTTGAACCACAGTGCGAGAAGGTTGAAGCAACATGAGCTCTCACCAAAATGCTGTTGGTGATTAAAACACTTCTGTCTGATATGTTATATGGGAATGACCACTGGTTATATGGCTTGTCCTTTGGGTGAAATAGCTAGTCACAGGTGATCTTACTTCTGTTACCTCTTATTTCCAATCTAGAGGACTTATGAAGAGTGTTCTGAGAAATAATTGATTTATAAATGGTATCATCGTGTTTCTTAAGCAATACCATTATCAAAAGATAATATAAATTCAGATACTCCCTTGAGTTGATTTCCTAAAGCAACGATTGAGGTGGTTTTTGTTTTGTTTTTTCTTATGGCACTGCTACATGGTTGTGGATCAAAAAGAGGCAACTTTTTGTGTCTCCTGAGATTCACGTTTCCAATCTAGCTGTCAAGTGTAATACCACATTTGTCGAAAGACCTAGAAATTGCATTACTTACATCACACCATTAATTTCATTTTTAAAAATTGAAAGATGAAATAAATACTATTAACCATCTGTCAAAGGAAGGAATATTTTCTTTGATTTTTGTGACTATTTATAAGTGATAAGACTATATGTGTTGCCCCCAACACATAATGTGTAATTTGACATCTCTTCATTTACCAATAGGTTTTCCTGCTGACATGCTCATTCTGATGTAATACCAGGTCATAAAACTTGCAGAGAGTAGTTAGGAAAAATTCTGCATTCTCTTTAGTTTGTATCAGCATCTGTTCTACATTTTTCATATGCAAATGGTAGCTATCTTCTCTAACAACATTTGTGATATCCCCTACTTCATCCATCATCTGAGGTACTGGGGTCAAGCACAACATAGTTCCTTAAAAGAAGAATGCACCTTTTTTTGAAATTTATTTCTGGTCAGTGAAATGAGGATTTAGTGTCCCCTGAAATTAAAGCAACATCGAGATTACATCTTACTCCAGAAAGACTGGCTCTTATCATGAAATAAAGTAACAACAAAAGTTGGCAAACCTGTGGGGCGGAGGAAGCCTTTGGCTTTGTTGATGGGAATGTAAATTCCATACGGGCCTTCTTCAAAAGGGTAAAAATAGAAATTCCAATGGACTCAGCTATTCTCTCTTTAGGTGTCTTCCCTCCAAAATTAAATATGTTATATTCCAGTGATTCCTGCATACTAGTGTTTATAGCAGCACCATTCTTAATAACTAAATCTTAGATCCTGGCATACGTATATATGCATTCATTATATGGAGTGTGATATATATTCATTAATGGATGACTTGAGTACAGAAAACGTGGTATTGACACAAAAATGAGCACTACTCTGCCTTAAAAAAGGATAAACTTGAATTACTTGTAGAAAAGTGGAGGCACTGTGGGACCATAATGTTATGTGAAATAAATCAGAAACACAAATTTAAATATTGCATGATTTCTCATATTAGATTTCCAAAATATAAATAAAATGTAGTAGGAAATATGGAGGTAGAACTTTTGCAAAAGGGAAGGGGACCAGGAGATGGAGGGAGGGAGGAAGAAAGACAGGGGCTGAGGATGACAAAAGAATCTGATGTATTGGAACATGTACTCACTCTCCACGATGAATATACTCAATATATACTGCGAACATGCACTAATAAAAATAAAAAGTAAAATTAAAAAATATTTAATGTGCCTGTTTCCTCTGATCTCAAACCCCATTCTCTCCAGTCATGGGAGAAGAGAGAAAAACAATCAAGAAAAGAGAAAATTAATTAAGAATAGAGAAAGCAATGATTATTGAAGATTTATTCAGTGCTTGGATTAATTTATAAATATGTGAAACTTACATTCAGATCCACAGTATGTTAACTCACAAGTTAAATAATTCTCACATATGTTCTCAGATCCTTATCTGACAACTTCCAATGAGCTCATGCCTCACTACAAAAATAAGAGGTGACAGACAAGAGGAGTTGGAGAAAGGAATACTTCAGCTGATTTATCACTCTAGTGTCTTATCTTGATTTCTTCTGCTCCTGCATAAGCATATGTGTAAATGCATAATTCCCCTCGTTCCATTATTTAGAAATGATTGACGTGACAAATGTGATTATTAATAATGCACTGAAAACCAGTGCATTTCAAACCACACTGGGCAGGAGCAGCATTGCTGTTTCTCAGACATGTTGCTGAGTGGCATTGTGCTAACTGCTCTTGGCAAAAGATGAGCTCTTGGCAAGAAGAGATTATTCTAAATGAAGCTTGGATATGTGTGCCTGTGGGCCTCAAGCAGGGTATTCTGTGGGAGCGAGCTGAGGGCTGATAAGCATCCTTGAGCACAAGCTGAACTGGAGAGTGAGCTTAGAGACGGCTTTAATGGTCATGGCACCTGCTCAGCCTTCCCAGAAGATGTCATGTCAAAGAAGACATGGCCAGGGAGCCTATGTGGTGATGGTGATTTTTCTGTAGAGCTTGTTTTACACATTGAGCAGTGAATGTCAATTCTAAGCATGTGAATTCGTGCCTCTGTTAAACTTCGGCACGCACAGAGCTATGCACCTTCTGCCTTTTATTCCACTTAGAACTTTGTGCCCTAGTTTATTCTCTTTTATTCCTTGAATTCATTTAATTTTCACATATTTATCTTTTTCTTTTAATCTTTTAGTCCTTTTGTTTTTACAATCTCATAGTTAATTGTTCATAGCTGATTTATCTTTTTCTATGCTTGTGGAAGACTTCTCTTTTATCTTCTGCTTACTTTGTTCTTATATTACTTATTTACCTAGTTTCTTCTTATCACCTTAAGCTTTGTTTTAATTATTTCCACTTTATGTTATCTATTTTTCATTTTGCTATTTAATTTTTTATGATCTTTTCCCTTTCTTATCTTTACTTTTAGTGTATTTTAAAGCAACAAGCCTAGGATACTAAAATGTATACAAAGAAAAGTGAATGGTGTTTTTTTCTGCTGAAAGCAAGGGAATTACTTTTCTTTCTCCCTGGGCATTTGGTGTTTCCTGCCTCCTACAGGGCAGGATCTTTCTGTCTCTAAGCATCCCTAGCTTTAATTCTTTATTTTATAAAGTCCAGTTTGTACAACAGTAAAGGGCAGCTTTTTAAAGGACAAAATATGCCTGGACTTATAGTCCAGTTGTGCTCTTGTTACCTGGTTGCTATCCTTTAAAGTTTCTTCTTCTATGGTGTTGACTTTCAAATCATGTAATTAATGCAATATACATTCATGTATTCTTTCCTAATCCACTAATTGAAGGACTAGGATATGAATAATATCTAATTATATTTCTTTTACATTGACCAGCATTCTTTCTCAATTATTGCCTGAAAATCTAAATTTTCTCTCTATTAAACAACTAGCATTGAACTTTGCATGGTGTTTTGGGGGACAAATAGAATATCTTAACAGTTTTGTTAAGCTTCCAAAGTTGTTTTCCTTTCTTTGTACCTTCCTGATTTCTACGTGTTTTTCTTTACCTTGCTAAGGGAGACACTTGCCTTTTAAGTGATCTTTTAAACCCTGAATTTCCGGTCATGTGGTCTAAAAATGGCTAAAATGTCATTAGGCTGATTCCTCCATTTATTTCTAATAGTTGAGTGACTAACTTTCCCTCTGATTCTAGCTGATGGCGATGGAGAACTATATTAGGTGAACACTATTCTGCATTAACTGTGTTTTCATTTAGTCTCAAATTTCTATCAGGGAAGCTGAGAAGTACAATATTGAGATCCTTAGGCTCCTCCTAATTTTCTAATGTATAATTTTGAGAGTTATCTTTTCAGACTTTTTGTGTTTCTCAATTTGTGCAACACATTTAGGATAAGATAATATTATGTGTGTGTTCAAGAATGGCTTTCCAAGAAAATATTGTGTGCAAGATGTTCATTGGTGTTTCTGTATGCAGTGTCATTCAGTTCTCGGAAAAGAAATGTGGTTAATATTAAAAATACTAAATAAATTGCTACTGATTATTTTTAGATTATTTAGTCTCAATATGAGCTTACTTCAAAATATGGTGATTCTTTCCATTAAAATGGAATCTGCCAAACATCTTTTATTTCAAGGCAAATTTATTCTGCCTAAAACATGAATCTGTGGAAAAGATATTCAGCCACTTCCATACGGTTTGAGAAGGTCTATTTTTCAAACCTCAGCAAATAATTTGATTTTACACATTATGTAATTATTCATTGGTTACACAAATTATTGACTGACTTATATTCTAACATTTACAATTTTTTTCCCAGCGAAATTTCACATTTGTCAAACATCCCAAGAATAATTGAAACATTACATACTCCATATTTTAAAAGGTAAAATTTGGACTTTTCTTTAAAACAAGGACAGTATCCATCCAGTTTTCCTAAAAATGTTGAAATATGATAATAGTAATGTCTGAATATCCAGGGAAATACTCTATGGGCAAGGCACATTTTTGATGAACCATGCTCAGCTTTCTTAGGTTAAGTAAAATTTCAAGATGTTAGATGCCACAATCACAGCTCTTCTCTCCTTGGTCTTACTCTCAGGCACTATGTAGGACTTCTACGATTCTCATGACATAGATACTACCTAGTAAATGTTTTCTAAAAGTATTTGTCACTCTTAATTACATATTAAAAATTTTATTTTCAGTGTTTTCCCTTTTGTCTTGTGGCTTCTCAACATTCAAAAGAATTCAAAACAATTATTTCTGCATCAGTAGCATTATTTGCCCTGTCAACTGGCTTGTCACTTACAGACTACTACTGTATGTGACAATTTTTCAAGGATACATGTTGACAAGGTTTTTGAGACCTTAGAATTAAACATTTCAGAATGCATAGTCTTTTGGAAGCAATTGTTCTGTAAACATAACAGGAAATTTTATATTTGCATTCTAAAGATCTGTATTACAGATATAAACAGTATTAACTTTTTCTTTTACATAACATATAACTTATTATGCCAACACGATGAATTGACTTTCTCTTGCTACTTATTTTCTAAGTATATGTCTCATATTTAATGTGTTCATATCAGTCAGTTATATAAAATAAAAATGGGGTGGAAAAACCAGAAAAAGTGTTTTCAGGTGGAATTCTTCATGCAGTCAACTATAATTGCCTGCCATTTGAGCAACTTCAAATACTTTATATTTACATCTTTTACTGGAAGTGTAAAAATAAGATGTTTCACCAATCAGAGGATATCTTTGTGCATTCATGAATTATTAGATGTTGGTAAATAAATAACACCTGGAAAAGTTTTATAACGATTGTTACAACAGTGACTGACTTTTTAAATCTGTGATTTTACAGTTGACTGAAAAGTTCAGTTGAGCTTATTTTAAGTTTTGTGAACATAACAGAAAGATATTAGATTTATTAGCATTTTAAAATCACTCTAAACATTGTTTTTTTTTTTTTTTTTGGTTTTTCTCTGGTACCGGGAACCAAACTCACGACCTTGTGCTTGCGAGGCAGGCGCTTTGCTGCTGAGCTAAATCCCCAGCCCCTAAACATTGTTTATACTTAGGAATTTAGTCATTGTCTATTTGAGAATACATCTTTGAAATATAATTGTTTTTATATATATAGTTCTTAATAGAAATTTATGATTTGAAAAGGAATATACAAAAAACACATAATGCTCATTAGGTGTAATTTTCTCATAAAATAATTTACTTTTCACATTGCCTTTGGGTGTAAGAACCAGGTTTATTGTCTTGAAAACTGTAACGTTACTAGTAAGAACCATGTTATTGCTGTTACTTAGGCAAATCCTGACTGAAGAATTATTTAAAAAGTTATTTCAACTGTAATGGCTGAAATTTAAACTTTTCTGCTTCAATTCTTTCAGAGTTTTGAGATAAATAAATTAGGAAGCTGATTATTGCCCTATTGAAACACTTTTCCTATTACTGGCTTTGTGTACAACATCTAAAGTTACCTAGTTTAATGTTTGATGATGACTTAATTTCCTCCCTCCGTTTGTAATTGTGCGGGCTGTTGGAAAGCTGATGTCACGTGAATTGCAGTATTAAAACAATATTGTGGTTCTGTATCATTGTCAGAATTATTGGTTTTCTTCTACTAACTTGATGTTCTTGCAATTCACATAAAATTTTCCTCATTTTTCTTCAGTCCTAAGGTTTTATTCTCTTTCGCTTTCTTTTTTCAGTTTGCAATTTATCACTTTTGGCATGACAAACACAGGTCTTTGTTTTCTTTTTTTGTCAGTAAGGTACATGAGCATATCATGTAAACCTTTTAATAAATACGAATGATTGATTTACACTGGTGATTTTGTTATTACTGAAGCCATAGAGGTATTCATACTGTATTTGAAATACTATCACTAAATTATTATTAAGTGCACTAGATTTTCATCATTATGAAAAAATTCTGACCAAACCAAATTAAAGGTGGAAAAATTTACTTTGGCTCAAGATTTCATAACATTCAGCCCATGGTCCCTTGGACCTTTCATTTCTATTCCTGTGTTGGCTGAATATCATGTGGCTGGTAGCATAGAATGAGGCCATGCCACTTGCCTCCCAGGAGGCAGGAAGGGGAGGAGAGAAGGGATCCTAGAGAAAATATACCTTTCGAGAGCACACTAAACAGGTTTTTCCTATCATTCCACTTGGCTGTTTTAGCATATGGCTTTGAATTTATGCCCAAAGCTTCATGGTAATTGGTTGTTTCAAATATGCCATGCACTTTCAATTTGAGATAAAAAAGAATAAGATGAATCCCAATTTTATTTTCATTCAAGGAGCATAAAAGGACTAAATTCTGTTTACATTTAATTGGCCCAAGCTTGTTCAAATGAATACTCCTAGCTGCAACATAAGTGGTAAAACATGATTTCTTAAACAAGCGTATTAAATGGTACCAATAGAGAATCACAGTTCTGTAAAGAAAGATGGAAAAAAATAAATATAGCATAGATTACAGTAAGGGATTGTGAAATAACTCGGAGTTTTGAAAGGCACATCTTTTCTTCAAGTGTTTTAAGTGTTCCTTACAATGAAGACAGTTTGTTTATTTTTTTTTCAGTTATCTTGACATTCAAAAAGCTCATCATTTCCAAAAATAAGAAAAAGAAGAACAAGCCAACTTCTGCAATGACAACGAATTGTTTTTCGTAACAACTTGGGGGTTTGGACATCAGTTATGTGCCTAAGATATCCCTGGACAGGTGGTAGGTATAATTGTGACCAAAGAAACAGTCAGTTTTAATCACAGAGTTAGCCTCCATAATCATGAACTATCTGATAATTTTTCAAAAAGTTTCTTTTTAAGTAAAAAAAGTGAAAAAGTAACATAGTGTGAGTTATATTAGTCCTATGTTTTAAGAGATCATCATTTTCTCTAGAATAAAGGCAAATTTTATGTAATTTCTTCACACAGTAGCTCTGAGTGTCAAATATGGGTCATGAACTAAACACAGACTAATGTCTTTAACATTTGTATGACTTTAAATGATGATATTTTGTAAGATTGATGAAGAATCTGTGAAGCATGATTCCTTGCACTGCTTTAGAAAGTTATCAAATTTGAATTTAATTTAGATTATACTAGAACTTCTCTTTGTAGGCCATTATGTATTTACTTTTCCTGACCAGCTGTCTTAAGAATTTGTTTTATATTATTACTTTCTCTTGATCTCCCCGTAAAGATACTGTGTATGTGAGCCTTTCAGGATGCCATGAGCCTGAATGAAATCAAGATTGAGGAAGAAGTCAGTTCTCAGTTTTGTGGTAGTAATCGAGATTGAAGGAGAACATCCAAATCTGAAAGTCCATCAACAAGCAAAATGGCAATATCAAAAAGCATCCAGTGAGATGGGCCAAGACAAAGGAGACAGCTATGGCATGTTTAGATGAAAGCACAAAGGGATAAAACCTGATTAAAAAGAGAAATGGACTAAATTATTGAAGCTCTACAGAATGAAGGCGCATGTCATTGTATAAGTAAAATCATCAAGGTGGAAGACAAGGAGACAGATCATTCCTTTGACACCCAACAATATTTTCTCTTTTAAAACATAAACAATATTGAGGGGCTTGGGATTTAGCTCAGTGGCACAGCACCTGCCTGGCAAGCGCAAGGTCGTGAGTTTGATTCCTGGTACCAAGAAAAAAAACAATAAACAATATTGAATTCTGATAAATATATTTAATAATGTGGAAGTGGAAGTCATATATATTATACCTTAGTTATGTTATTTCTACAAGCAGCTGAGATTCCTCTGTGCTCGCTCTCTTTTTCTATTACTTTGCTAACTGAATTCAGTCGAAGACACTGGGAGAAAACGGATCCACAAAAATGGCAAGAACTTGAAGCCAAGGATAGATACAATAGGAAATTTCTAGAATAATATAACTTTGAAGTATTTTATGTCTTGGTGCTGAAAGTCTGAAGTAAAATAATCCAAGCATCAGTATGTGCCTTACCATCTACATACTAGCCTTTCATGGCCATATAGGAGAGGAAATGAATATATAGAGGAATCACAAAAATGTCACTGAGAACTACGTACATGCTGTTGACATAAAAAACTTAGTGATCTAGATTTGCTTAATATTAATACAATTTTACCTTTTCCCTAAAGAAAATATAGTGAATGTACTAAAAATTTGTCATCCTCATAACATTTTTTATTATTATTGTCAAAATTCTTCAAATATTTTCCTACTTACAAAATGCTACTCTTAAATTAGGATTTTTGCTATTGGCTATATTTCACTTTCAGTTTTTTGTTCAGACAGAATATTTATTTTAATACTTTTGGTTCTCATTTTGTGTTATGATACAGTTTATTTAGATTTCTAGTTTTGCTGACAATCATTTGAGGTCTCTTTTGCTCAATTCAGATAGAAATCATGAATTGGCAAAGTACAGCTCTGCCAGAGTCCCTGCTACCACAGCTAACGCCACTTAGTGCTGGATACTCTTGGTTGACACTGTGTGCCGGTCTCTGCCTCAGTCAGTTGCTGTCCTTCGGTGATGGTTAGTGCTGGCCTCCACTTTGACACCAGCTTGTGCTGGCCAATGTGCAATGACAGCTTATGTTGACCACTGAGAGTAGAATGCTGGGGTCTGGCCTGAGTCACTAATCTTCACCAGTTGCTGGTCTCTGGAGCTCTTCAAGGTTAACAGCACCTAGTATATATAGTTGTTTTTTCTTTCTTTTAAAGCAAACACTTGGTTAACACTACTAAAAATTAAGTTTTAGAAGTCCTTCTGAACTCACACTAACTGAGAAATAAATCACATGCACCTTTTCAGCACCAGCAGAGTGAAACTTTATTCAAACAGAGTCTTGCTGCAGCATGGGGGAAAAGGAGTCAGTATTCCAAAGAGACCCTACCTGGACCACCCCAGAAGGGTGAGAGGACAGCAGAGGGACATACAAAGTGGAAACCTGTGCTTGGTCCAACAGCATGCCTGAGATTGGTTCAAATTTGGGCCCTCTGACTGGTTTAAGTGTGGCACTATGATTAATCTAATTGGGTGAGGGACATTCAGGACATTTTCAGCTCTAGTGGTAGCAATTTAATGAAAAGCTGAGGAGAACTGAGTGGTTTTATAGATACTTGTTGTATATTTGTGAAAAATGGTGAGATCCAAACCAGGGAATCTTCCAGAAGACTAGGCATCACAGCTTATTGCAGTTTGGAGATGTTAGGGCAATTGATAGTGGGTCCAAATCCCTCCTGGCTATGTCTTAGTCACCTTAGGTTAGTTCGTGCTTCTTCCTTTGAGGAAGGTGCAGCAGTATCTGTAGTGTTCAAGTGGAGGAGGGGCATTGTGGCAGGTAGCTGAGCTGCATCTCTTATCAGGCATCTTGAAGGAGAAGAAAGGCTAAAGAACTAGTGAGGATGAGGCAAGTTGCCCTTGGCCATTTGCAGTGAGGGTGGGGGAAGGCAGGTGTTGACCAAACCATGCCCTCCTCTGTCTGACTCAGGGAAAATGGCAGTCATTCTTATCTGTCTTAAGTTTGTTTTTACTACACAAATTGATGGAGAAATAAACTAAAATTTTCACATACATGTCTAAGTGGAAGTCATACTTTCCTGCTGCCTGTATTTCCTTAAATGACCTACAATGACATCACCACAGTGAATACTTAACTGAATTTCTGTCTAATGCATGAATTTGCTTCTTTTTTATTCACTCTGTCTCCTCTAATGATTCAGTGTACCTGCTCAGCCCCTCTCCAGGGGTCTGATCTGCATCCTAATTATCCCTGCAGGTTGGCCACACATTCTGTTGTTTCTATCTGCAAACTCCTTCTGGATTCTAAACATTTATCTTTAAACCCACTGCCACTGGCACACAGGAAAGACTATTGTTTCACCTCTCAACTAATTTTTACTTACATAGTTGATATTCCCAATCACAATTCCTGAGAAATCTTCCTTTAAATATTTCTTCCAATTATCATCAGAAGCTTCTTCCAGCAAAAATTTGATTGTATAATTCCTCTACACAATTCTCAATTGTTCTCTGGCCTTTTCAAGAAAAACAAAACAAAAACACTAAACAACAAAAAATACCATTGCTAAGATGGCATGGATGTTCATAACACCCCAATTTGTGCTTACTTTATTTATAGTCTCAGTCTTATTATATTTTCCATAGTTATTGAATGCAATATACATCCTCACTTCTCTTTGAATTCAGTGTTGATTATTACCACTTTTATGCCTTTGTGTATTGTTTTAATCAGCCTTCCTTTTCTGTAACCAAACGGTCTGAGAATATCTACTTTAAAAAGCAGAGTTTCATGTTGACTTACACATTTAGAGCCTTCAGTCAATTGTTAGCTCACTCCATTGCTCTTATTTTTGCAGTGAGGCAGAAACATTACACCACAGGGTAGATGAAAGTTACTCACTTTGTGGAAGCCCAGAAGATGAGAGGGGAAGAAATGAAGATAAGATACACCCTTCTAGGTGACTACCCAGTGACCTACATCTTCCTGCTAAGTCTGTCTTCTGAAGAGCTCACTTTGCTATCAACTCATGAATGGAAAAGTCCATTGACAAGGTTAGTGCCCCTCATATACTAATCTTGCAAAAGACATCTATGAACACATGAACCTGCTGGGGACATTTTTTGATCTGGACAATAACACATACATTGTTTTACCTGGAATAATAGAATTTGAATTACCTTTACAGATTCTAGACCTTGGGTTCAGTTCTAAATTCTTTGACACACATGTATATCATGTCCTCGTAAATATTTCAGTAATATAACAGTAATAACAACTAACTTTCAACCTTGTATCTATATAAGAAATTTCAATGAAATACTTTCAAGTATATTTGCTAACTCATACAGTAGTCTTTGAAATTTTTTCTTTCTTCACTTTTCTACATGTTAAGCCTTAATTTTCATTATAGAATGAAATAAGCATTACCAGTCCAGTGGAAAAATTCTCTCCCTATATCATTGCTCTCCACCTTGTATTTCCATTTCATTTGGTCATATCACATGACACCTTTCTCAGAGACATACTTGTCTCTAAGTTGCGACCTCCTGAAATAAAATCATGCACTCATCTACTTTGTTTATCATCTTATGCAGTGTCTGGTATGACTAAGAAAAAAAAAGGAATTCAGTACATCATTGATTATTTTCCAGAAAAAATACATATTATGAAAATAAAGAATACTTTTTAAGTTATGCTGCTTAATCTTCAAATTATTAGCAAATTGTGATTACTATTATTAGTGTTCATTGTCATATGTAAATAGCCTTTCACACTGCCATCTGATAAATCATTTAATAACAATTATGAAGAAGTATAGAAATGAGTTGAATGATTCATTCTACCCTATTCACCTCTCAAAAGCTAATTACTGATTTCCTCTGACCTTTGTATATTTTTCTATTTGATTTCATATTTAATTGGAAAAATGCTTAGTGAGTGACCACCATGTGTAAGACAATGTGGTTATTAAATTAAAGTTAAATTTTCATTAAATTATATCTGCAACCAGAATACAATGGCAGCAAAAAAGGAAGTCCGTTTGCCATGTTATTATGAACAGATTCAATCCAACACATATTGACTGAACACCTACAGTCTGGCAGCACTTATGTTAAATGTGGAAGAAAATAGTTGAGTATAATTACGTTGTTCTATAGATCACATGTTCTCATTTATTAAAGTACTTTTAAAGTATTAAATTTTAACTCATGTCATGTGGCTTTTAATATTAATGTAAAACACTCTTTATTTTAAAGAGAAAAGAAAACAAAACAAAACAACAACAACAACAACGAAAAACCAAAACAGGACAAAAACAATAAAAATGCTACAGAATTTCAAAACAAGATGATAGAAAATTAACAGTGGTTGTGATATTACATATTGTTATCTTCAGCGAAGTTGCTCAGATTACCAGATGTAAGAATGTAAGAATGCAAGACTAATCAAACCATTAAGGAGAATAAAAAATAATTAAAAAGAAACATTAGAAATAATAGGGAGTTTCACTGATCAAGTTGGTAGAAATTCAACAATATCTGTTATATTGCATATGTGTCATCACACTTTTAACATTAAATTATGTTTAAAAGTTTTTATAATTATACAAAAACAGCTTGTGTACAATTTCAAAAGTATAGGAAAATAAGAATAAGTAGAATTTATGTAGCATGTACTGTGTGTCAACTACTTTGCTATGCAAGTTGATATTTCACCATAGTCAAGTCTCAAAACAACTCTAACAGACAGATACTATGGCTGTGCTCATTCCCATGAGACGAAACAAATTGTACTTAAGGATATTTAGTAACTGGTCCACCATTTTGAGAAAGGACTGCTTTTGGGAAAATAAGGATTCAAACCAGGTTTTGAGACCATGGAGCCTCAATAGATATTTTCCCTGCACAAACAGCCTTAATGGAAACATCTGGTGTTTGCTGTGTGATAATTCTGGGTAGCAAATAACCACAGAGTTGCAATAGCAAACAACAACACGCATTTATTTTGGCTCAGGGGCCCTTGGGTCAGTAGAGCCATTCTGTGATCTGAGTTTTCTCCACAGACCTTCCTAGGCATCTGTGGTGAGTTGCCAGTTGGCTACCATTGTGCTGTCTGATGCCAGTGACTCTGCTGGTACCACTGGGTGGGATCACTCTCGTCTGTGCGCGTCACCTGCCAAAAATGAGGGAAGACATATCTTCAAAGCAGGGCAGAAGACAGGAACAGGACCATGGACATATGCAGCAGCTCTTGTGTGCAGGCTTAGAACCAGCTACCGCATGACGTTCTCAAAAGCAAGTGAGACTCACAGGGCAGAGAAATAAATTCTGTCATTGTAAAGAAGCAGCTACAAAGTCAGATCTCAATGGACGTGGGGCCAGGGAATGATCAAGAAATGTGACTATTTTTGTACTTGACTGCCACAGTCCACCTGCAGGCCATAATATTCACATCCTTTCAATATGCAAAATGCATTCACCCCTTCAAAACCACCAAAGGTTGAGTGTATCACATTATCACACTCAGACAGTGTGTAAATTTCACGATCCATGTTAGTCCAGAGAGTGATGCTTCTTAACCTGGAGAACCGTGAACTAAACAGAGAAATTATCTTCATCCCCCATCATAAATTCACAGCATGCAATGATGACACACAGACAGAGGAACCTCTCTGGGCCTTACGGTTGGAAAGAGGAAGGATGGGAGAAAGTGTGGCAATTTTGAAACCCTGGATATACTCTTCTGAAGGTGGTGAATACGCCTCCATGAGGCTGTGCTGCTGCAACTGGGGAATGCGTCCATCGTCCACTTTTTTCATAGGAAATCATTTTCTCACTTTTCTAGGGGAAAATTGTAAGGAGAATATACAGTTAATGTTCTCTGAGCTAATTCTACTTCTTCAGTCCAATTTATTAATTGAAAATTGGGGGCAAAAAATAAAATAAAATTGAGGTCATAATTTTTTTTTTTTACATTTTGAACAATTTCAGCCTCTTTTAGATTGGGCTGTGGCATATTTGCTGACTCTATAAGGAACATTGTTGTGTCAGTTTTTGGAAGATAAGAGATAATTCTTCCTCTACTTAATGTCTTAAGTAAATTGAAGTTTTTGCTAGTGTAAGGAGGAGGGGATTCCCTTACGTACTCTGTACCAATGACTCTCATATATGCAGAAACCTGCAAATCATAGTACTTTATATATTTCATTTTCACATTGCAAAACAAAAGAAACAGAAAAATTATGACAGATTAGTTTATGGTGACATTATTTTTCCCTTAAATTAATTTTGCTTTTGGGGAAAAATAGGGGACAGAAAAAGTGGAAAACATCAAAGCATGATGATGACATGTGGGTTAAGGTGAGTCACTAGAGCTAACAAGGACACCCAAATCCTGGACATGTTGCTGTTGGTACTTCAGCCCATGAACACAGACATGCAACAGTTAAGATACATTTAAAAGAATCCCATGATTACATTCATAAAACTAGGCACAACAATCTCACAGTGTAATACACTGAAGGTTTCTGTGTGCCCGCCTGCCTGCTCTGAATGTGGCTTCCTGGAGGCCGCCATGCAGTGTGATTCACACATACTATGGAAGAGACAGACATCTGCTGCATGCAGAATGCAGACTTTGTTGAACTGGGATGAATATTTCTTCCACTCACTGAGACAGAAACGTTGTGTGGGTAGGAAAACAGGAGCTGTGTCTCTCTCGTCTGCACAGCCTCCGCTGATTGACTGCTAGAGCTGCTGGGAACTGATGTCTGTTTCAGAGGCTGTTGTCTCTAGGATGTTTTACCTTTTCAGGGTCTGTTGTATTTTTTAGATGGTCACATTGTTTAGATGGTCACTTTATTTTTCATGTGCAAATGGAAATTTTTCATGTGCTCTCTATGGCTTTCAAAACTAGGTGTGTACATAGCAACAGCCTTTACAGAGATGGAAGTATTCACTTTGGCCCTGTGTTGGTTTTGGGGGATATTTTGCAAGGGGAACATATAATACAGGACAAATATTTTATAAGATTATTTATTTATAATAGTCACCAAAAAAATGATAGACAAAAGAGTGCAGGAAATCTGTCTACACACTAAGACCAGGGAAACTAGCCAAGGGCCTGGATCCCACAGAAATGTCCTGCAGAGTCCAGCTGAAGACCTACAGCTCATAACACTGCCTCCCATGAATCCAACTGGAGTCCCAAAGCCCACGACATATCTCACGCAGGCCTGTTTCACAGATCTGCATTGGGAAGACTCCAAGGTCAGGGGTAGAATCTAGGAAGTCTATGCCAGCAGGATGAGGATATGTACTAGCAGGCTGAGGGAACTGCACTGGAGCCAGGAAGCAACATGCAAAGAAAGAACCAGAGCTCCCCTAGAAAGTACAACAGCCATCCTCAGCAACAGTGAGGTCCCGAGCTCCTCAGATGATCAGGATGGTCAAGTTCCCATCAGGGAAGCCAACACAGCAAGCTTCTCCTGATGGACACTGGAAGTGCACCTCTTCCCATCCAGAGCCAGGAAGTAATGCTCAAAGTGAGGACCAGAGCTTCCCCAAAGTGAACTGAAGTCATTCTCAGTGCCAACAATATCCTGAGCTCCTTGGAGGATGAAAACAGCCAAGTTCATCAGGAAAGGCAGCATGACAAGATCCTCCAAGAGAACTAACAGCTTCTCACAGCTTCTACCAGCTCCCAACAGCCTTTCAACTCCCAACAGCCTAACTTTTCCTTCTCCAGTTCTGCCTCTTATGTTGCTGGCAACAAACCCCAGGTGGGCCTCCCACACCCAGTGCCACACTTACTCAGTTCAGCTGGGGGTTATAAGTTGACTACTAGTTATCAATTCACTACAGACCCCTTCCCTCCTAAAGTGGGGGAGGGACAGGAAGTATATTACAGGAATAATTAGAAAGAATACGTTTTGCTGCAGTGAAATTATAGTACCTCCTTGCTCAGAGGCATGGCAAAGGAAGAATATCCTCAATGAGATAGTTCCCTAGGCAGAGCCTCATGAGAGATTCAATCAACAAGTGATTATCCAGCCAGGCTGGACCAATAAAGTGCTGTAGGCAATGTGCCTCTTTGGTCTGGACTCCAGAATCTGGGTCAGGACACACACCATCCCACTCATGCTACCAGAAACTAAGTGGGTATTGCCCAGTGACTACACTAGGCAGAGGTTTTTTGCATGTTTTCCGTAAAGAACATTCTCTGAGTAGTCGTGGGCAGAACTGAACAGTGTAAGCACTTTGCTGGAATAACAGTGAGTGAGGAAGGTGCCATCATGAGGGAAAATCAGCTTTTTCCATTGGTCCCATAGCTTCCAGAAACGTGACCTCACCCTGTAGGGAGGTGTCCAGCATGCAGTATATGCAAACATTGCCATCCACACCTCTAAGAGCCACCATGACACTGCAGGTGTGCATTACACCATCTTCAGACTCAGAGCTGGGGTTGTTACTGAGAAGCACTTCTGGACCTTCAGCAAGACAGTGCTCTCAATATTCACAGTGATGTCAGGGATGACAGCCATGCACTTTGGTTCACAACACCTTGTCTCCTGTCATCCTGCACCATGAGGCTGGTGTACTGCACAGTATCTTTCCTATTGAAGCTTATAAGTCCCCAGACTCAGACACACTCACCCATGGCACCTGATTCACGTGGCCTTTCAGAAGTCATTTTCCCACTTATGAATTATAATAATTATTTATTTTTTTATTTTAAAAATAAAAGGAGGAAAACATTAACAGACCAACAACTATTTACAAAATAGCAAAATACCAGTACAGATAATAAAGAGTTACAAACAAAATGGTAGGAAATTAACAATGCTTGTTTTATTACATATTGATATCCTTAAAGTGGTTTCTCATAAAAACAGAGACATGCAATATTGATCAGTCAAGGACTCATTAACAGTTTCTTTCAGCAAAGAAATAGAAGAGAGTAGACCAAATATGTTAACTATCCTGTATATACATACATACAAAATTTCTCCTTCTTTTCCCTATCTTTTCCCACATCCCAGTTGCCCTTTACCCTTGAGCATGTTCCTATCATTTCACAATGTCCATCATACCTCTGAGTTTAAATTCACTCATTCAGGTTTTACACTAGTGAGACAATGTGGTGCTTGCACATGCAGGTTCGATTTATTTCACTTATGACATGGTCTCTAGTTGTGACCATTTATCTATGAAAGCTTCAAGTTTATCTTTCTTTATAGGTGAGTAATATTCCATTATATAAAAGTACCACAATTTTCTTATCCAATCCTCCATGGATGGACATTTGGGTTGCTTCCACAATTTAGCAATTACAAATTGTGCTTCTCTGAACATACGTGCACATATATATCTGTGATATGATGTTTTTAGATCTTCTGGGAAAATATCCAGGAGGGGAATAGCTGGGTTGAATGGAACCTCTAATCCTAGTTTGCTGAGGAATCTCCAAACTGATTTCCACACTGGTTTCACCAGTCTGCATTCCCACCAGCCGTGGAGAAGGGTTCCTATTTCTCCACAGCCCCTCCAGCATTTGTTTTTGGTTGATTTCTTAATGCTAGTCATTCTTACTGGGGTAAGGTGGAATCTCAATG
>NW_004955428.1:6629218-6631129 GCF_000276665.1 Chinchilla lanigera
TATTTCTGCAAATATTCTTTTTATGTTAGTTGTGTTGCCTCCTGCTGCTTCATTGACTCCTGTTAGTTGTACATTATTCCTCTTTGTCTCGTCTTGCAGCTGTTGCATTGATTTTTCCTGGGTCCTTGTTGATTTTCTGAGATCCTTCCTTTCACGGTCACTAGCTGCCATGGTGTCTTCACAGTCTGAAATTCTATCTTCAGCTTCATTCAAGCAGTTCTGGCAGCTTTCAGTGAAAACTTTGTTTTCCTGGAAGTCTCTTGGAATCTGGTTCATGCATTCTAAGTCCTTTCTATATTTTTCATTTAATGCTTCCATACATTGCCTTTGTTCTTCTATTTTCTTCAGACATTTTGAGGAGTTCTTTCATTATTATTGTCATTTAATTTTTTGCCTGAGAGATTATTTCTGATCTCATCTCCTCTCTGGCCTCATGGAGTTGTTTCATTACTTCCATTGCAATCATTTCACCTATTTCAGGCATGTGTTTACCAAGTCTCCCTATGTCAGTGTCTCCTGGACTTGTTCTGAGTGGGGTGGAGTTCTGGGATTGTGTTTTAGTCCTTCGTTTTGTCATGTTTGATACCGGATGCAGAAAACTCAGGTTCCCTCTTCAGTGGCTGCACAGCAAAGGCTGCTAGTGTCCCTAGTTTTCCTGTTGGTCAGATTTGCCCCTCAATGTCTGCTGAGAAACACTACTTAGTCTGGGGTTTTCAGCAGATGTTGATTTGTATCTAGTTATCCCAGGTCTCACATGTGGGCTTTGATGTCAGCTGATGACAGAATGCCTGATCCAGCATCCCCTTGCAGTTCAGGGCATGTGCACATCCCAGAGTCAGGTTGTACTGGTATGACAATCCCAGTCAGTGCACCTATGTCCCCTGGCAGTTCAGGGTTACAGGCAAAACCCTGACATGAACTGCAGGGTCGACAGTTTGTGAACCACCTGATTCTGTGTCTCCAGTCAGTTCAGGACACATACAGGGACTAGATGTGGGCTGGATCAACAGCAATCACAGACCACCCATGTCTGCGACCCCCCCAGGGGGTCCAGGCACAAGTAAAGCAAGAACTCGAACAGCGGGACCAGCAGCTCTTGGAGCGCTTGCTCATTCTGCACAGGGCACGTGCTGGGAGGGCCCACATGCAAACGGTGAGAGCAGTCCCTGGGCCTTCTGAGTGAGTACCTCCTGTCTGCCATGGGTGCATGGAGGGCAGAGACTCAGACTGTAATGGCGGTTGGGGTCCTGGGTTGCCTGCTCTGCACCCAGGAAGTAGATGGAAATACCTGGCTCTCTCCACGAGTTTCAGTTGGGAACGGTGCTGGGAGCGGGTCGCAGCCCTCTTGGTTCTGCTTCTTAGTCAGTTTAGGACATGCACAGGAGCCAGACCTGGGCCACTTAAGGAGCAATCACAGACTGCCCGTGCCTCTGAATTATAATAATTAACTATTCCTTTCAGTTAATGCTTAAGTTTTTTTGACAAATTTTGCATGCTTATACCTGGTAATCTGAACAACTACTTTGAAGACAATAGCACACAATATAACAACCATTGGTGAATTCCTACCATCTTGTTCATTTATAATGTTTTTTAAAATTATTTTTAATTCTCTTTAATCATTTGATCAATCTTGCATTCTTACGTCTGGTAATCTGAGCATCTTCATTGAAGATGAAGATTACAATTACAATATGTAATGTAACAGCCACTGTTAATTCCTATCATTTTGTTTTAAAACTTTGTATCATCTTTATTGTTTTTGTGTGGTTTTGTTTTGTCTATGTTGTTGATTTTTTTAATTCTTTTTAAAATAAAAAAAATTAAAAATGTATTATAATAATTAACGAGTGTTCCTTGGTATCCAGTTAGTTCTGGTCAGCTTTTCCTTTGCTAGGAACAAGCATCTAA
>NW_004955428.1:6631229-6632503 GCF_000276665.1 Chinchilla lanigera
AGTTTGTAGGTTTTCTTCTGACTCTGCTGGTGATTTCTTTAGATGTGCAGACACTTTTCAGTAGGTTGAGATCCCAGTTGTTGATTCTTTCAAGTGTTTCATGTGCAGTTTGGTTTTTGTTCATGAACTCTCTGCCTACCCCTTTGTCTTCAAAGTTTTTACATACTTTCGCTTCCAATAGATTTAGTGTTTCTGTTTAATATTGAGATCTGTGATCCATTTTAACTTGAGTTTTTTGTATGGTGATAGAGTTGGGTATATTTTCAGTCTTTTGCAAGTGGCAAGCCAATTTTTCCAGCACCATTTATTAAAGAGTCTATCATTCTTCCAGTGAGTTTGTTTGACCCCTTTATCAAAGATTAGGTGGCTGAGTGTGTTTTTGGTTGTGGCTGTTTCTTCTAGTCTGTTCCATTGATCCTAGGATCCGTTTTTTAGCCAGTACCAGGTTGATTTGATGACAGTAGCTTTGTAGTATAATTTCAGGTCAGGGATTGTGATTCCACCTGACTTGTCCTTGTTCCCAGTATTGGTTTTGCTATTCTGGGTCTCTTCTGGTTGCAGATGAATTTAAGGCATGTTTTCTCGAGATCTGTGAGGTATGCTATTGGTAGTTAGCATGGGAATTGCATTGAATCTGTACAGCAGTTTTGGGAGTATGGCAATTTTCACAATGTTCGTTCTTCCTATCCATGAGCAAGGAATATTTTTCCATTTACTGAAATCTTCCTTGATCTCTTTTTTCAGAGTACTGTAGTTTTCATGGAATAGATCTTTTATTTCTTTGTTAGACTGATTCCTAAATATTTCACTTTCTTGGATGTTATTGTGAAAGATATGTTTCCTTCATTTGTCTCTCAGTCTGTTGTTTGTGTATAGGAATGCTATCAATTTTTGGGTGTTGAATTTGTATCCAGCTACACTGCTGAATTTGTTGATTAATTCAAAGAGTCTTCTTGAGGAGTTTTGGGGGTCTTCCATTTTAAGTATCATGTTATTTGCAAATAGCGGTACTTTTACTTCTTCCTTTCCTATCCTTATTCATTTTATTTCTCTCTCCTGTCTAATTGCTCTGGCTAAGGATTCCAGAACTATATTGAACAGGAGAGGAGACAGTGGACAGCTTTTTCCTGTTCCCAATTTTAAAGTAAAATCTTTCAGTTTTTGTTCATTTAGAATGATTTTGGCTGTTGGATTGTCATAAATGGCTTTGATCAGGTTAAGGGGAAGACGATCTACTTCTCTCTTCTGTAGAGTTTTTATCATGAATGCATGTT
>NW_004955428.1:6636718-6646563 GCF_000276665.1 Chinchilla lanigera
TTGCTAGGAACAAGCATCTAACATCCACAATTTAATGGTGGAAGATTTTTATTTAACTTATGGTTTCAGAGCTTCCAGTCCATGGTCAGACAGCCCCAAGGCAGAAGCAATCTGGTGTAGGGGATGAGGGCAGAAATGCTGCTCACCACATGGCTGCTAGATGCAAAGATGGTTGAGAGGAGCCCCAGCAATAATAAGGCTAGGAACCAGTTACAGTCACCAACCTCAAACCTCCATGACCCATTCAGACACACTCAGAAGTGTGCTTGTTCATGTGGTAAGTGGTTCTTAATCTAACCAAGTTCACAATCATGATCAGTGCTCACAGAGAGTAAATGTACAACTTATCCTCTTTTATTCACCTTCTGATAGTGGATGGATTTTCTGTGACTGCTGATTGCTCCTAGGGGACTGATGGAAATGTTCTTGCCTGGGTGGTTGATGTAGTCAGACATGGAGATACTGAGGAGGAGTTCTTCTCCCACCAGCAATCCATTTGACACTCTAACATTTTGCAGCCTATGAGAAATATACTGAAAGAATGTCCACATTGAAATTTCAAATTTTGCAAGTTTTGCCTCCATGACAAGAAAGTAAATGCATGCTCTTAGGACTCCCAATGGATGGTGTAAATTTTTCTGTCATACATCTTGCTTCCTCTTAGCTCATAGACTGTCTTTCCTGAATTCGTATCTTGGTAGAAATCTGCCCACCAGCTGGCCTCAAGAAATCCTTCTCCATTACGACTTGAACTGCACACAGTCGAGAAAGCAGCTGTGGTCACAAACTGTAAACAAGACGTGGAATGTGGGTCCCTAGGAGAAAGTACTGCAGTTCATCTTTGCAGAAGATGTGGCTTGCTCTGCTTGCTATTTAAACAATTGATGACTTTGCCATGTCCTGTGATCTTACTCATGGAGAAGCCACTATTGCACAGATGGTTCCACGTATCTTCTTTCTTTCATCTACTGCTGCAATCCACTTACTGACTTCAAAGAATTGTTGTTGATCTTGCTATAGAAAGGTTGATGCTCATACTTCAATAGAGCTCCTTTTGCATGCAATCCCAGCCCTCAGCTTTGCAGATATATCTCCAGATTCCAATGTCCACTGCAACATAGTTGGCTCCTACTGGTTATTGGAATCACTCCATGTAGATGTCATTAGGTAGAGATTTTTCTGGATAGTAAATTTTTGTCAAAGAGCAATCATTGGCATTGTATCTTAATTAGTAGATTCTTCACTACAACAAATTGATTTATATACTTATTACTTATATCCTTATTGTGTGCACATTAAAAAATTCTGCTTTACCATTGAGGCTACTATTATTCCACACAAGGATATGTGAAATTGTTCTATCCAACTGTAAACTGCAGTTTCTTAGCAGGAAGTTTTCTTCTTGCCTTGTGTAGTAGACATAGGCTGAGTGCTATCTGGTTTGATATTAGGGTCACAGATCTGCTTTTTTCCTGTGTGCCCCTTCATGAGGCAAATTTTCATCTTTTCATGTTTTTTGACTTATGAATTACTTTTTATGTGTGTTTTTTATGTGATATAGATCTGTGGTTTGAGCAGATCCAAGGTAAGACTGGCTTTTCAAAAGGATAAGTTTGTAATATTTATGATATCACATTTTTGTTATAAAGTTATGCCATAATTTTCTTACATCATCTGTGTACATGTTTTAGGTCAACCACTCTAAAATCCACTTTGTTTTTTAATTATTCATTTATTGGTTTATTTTTTTGGTACCAGGAATGAAACTCATGATCTTGTACTTGCTTGTCAGGATCTGTGCTGATGAGCTACATCCCCGGCCCAGTTTTTGTTTATAATTATTTCTGATATTCGTTATTTGCATCATTAATCTAATATAACTTTTATAGTCAAAAATTTATATATTTTTCCAGGGTGAGGGGAGGAGAAATAAGGGAATTGAAATGTGCTCTGTACATGCACCAATCCCCTGCAGTGAATGTGATCATTGTGTATTGCAAACATGCACTAATATATGTAAAACAGTTAGAATCAATGAAGAACAATGAATAAAAAAATGAAATAAAATGTAAGAGTACAAAAAGATGAAAATTTATATATTATTCTGTAGTTATTCAAACATTTTCATTGTCTTATTATGAACAAATTAAAATTAGCAAATTTCCATCTTCTTTCTGCGTTATCCATTTTCACCTGTTAATATTATCATTTTTATTTTTCCTGTGTATAGCCTCTTTTTAATATAAATATTCTACATGAGACTTTGTTTGACCTTCCCTTCCATACGTCCCTGAACCAAAAATTTTCAATACAGAAATCTACTTACGGTGTGACCCACTTCAGGTACTTAAATCTGGCATTATCTTCTGTGGCACAGTTTCTAGAGAATAATTTTGCCTCACAGTGGAAATCTTTCACCTTCAGAAATGATACCTTTGCAAACGTTTCCTGCATCTAACACTCTGCACTACCTCCCTGCATTTAATTGATTAAATATCACCCTTTCTCATTCAAAATGGAGTATGGGTATGTGATCTTGGAATGAAGAATGAATGGAACATGCTTTTTAGGAGAAATATCTATTAATTTTTGAAAGTAGGCAATGTAAGTGCTGTTTATTCAATTTTAACAGTGAAGGATCAAGAAAAAAAATATATGGCTGGTAAGATTGCACAGTCAATATAATAAGGAGCTAGAACCAGAATCAAACACATTTATCCATGGCCAAAGAAGTTGTCCTGAGAGGTACTCAAAGTAGATAAGTTTATTTGTCAACTATTCCCTATACAAAATTAAGTTCTTATTCTCAATAACAGTTAAGTATTTGTAGCAGCAAATCATTACGAATAATAATATGTTACTTAGACATGTTTGTTTTGTATCTTTCCAATAAGATTTTAGGGTTTCTCCATGGAGTTAGCTTGTCTAAAAATATGTCCATTCTTTCCCTGGTGTAGAGGAAACTAGTTTTCCTTAGTCAGACACAGAGTATATGTGCTAAACCAATGACATATTAAACACATACCACTATTAAAGTTCTAAGAGTGCAGCAAGTCTGCAACATGTGATATTCTCTCCCTCACTGAAAACAAATATAATAGCTTCTAAGGCCTTGCTGGAAGAAATGGAACAGAAGAGAGATGCTATACTGAAAATAAGTTTTGGTTTTGTGGTTACATAAAGAGGTGTTTTGAATATTGCTAGATTGTCTGATAACCTTATGATTAGATTAGCAAACCAGATAAGAAATGGAAAACTTAGAGAACCCAGGACTCCAGTGAGCAGAATGCATAAAGAAAACAATATGCCAAATACCAACCATTGGTGAATTCCTACCATCTGTCTAGCCAAACTAAGTATCATTTCTCATTTTTTTGTTTTTATTTTTTATTCTCTTTAATGGTTTGATCAATCTTGCATTCTTACATCTGGTAATTTGAACAACTTCATTAAAGATAACAATATGTAATATAATAGCCACTGCTAATTCCTGTCATTCTGTTCTGAAACCCTGTATCATTTGTATTGTTTTTGCTTTGTTTTGTTTTTGCCTATGTTGTTAGTATTTTGCTATTGCTCTTTATTTTTCTCTTTAAAATAAAGAAAAGAAAAACAAGTTTCTATGCCTGTAGAATCTCTTGTTTGAACTTCATGGTAGGGAAACAATAACCTGTACAGTAGCACACCTCCCAACCACACAAGCCAAAGATGGGCAAAGGCAGCGCTTACCCGCAGCTAGTCTTCTCTGTGCATGTCTATATTTCAACACGACAGAGCAGAATAAACAGTTTGAAAGTATAAAGACTTCATTCTCTCAAAAAGTTTTTTCTGAGAACAAAAATCACAATTATGACAGGTTTTTTGAAGATTTTGGAACAGAGCCATTAACGTTCTACTTTGAGTGACTAAACAGACCCACAGTAAGACTGTATATAAGATGAGTCACTAAGGGAAATTAACAAGAGATGAGCTCTAGGTAACACTGTATTAAACAGATTTAAAAATCGTGCTCTTTTGTCCACACACAGGCTTATTAATAACTCTGAAGGACCACATTTTCACGTTATTTAATTTGTGTCTAAATTTCATATATTGCCCATTATCCTAAGTTGCAGATCACTGACTTAAAATTAGAATGTGACATTTTAAGTAACATCCCCAAAATGCTCTTGTAAGTAAACTAATATGTCTTTATTAGTCCTTGAAAATCAATTTCCAAAGCCTTTAGATTCTGATGAAAATTATGCAAATTCCAATGTACTGTCATCCTTATAGTTTATGTTAATTTGACATTAATGTTAGCTGCCTATCACACTAACAATAATCCATCTCCACTAGCAGGCTGGAATACCAATTACTGAAATGAGTGAAGCTCATCCTTGAAGTTTCTTCCCTGCCACAAGTAGACATATGTCAGCACACAGGGAATAGCACAGATGTATCAAAGTCTTTCAAGTAACCAGGCATCTTTGTGTAATTGAGCAGGCTGTGGTTGACATACTAAATCTTAAGAAGAAAAAGGAGTCACTGTGTTGAGAACAAAAAGAGCTGCAAGAGACAAAAATTGATGTGAGTATATTTTCATATACTTAGAATCATTATTAGAGAATTTTGGCCAAGTAGAATCTTTGGTTTTGAAATCTTTATTTTACAAGGAGTTAGTATGTGTTTTATTGAATTTTCTTTTAAAGAATTCAAGACACTAATTGATTTTTTTTCACTTCAGTGGGTTTTTTTTCCTCTTTCTTGATTCTTGTTACTAAGTGTGAATTACTTCATTTCAGCTTAAAATGGAAATAAAGGTTTTAGAAAAAGGAAATGACTGCTGTCATTGAAGGCAAATTATTATTTATCTTCAAGAATCTGTTGAAAGCTGTGAATTTTCATGCATGTTTTTATAATAACGATATTACTCTTTATGTCAGGTGAAACAAACAACTAGGAACTCCTTGGATGATTTGTTCACTTTCTTCCACCATATTCTGTAGGAAATGTACCGATGATTCCAAGAATATGTACTAAAATATGAAATTTCTGTGTCATGGTACTTATTTTATGATAGTTAAAATGATAATTAAATATTACCTCCATTTAATATATTTGCCCGTTATTTCACATGACTAGCAATTATTTGCACACTTTTTATATGTGCTTTTTTTGCTTTTTCAAAATAATATATAACACTCAATATTTAAGACAAGAGTGAATTCTTTTTGTATTTTCTTCAATTCTTGGAATAATAAAAATATGTGTTTTCTCTCAAATGATGGCATGACAATGCGAGAGAGCAAGAAACAATAATAATATCCCATCTGACCAATCCCTTTAAAAAGTACTGTAACATATTGGAAACTATTACCACAAATGTACATGAGGAGCATGTGTTTGGGACAAATATAGGGAGGACTAAAATAATATGCTATCACAGATAATTCAGATATCTGTAATGGGAAATTGATCTTGATATGACTAATGGTTAACAAGAAGCTATCAATTTGGAAAATATCTATTAAGATGATAAGAAGACTTCTGAGATAAAGAATATTCTTGCCACCATAGATATTTTTCTTCCAATTGATTGAATTTTATGAAGGTGTATGGTGATTCCACAGCAATCAGTATTAATTTTAAATAAATTTACTAATACATTTTTATATAGTCAAGAGAGTTGTATAGTAAATATATGAGCAACCTTACCTAGCTAAATAACTATTTTCCACAGTGCTTATTTTTTGAAGTATTTTTATATAACAACATATTATATTTTAATCCTGAATATAGCTCTATCATTAAAAGTTAGGAATTTACATATATAGCAACAGTGTCATTTGTACAGCTAGCAAAATTAATAATTCTGTATATTAGCTAATACTCTGTCCATAAGCAAGTTTCAGAATGGAGAGTTTAGTATTACTGTACTTTGGTTTGCAATATGCAAAGTTCCTCCCAACCAACTTTCACTATTAGAAGCCTTGTTTCTGATAAATGTGTCTCCCAGTGCTCCTTCAGAGAGGTGTTTTGGTAGGGAAGGCAGAAAGTCCTTGGCTAAAGTCAGTGACCACATGAATGCACACAATCCTCCCAGTAAGGTATCTCAGAAAATGGCCTGTGGCCTCTATTGCTCAACCCTGGAAATCCCAGCATAGCCAAATAATCCCCACTGACATTCATTGCCTCAATTATTTTCCAGGTGGTAAAACATGGAATTTGACTATGTACATCTCTTAATAAGACAATGAAACATGATAGACCTGAAACAGTTTGTATTTGTCCTGCTTCTGCCTGTAAATTTTCCTGATATATTTAACTTGAATTCATATTTTCTTTTAGTTTTATATTTGACTATTGCTCAAAATTTTAATACTACTAGGAGTACAGATATGAAGAGAAATTTTAAAAACTAACATACTAGCCATTACTGGGTGCTATAATTTATGTCTAGATGCTCCCCCAAAGCCTCATGCAGTCATGGGGGGCAGGATTTTTTGGAGGTAGCTGAATCTAGAGTTTGTGAATGATTCCTAGTGGAATGTTTGGATTAAAGGTGCTGAGATTAAGGCTGGGTGACTGCTGGATCGCTCCATGCACTGGATTGAAACCATCCTGAACTCAGTAGTCTGGATAAAATAAAAGGAGCAGAAAGAGGCTTGTTTCCCCCTTTTTATTCTTGCTGCATTTGCTGTCTTGCTCCACCATGAACTGTTGCCCCTCTGCTATGTACCACTCTGACTTGGAGCCAGTCGATTATGGACTGAACAAACTGTGAGCTAAATAAACCTTTCCCCTTTGAAATTCGAGTCTTTAGTATTTTAGCTCAGCAAAAAGAAAAGTAACTAAGAGCCTGGAGATATTACGTGTGCTGCTTCAATAATTGATGTAGCAGAAAAGTTATTACTATTCCTGAAGATATTCTTAGAGATAATGAAGACTCGTGGATTTTTCAATTATAAAACTGACTTCAAAAGATGACATAAGAAAAACCAACTCTCCAAGTGATGAGGTCATTTCCAGACAAACTAGGTACAATAGAAGCATAGTATTAAAACATAATATAATGTAATCATGTTTTAAAGAGGAATGTATAAGAGTTCGTGTTCAATGGGTATTAGAAAATATTCTGAGAGACACAGAGATGCAAAGCTAATGAATGCATTTCCATTGTCCTTTTTGAAGTCAATATTATCCTCCAATTTCCTGAAAAAGATGCATGGGGAAAGAAGAGGATATGAACATCAATCTCCTATATAGTTATTCAAATTGCTTTCTGTCTGAGAAACAAAGAAAATGTTGGCAACTGTTCCAAGATGTTTTGATTGTTCCGTTTGTGTTATGCTAAGATTACAGTTCTCTATTCCTATGAGTAGTGGGATGGGTTATGCTTACAAGAAGCATTACAGTAACAAGTTGTTCAGTTACAATTACTTCTAGAAAGTGGAATGCCTTTCTATGTAGCTTGCTCCATTTCTTGCTGTCTAGTTATTTCATACTGGCTCCCCTTCTTCACCATAACTATTTCCATTTTCTGGAATCAGTTTCCTACCTGGTTGTTCGATGGCTACTTTGCTGCCCCTAAACTTTGCTCACACACGCAGGACCTCATGCACTGCTCTTCCTTCTTCACTGCTCTTCATGTGGGCAGAATGATAGCAGGACCAATTGCAGCACTGTTAAGAACTTCTTGAATAATTCTCAGAACATGCATCTGCTCTTCCAGCCTGACATTTAACGTTAAAGACTGCTTCTCTGGACTCCTACACTGCATAATACTAAATGTGTACATGACACTTTTTTCTTGCTCACAATTTTGTCACCTCCAGTATGTGTGAGTTTCATAAATCTGTATCCAATCTGATCAATATGGGAATGTTCACATTCTTCAACCATGATATGAAATCTGGTTAGTTAATATGCTTAAAATATTTTATGCCTCCAATATCATTTAAGTATGTATGTATACCTTATTTACTTCCAGGAATAACTGAAAGCAGTTTAAAATAAACAGAAGATTAAATGAAAGGGTATAAATTTAAAAAAAGAATAATTCAGTGTGCTTTACACTTATGACTTGGGAATTTACTCTGCTATTATTTAATAAAATCAGATATATAAAAAGAAAGAAAATTAAATTAATTAACAAAAATTGTTTTAAAGTTGAAGAGAAGAAGCAATACATGAAGATATACTGTAATAAATGTTTCTTAGTAGAGGATAGAATATTTAAGTCAAATTATTATCACTATAAATGTTTATTGCCTTGGGGCTGGGGATTTAGCTCAGTGGCACAGCGCCTGCCTGGCAAGCGCGAGGTCGTGAGTTCGATTCCCAGTACCAGAAAAAGCAAAACAAAACAAAAACAACAAAACATTTATTGCCTTTATAGGAAGTATATTATGATATCTACTTACTTGATCTCTTCAATTGTAAGTAGAATTCTAAGATATCTCCATGGTATGTGTCATTTGTTATTATGCCCCTGAATATATTACAACTCATGGCAAACTGATTTTGCAAATATAATTAATTTTATATTCCTAGGATATCTTGGTGTACCTACCTTAATCTCATAAGCCCTGAGAAAAATTAAAGCAACATTTCCATTTACTTAGCATCAAGTATAAGTTACATATTCATACTTTCTCTAAAGTTTGAGAGCAAATGGTGTTTCACAGTAGGATGAGTGTTTCAAAAAGCGAAATATCATCTCATCACTAGATACTTCCCACTTTTTGGAAAAGAGTCATTACTATTGGAAATTGGCATACTACATGGCCATTTAGATATATTTTACCTCCCCTAACTTCTATTCAGCTTGATTCAACCACACAGCTCACTTGTGAGCAAAGGAATATGAACAGATGTAATACATGTTCTTAATGTATTACAGGCATACTACATGGCCATTTAGATATATTTTACCTCCCCTAACTTCTATTCAGCTTGATTCAACCACACAGCTCACTTGTGAGCAAAGGAATATGAACAGATGTAATACATGTTCTTAATGTATTACATGCTTGAAAAGAAACTGATCATTTTCCATTTTTTTCTTTGTTCTTTCCATTACCCAGAATGAAATCTTGAAAGAGAAACAAGATCTGCAGTTATGTTTAAAGGACAGCAGTATTTCTCTGCCAACGTGGACCATTCATATGGAGCCTAGTATTTGAGATAATAATAAATTTCCATCATATCAAAGCAATTGTATCTTAAAATATAATTTGAAACAAACTTCCTTTGTACTTTGTAAAGTGCTATAGGATGTTTTGAAAAATTTTTTGTACTTTATATTCTATTTTAGCAAGTCTTAATGAATACATGAGGTACGTAATTTCTGTGGATGTAATTCCTGTATTTCCAAGATGACAGGATGACACAACAGTATAATTTTCCAAATCAATATATATACTTGTCTATGAAAGTTTCACTATGACTTTGTAAATTCAACATGCACAAGAAGCAAAAGATTTAATATTTAAAAAACTATTGGCACACATCTTTAGGCATACCCACTAAGTGGTTCCTCTACTTTGTGTAAATATCTGTATAGACAGTCATCTTTCAGGAACTGCAGCAGATTGTGTGCAGGGCACTGGTGGATAGTAAAATTCAAGGGTGTTCATTTACCATGTATAAAATGGCATAGCGTTTTCACCCAAGCATGTCCATCCTCCACTCTACTTTAAGTCATTTCTGTTTTTTTTTTTTTTTTTTTTTTCTTTTCTGGTACCAGGAATCAAACTCAGGGCCTTGTGCTTACCATGCAGGAACTGTGCAATTGAGCTATATCCCCGACCCTACTTTAAGCCATTTCAAGATGATTTATACTACCTAATATTATACATATA
>NW_004955428.1:6646663-6704604 GCF_000276665.1 Chinchilla lanigera
AAATGCTGTAGTGTCTTTAGAATAATAACAAAAGGAGAAAATTTTCATGTCTAGTATAGAAATGTTTGTTCCAAATTTTTCCAAACTGTGTTTTCTTGAAACTAAAGATGCAGAATCCATAGATACTGTAACATTTCCCCATGTCCACAGGTTATCTTAAAACTGTTGGTGTAGTGATTGTAGAGGAAAAGCCTGCCTGAAAATGGTTTATGGGGGAGGGAAGAGACTTCACTGGGAGATAGCACCTCAGGACATGGAGAACAGATAATTCCTAGCTTTGACCTACAACCACAGAGCCTTTAAACTCTAAAACATGACACAAGAAAAAAGAGCTTCTTATCATTTTGGAACATTTTATAAACCACCCCATTGCAATATTATCCATATATTTTTCTTTTTCTCTGGTATAATCATTTATGGTGTATACAATATCCTTTTTACTCCTTAAATCTTTCCTCTGTATCCATGCATGCGTGCGTGTTTGCGTGCTTGCGTGTGTGTAGCTATTCGCATTAAGGATTAGCATTAGAAATACTGTGGCAATCCTGCTGTTTTCTTTTCCAGGGATAAATATTTATGATAGAGTATTTCTTCTTCCAGAAAGGAACAAAATGAGCAAATGAGAATACATTCATTACAAAGTCCCCCTAGGAAGGTGCCATGATTCTGGGGTTTAGGTACTGGGAGTTTAGTGTCTTCTTTTTTTTTGGATTTTGTTGAAGCAATGTTTCAATTGGCAGTGTAAAATGAATAGTGACTAAAAGATTGAATTATTTTTCCCAGTGTCACTGTGATGCCCTCATTTGTCTTAAAATTTCCAGAAGAGAATTTACTGGAGTCATGGAAGGATCGTCTTTGTTATCCTGAGCATGTCAAGTGGAGAGGATTAGAAGGGAAAAAAAGGACCACACTGAGAACTAGACCTATCCTAGATGATAATATGGGATGTAACCCTTAATGATCATTTTCTTCACTGGATATTTATGCTTTCCCACCTTTCTGTTTTGAAGAAGATATAAGACCACCAGTTCAATGTGAGGAAAAGTTATGGGGAAAATATTCAGGGAAAAAAAAAAGACCTTACATAAAATATAAGCAATGAGATACATTTTATTGCATTCTTACTTTAACTGCTAAAAAGTGCTCCCGTGTATTGAGGAGTTACCATATGCTGGAGGTCTTTTTTCAGATTGTTTTTTACACTTTTCAATGACATTGTGATTATTACATCCTTAAACTCATTTCCTGGCTGATAGACACTGAACCAAGAGACTTGAAACAAATTATACAAGTTCAGACAACTAAAAATGAAGGGAATGATTTTAGGGGTTTTTTTTTTGTTTGTTTTTTGTTTTTGTGGTACTGGGGATCAAACTCAGGACCTTGCGCTTGCCAGGCAGGCTCTTGTGCCACTGAGCTACATCCCCAGCCCGAAGGGAATGATTTTAAACCCAGAGATGCCAGACTCCAACACTCTTTCTTTTATTTCTTACCACAAAATATTGCCTCACACATATCTACTGGTTGGGTAGTTTAACCAATATTAAATGACATGCCAAAATAGGCTGAAGAAAATGTTCTCTGGGAAAATTCCATTTATATTCTTTAAATAAAGCCTTGTATTACATAGTAATTGTTTCTCCAAGAGTAGAAAGTAGTGGTATTGGACCATACTTATTTCAATTAAACTGTTAAATATGAGCCATGACTTCGATATGACAAGAGTCTCCCTCCAGAGAGTCAAATAGTGGTTAAAAAAAACTTTATGGAAAAAATCTTTATGGAAGTTGCTCCTGAAAAGTCAGTTTCATTAAAAATAAAACTTTAGAAAATGTTGAAATAGTGATATTTGATTATAAATACCATTGTGCAGTACTAATAAATAATTTTAAGGTATAAAATGCTTTAACTTTGGGAAAGAAACCTGAAGAGGTACTGTTCTACTGCTGACAGAGTGCTACCTGTTTAATAAATAAGTGAGATTTTTACTTTCCAAAATGTCACATGTCAAATGACTGCTCCTTGCCTTTGCACTAAGTTCAAACAAGATTTATTTTCAAAAATCCCCTCTGACAGCTCTTTTCACATTTTAGTTGTTTTTATCCCTCTACATCATGCGAACTTTTCTTTACTGTATTTTTCTGCTATTAAAATGAACATTCTCATTTCATTGAGTCATTTGCTGTGATAGTTCACTTACACAGCTCCTTGTCCTTCTCCCATTAATCTATCCGCAAACATTTGAATAGCTGTGAGATGTTGGATTACACCAAGACTCTTAGGAAACTGTATGTTGCAGAGTGATGCTGAATTGCATTTAATATTAAATTCCATCTGTAAGTTGGACATGACATAGTCTTAATAACAATGCTTACAGAATTAATAATTAGAGTGTGTGAGCTGTGTTAGTTAGCACCTTTGTAATTTGCTTATGTAGAATGGAGGTTAAATCATTAACCTTGGTGTTTACCTCAAGATTGTAAATGGACTTGCTTAGGTTGTGAGGAGAATCAAATGAGATGGTGTAGCTGAAGCTAATTTGTAAAATGCGTACTTTTCTGTGTGGGCTGTTAATTTGAAATGATCAAGTTTTGTAAATGAAGAATGTCCTTTAAGTAGTAAATAAAAAAAGAAAAAAGTTACCATCACCCTCAGCATGGCTGTGGATTTTCTTGTTCTATGTGACCTTCTTTTCATTTTTTAAACATTTAAAGACTTCCATTTCCACTCAAAACTCTTTTATTTAACTTCCTCAAACATTTTATTATTCATAGTTGTCTAGCTGCTCAATCATCTCTTTCACTGAATCATCCTATTAGTCAGATAGAGATAGATCAAGCTCATACCTAGCTATGTTTGTGAATTTATATCACTGACATTCCACTACTTGTATTTAATCATGACTGTGTTTAGTGATTTTTAATTTTTTTCATTTTATTAAAATATGTTAGCTGCTATTGAGGTCAGACCCATTGGAAAACACTTTGTTGTGATGAATCAAAGCAGAACGGCTTCGCAGATTTTCGCTCTAACCTGGCTTTCTCACAAATGTCCTATTTATGGGGTGACTGTTAAGATTTGGATGTTGAACAGCTCCAGAGGGTTCATGGTTAAAGTGAAGGTCTTCACTGTGGTGCTGCTGGGAGTTGGTGTGATGTTTCAGAGGTGAGCTTAGTGGGACATCCTCAGGTCCTTGGTCAAGTGCCCTTGGGAGAGATTGGGAAACCCTCTCGATCCTTTTCTGTCTCTGCTCCTGAACTTGTGGTGTGAACACTTGCAACAAGTACTTATGCCACTGATATTGTTGGCATTCTTCAGACTAAATGATGGGGCAGCTTGATTTTGAATGTGAACCCCCAAAACTTTGAGCTAAATGAACATTTTGTCTTTAAGTTAGTTTTCTCCTGTATTCATTGTGCTGTCCAAATCTTACTAATACAGAGATTAAGATAATTTTATTGGATTAGGTGTTAAATATTTTGAAAACTAAAAGAAGATCAAGTTTTCTGGGATGTCAGGGGAGAAAATGTTGTGTGAACTTTACTCCATAAACAACATTAAGTACCTGCCTTAACTAGATTTGGCAACAGCTTTAACTTTTTTTTTTTTTTTTTTTTTTTTTGGTTTTTTCTCCGGTACCGGGAGCCGAACTCACGACCTTGCGCTTGCCAGGCAGGCGCTTTTGCCGCTGAGCTAAATCCCCAGCCCCAGCTTTAACATTTTTATCAGACTGTAATTTAGGTCATTTTGCTTCTTTTGCTAATATTAACATTTAAAGTCAATGATAATACATCAATTTAAGCTTCATAGATTTTTTTTTTTGTATTTTACTTTGTATTATCTGGTTTTGGGATCTCATAGCAGTTACAATTATTTTTTGGTTTTTCTTGGTTTTTCTCCGGTACCGGGAGCCGAACTCACGACCTTGCGCTTGCCAGGCAGGCGCTTTTGCCGCTGAGCTAAACCCCCAGCCCCAGTTACAATTAAATTTGCTAATATTTGCACAATTTTTTTATAGCATATCTATTTGATTTGCTATGGAATCAGGATGCTGTAATTTGGCTAAGATATCCTTTTATAGTGCTCTGAAAACTAAATTGAATAATCTCATTGTATAAACAAGTTAAACTAACCAATATCACAATGCTGTGAGGCATGCATATGATTTAGTCATGAAATAAAGATTTACCTAACACCTTCTATTGATAAGGGATTTTGTTAGAAAATAATGAAATAATGGTAAAACTTGTAACAGTCATCTTTTCATTTCCAATATTTATTATGTTGCCTCACATTCAATAAATGTCTAAATGAAGAAATATGTTTAAATGAAAGTAGTGGTATGTAACTAAAATGTGAATTATTAAAATGCACTTCAGGCACTGACAATATTTTGAGCACAAAAACTAGAAGAAAGGGATATAAAAAGCAATTCAAATACAAGACAGTGCATTGTACTAAGTGAACCTATAAATGTTAATAGGAGTGCTGAGGAAATAAAATCCAACAATTTGGCATTAATGCATGAATCCTAAGATTAAGTTCAACTAACCATAGAAGAAACCCAAAATTATCAGGAGCTTATGTGAGAAAAAAATTTATTTCTCTAACTCATACGTGTAAGCAGGGAGAGGGTGGTCCAGGGCTCATATGTTGGCTCAGTCTCACAAAACCTTCCACTTTTCAGGCTTGTTGCACCCAGGCATTCTAGAAGAGTAGAAGGCACAGCACCTTTTCTTTCCTAAGTCAATCACCGCAATCTTGTTGCTACATCATATTGAATTCCCAGGCATCAAGCAAGGTAAACAAAACAAAACAAAACTTCATGTTTCCATGGAAGGAAAAAATCTGGAAGTTTTTCTAGAGGACATATGTTCTGATCTGATCGGAGGCATTTTTTTTTTTTTGTTTCAGTATTTATTTATTCATTTAGCCTGCTACTCGTTACTGTACACAGAGACAGTGCACTGAACTATATCCCCTCTTTTTTATTTTTTATTTTGATGCAGCATCTTCCTAAGTTGCTAAATTATGCAGGCTGGACTTTACCTTGCAATGCTTCTGCCTCAACCTCCTAAAATGCTGGAATTATAGGTATACACCTCTGCATCTGAAGCACGAATCCAAGCTTAATCAGTCTACTCATGGTTTGTGGAAAGTACTGGATAACATAAGCATAGAAAGTGACAGAGGTATAAAGGTCAAACGAAGCATACTCTGCTACATTTGATTAATTTCTGTAATAGAAAGTTTAAAATTCTCTTAGTAAAAATTTAGAATTATTGATAAAGTGTCAACTGATTTACACTATCAGCTACTGAGCAGAGATGTACGAGGCACAAGAGTGGGGTAGCAGGAAGGCAAAACTGTTGCATGAATTTTTATTAAAATATTGCAAATAAATATAGAAGAGAAAAATCTGAAAATCATGAACAATAATGTGTCAGGTGGAAAACAAAGGATTTTGTAACCAGATTGTTTATAATACAACAAGAGAATAAAGTGTTAAAAATTTGTTGAGTGTTTCTACTTTGATTCCCAGGTAGAATAGCTGATCAGAACTGCAATAGCACAAGTAGACATCATGCAATAAATAGATGAAGCATGGCATTTTGAGCACAAACTGTCCCTGAAACACACATATATTTGAAAAAAGGTACAACTGATTAGGCCAATAGAAGAGTCTACTGCTGTAACATGTGATGTGTGTGCATGATTTTTGAACATGTCATACACCTCACTCCCTCAATCTCTTCTTTAAACCTAGATACAAAATTTTCCTGCTGTGTGTCAGGTAGATAGCCTGAAGTTTTTGAAATAAGAGGAAGTTGATGACATTTAAAATGAAATTCTGTAAAGTATCTTAGAAGTTCAAATATCATCTTAGTTTCTCTCATTTAATATTCAATAGTAAGAAGAAAAAGATTGTAATTATAATGAGTAGGAGATAAATAGGAAACCAGATTAAGTCTCTAGTCTTTTTAGGGAGAGGTCTTCATGGCAATAATAAATAATAAATTTTTTAAAGAAAAAGAATGTTGAAACATTTTCCAAGATCAAATACACAGGATAAAAGGAAGCTTATGAGTCTGCACATAAAAATGAAAAGACTAAACCCCAACTATGAACAATTACTGTAGGGGCTAGGATTTAGCTCAGCGGCAAAGTGCCTGCCTGGCAAGAGTAAGGTCGTGAGTTTGGTTTCCGGTACCGGAGAAAAACCAAAAAAACAAACAAACAAACAAACAAAAAAACCAATTACTGTAAATAGTTTCAGCAAAGTTCTAGGAAAGTAGATGTCAGAATCAAATGGCTGTCATGTCAACAACTATTTAAAATCATCTGAATTAAGCATCAAAACTGCTTTTTCATTTGGGTTTAATTTCTTCAAAGCATATTTCTCAACCATCTACTTCCTGTGCTTGTTTTCAAATTCCTAACAATTCTGTTTTGAGAATAGATGATTTCTACATCCTCTTAAACAAATAAAAATCCCTTCATTTTCAGTAAATTTTCAAATAATTAAAAATATAAAATTACTTAACTTTGGGGTAGGCCTATTTCCTTCTACCTTCTGGTTTCCCTTTATAATTTTTTTTATATAAAATTAAGGAATAATAGTACTCCTGTGAGGTCTTAATAATCTTTTGTTTGGTTTCAAGGAGAGAAATAAAATGAAGAGTTTAACAATCTGGAACTTCTTTTGGCTTTTCAAATAATGGCAAAATGTAAATCGTAAAAGAAAATAAAAGCTATCCTTTGAGCAATGTATTCTCAAATGTAATAACTTAATCATTGTGAACACTGAATCATCTGGAAATTATCCTTTAACTACTTAAAATTCATGTCAGTTTAGATAGTTTTGTTGTCATTGTTTTATTTTGTGAAATTTTATGTATCTAAACTTATTAAGTGTTAGCTGTCAAATAAATTTAACAGGCAGTTAGGGACTTGAAAATTTCTAATAGTTTTATCAGTAAAAGTCAAAGAAATTTCCATAAATGTAGGGCATGTTTGAAGAAAAACAAGCTTTACAGTCAGTTATTTTCAGAATGATACAGTAAAGTTAAAATATAGTATAGATTTCCTTGAACAGACACATTATGGAAATTTTCCAAAAGTTTCATAATTTATTTGTAGTGGATTAATAATATGGGAGATGTACCAAGCAAAGGGAAACTTTATAACATTAATTAAAATAGAAATGTCAGCATTTTAAAAGCTAGGATCTTTTCTGAAATTTTAAATTGCCTGTCTCCCAAGGATTCTGATACAATATTCTTCTTTTGCTCAAGGTGTAGAATCACGTACAATTAGTTTTCTACTTTTGGTTCAAATCACAAACTAAGTCTAACTGTATACATCTCTTGTTTCTAAATTATACTGACATGACAAGGCAAACACTAAGGAAAAAGGTAATAATCACTAAAGCAGACAAATAAAAACCCTGGCAGCTTGGGAATGAGAAAATTTTCATAAATTGGAAACTTTTGGCAAATTTTTTATAATACAGAAGATGAATAGGTAGAGACCAGAATCCAGGATAAGTGTCCTCATTTCCACTTCTGTCATCCATTATGAATTCCTTAGCATCGCTATCTTTATTAACTTTGTGGTAGGTATCTGTGGCTCTAAATACCATGTGGTAATTCTTCAAGAGTGCTCATGTCTCCCAGGCTGTTTTTCGGTTTTTACATTGGTGCCTTCTCTACCTCCTTTGATAATTAAGCATTTGAGTAGTTTCAAATGCTTTGGAAATTACAGATATTGGAGCACTAATTTCAGAGGCAGATGGGAGGTATGGCATTGTGTATAGGTATACTGGATTGGCATATTATTTATTATTCTGAAAGATGCATGTCTTTATGATAAATAAAATAATCCAGGCATAGAAATAACAATAGATGACATATCATGTCATTTAGACAGACTTTCATTACATGTATATATGTATTTGATGAAACACAGACATTGACTACAACCTTGATGAACATTTTTAGATAAATTCTATTTATGAATGTATTTGCAAACAAACAAAGGTACTGACTTTTTTGAAGAAAATCACAGGTCGCTGAATATGTTTTAAATATTGGTTATAATTTACTGAATCATATTCTAGTTAAACAGTAATTAGCTGCTATGAGAATGCTACAGTACTTATTATTAAAAGTGGTCAGTATAGCTTTTTCTCTTTAATGTTCTTAAATATTTTTCTGAATTTACAATGAAATATTGTTTTAGGAAGAATTAACATTATTGGATCAAATTGCATTTTCAGAAATGTACATAATATCAAATTTTACAGGTCTTAATAAATAATTTAACCCTTTCTTCATAATTTCCTTTACTTTCCTAAGACTTATTGCAGGAATTTTGGGAGGAACATTTCAATAATCTTCATGGGAAACTTTTGGACTTCAGTAATTTCAAAAAACAGTATTTTTACCACACATTATGACAGAGAAATTGTGCAATATAAGAACAATTACAAATTATTTCTAGTGAAATAAGCTTTAGGGTTAAACATTGGCTTTACAAACCTGAGCCATATGAATCTAGATAAGTATAGCATGGCTTTGTGATATGTAAAATGAAATATCACTGTTCTATAGAGTTGTGATATTAATTGAAATACCATCAATAGATCACTTACTAGCATTGGGCATGTTATCCAAATAAAACAAATGAGAAAGTGTATAAAATATATAAATTTAAGAAAGTACAGTTATTTATTGAAACAATGTTTTTTGAATCAAAACTGTTTCTAAATCAATTGTTATGGATTAGGTCTAAAATGTCTTCTAAAAGTCTCATGTTTTCAGAGATGGGGCTGTAGGTGTTAACTGTGTCACAGGAACACTATACTCATCAGTGGACGAACCCATCAATGGATTCATATGTGAATGCTCCGTCAGAAGGTGGGGCCTGTTTAGAGGAGGTGCATCATTAGACATGCGATCTGAAAGAATGTATTCCTGTACTTCTGTTCTCCTTCATCTCACTTGCCACTTCCTCACTTCTATGAAATAGTCAGCATCTAGTCACTGTCCTCATGCTGGGACAAAATGTCTAACATATGCAACTTAGATGAGGAGAGGTTAACTTGGCTTACATCTTAGAAGCTTCAGTCCTTGCATGGCTAGCAGCTTCAGGCAAAAGCCACATGGTAGAAGGGTATGGTGGAAGAAAGGTGCTCCTTCCATGGTGAACAAAAGCAGAGAGAGTTAAAAAAGGACCTGGAAAAGGAAATATACCCTTCCAGGTTAGGCCCTTCTATGAACCTTCTCTTTCAACCAGACCCTTTCCTAACAGTAAGTCAGATATAATCCTATGTAATCCAATCATCTTCCAAATGCTCTTGCTATGAGTGCAGGAGGCTTTAGGGGGACATTTACAAGGAAATCATAACAGTGAGCTTTCCTCTACCAGGCATTTTCACCGTGCCAGTTCTGCCTTGGAGACAGCCAAACTAGCATGGACTGAATCCTCTGGAGCCATGAACTTCTGCTCCTTTAAGTTACAGAAATCGTGTATTTTGTCCCAGTGAAAGGAAAGTGACATAGAGAGAATTAGTAATGGAGAAGAGGGCCTGTTGTGACTGTACTACATGTGCAACTGAGAAGCTTTTGGAACAGGTTTATATTTGCAGGAAGAGTTTGGAAAGGGCTGGGAATACAGGTTAGTGAAGCCTTAGAATTCTGTAATCAGAGATAGTGGGTGATTTTGCTTGAAGTTCAGAAGAACAGAACCAAGGTAAAAATGCAGACCTAAAAAGCCAGACTCATGAGGTTTCAGATGATATGAAGGCTCTATTAGAAAACAGACTGGCATTCTGGAAGATAACTTTTCTATATTTTTTTTATGTCTTCAGATTTTATATAAAATGGCATTTAAAGATGGCAGACTGATCTAGCAGAGGAAATTTCAAGGCAGCTCAACATTCAGGTTGGGATATGGGCACTGTTTTTTGCTTTTAGTCAGGTAAATAGCAAAAATCATGAGCAAACAACAGAGCCAAAAGAGGTGAAAAAAATTGCAGTTTTGCCAGAAAGGAAGAGTATATAAAGTTGAGACCAAAGAGAGAGAGAAGTTGCTGAACTGATTAGTGCCATTAAAAAGAAACCAAATTGACAGATACTGTGATGCATGCCTGCAATTCCAGCAATCTGGTAGGCTAGGGGAAGGAGGATCACAAGTTTAAACTCAACCTGGGCAACTGAGTGACACAGTGAGATCCTGAGATGAATACATACATACATACATACATACAAACATACATGCAAATGCTGAAGATATAACTCAGTGTAAAAAGTTTTGGGTTTAATATCCAGAAACACTCCTGCAAACAAAACAATACAGCTATGTGCTTCCCACCAGGGCAGACAATGGAAAATATGCTGTAAGAATATCTGGTCTGAGGATAGGTTGAGGTGGTTGTTATTTCTAAGGCATGAGGAAGTTTAGAGCAACTAACCTCTTGGTGTCAGCATCTGCATATTCTATCTATTCATCTGGCCTGAAGAAAGGAGGAGGTAGTGTTGATGTTCTAGGCTTAAGAAAGTTTGTGCAACTGTTTGACTTTAGAGAAAATATTTAATGTTTAAAGTTCCACTTTGCCATGCTGGTTACAAACCTACTGTTTGAGCTGGTTCATCAAAGTTAGCATCACCCACACAGTGCTATTTTCTTAGGCATGCAGAATAGGAGAGCTTTGGGGTCATGAAGGCTTCTGCCTAACTTTTAGAGGAAATCCTGGGAGGCCAGTCAATTATTGTGTGATAGTTATAATTCATACCAACACTTCAAGAGCTGATAAGCTGTAAAAGTGAAGCAGAAACTTCAATCACAAATTCAAGAAAATGGAGATGTCAGAAACATGTATATTCTACTGAGGCAATGATAGGAAACAAGTAGAGCCACTCTAAGAGAAAATATATGTGTTGAAACGAGAAGGTTACATGGACAGGGCTTCCTGCACCATTTGTAGCTCATATCTCATCACTACGTTCCCTGAGTACTGTTATCTGTAGGACTTACTGTTTGCCCTGCTGGAATTTGGTTTTGCTTTGGTTTTATTTGCAAACCCCTATTCCCCACTGTTGTGATGGAACTGTTTACTATGCATCTTTGGGTGTTGCAAGTGTTTAACTTTCTTTTCAACTTTTATAAGGGTTCATGCTAAGAATTTGTGTTGAGTTTCACAGTAAACTTGCAACTTGGACTTTTCAGCAGTGCTAGAACTACTAAGAGTGGCAAATCTTAGAAAAGAATATGAGTCTTTGGGGGACCAAGGCAGAATGTTATAATTCTGATCTAAAATGAGTCTCTGTAAGGGTAATCAGATAATGGGATGTTATAGTCACCAGTGATAAATTAACAAGCTCCTGCATCTGTTTACAGGAGGTCGATCTGGGTTAGAGGAGGTGGATCCCTGGGAATGTATGACCTGGAAGAATGTATTATTGTCCAGGGATCCTCTTTCTCCTCTTCTGCCTCCTCCTCCTTCTTCTTTCTTCTCTTTCTTTTCTCCTCTTCTATCTCTCACTCTGTCCCTCTATCTCTCTCTCTCTGCCTCCTAGCTGCCACTGGTTGAGCAGCTTCACACATTCTCTCTCTCTTTTATTTTTTTCGGTACCGGGAATTGAACTCACGACCTTGTGCTTGCTAGGCAAGCACTGTGCTGCTGAGCTAAATCCCCAGCCCTGCTTCATACATTCTCTATTGCCTATGCCCAGTGCCTTTCCACTATGTTATTTCTGCTTTGAAGCCAGCCCAATAGGAATATAATGAACTTTCTGAAACCTTTCCTCCTTTAAATTGCGGGGTCACGATGAGAAAGTGTCTAATACAGGTATCATTTAGTTTTGTTGTCTCCAATTGCAGATCCAAAGTTCGTCTTTGGGCTTCCCAGAAAGGGAACATTTTTGGTTCCTGTGTTTATGGATTTCTGTAATGCTAATTTGTGAAGCTTTTGCAATAATCTTGCACTTTAGGTGGTTTGAAAACCACTGCTTTTTGTATAAACTGATCATTTTATACCTAGGATACTGAGAACTGGGTGAGCAATCATTTTCTCAGTATCATAGAACTGAGTTTTAGCTGATTGCTTCACATCACCCTTAGTTCAAGTCTCTTATATGGTGTCACTTCCAAATATGAAGCCTATGCGTAAGAACCAAGAGGGCTTGGCAATTTGATGGACTGTGTCCCTGGAGAAGCAATTCTCAAGCAGTTGTGGTGACCATGAGATAACTGCACTGCCCAAACTTGAGCAGGTGTCTGTAGCAGGAGTAATGTGCGTGGTGTCTTATCAAAGTATTATGGCCATAATGGATTTATAAACATTTTATTGTAGTCAGGTTTCAAAACAAAGGGAATATTTACAGGATGTCCATGCATTGTCGTCTTGAATTTATCATTAGGAAATATAGGATAAATTTGTTCCAATCAAGGTGACTGAGATTTCTCTGTGGACTGTTCACATTTCAACAAAAGAACTGAAGTGACATATGCTGGCCTAGGGGGTGCCAACAATCCAGCAAGAACCAATGTATTAAATAGTATTATGCTTCTATTATTTTGGTATGAAGTTTTGATTTATTTTCTCCATAAAATAAAAAAAAGAATTGTAGCTATCCTTGCTTAGCCTTAAAGACCAGATTACACGGCAAATAAGATTTAAATATAGAGCTTAACAATAAAAATATCTAATGATTGTGTTGTTTTTACTTTCTGCATTTTTGACTTTTAAACATAATATCACTACTTTCATAAGCTTTATAATTTAGTAGATGGTAATTACACATCCTCTTTCTTCAAATTTACCTTATACTAAATGCAGTTGGCTTAAAGTTATTTTCACAAATTCAATACATCAAGAGTTTTATTTTCTTGCAATTTACTATGATGTCAGAGTTTGGGCTCTCAAGGCTAAATTTACTGAACCATGGAAGATCTTTCACAGACAAATGATGCAAAAGTTCAGAGGAAAATTTAAGGCATTATAAATCCAAGAAATATGATGACTAAGGCATAAGTAATCTATAACTTCACTATACATGCCTTCACCAGAAATTTATATAATGGTATTTTGGGATAATAAGGTAATATTGTAAGTTACAATTGTTGCTTTAACTGAGATGAGTATACTATTTCAGAACACAAATGAGACAATCAATGCAAAGGTACAATAGACATTGGAAAGAAAAAGAAAGTGCTCAAAAAGGAAAGAATAACTGTGATGGGGGAAATGAGAAAAGAAGGAAAAAAATATATATATATATTAGATAAGATAATTGTACTACTAATTTCTATTATTTCATTGAAAGGAACAGTTAGTGTTTAAATTGTTTGATCAGTCTTATACGCCTATATCTGGTAATGTGAGAAACTACTTTGAAGATTATAATAAGCAAGATAATAACCATTATTAATTTTCTATCATCTTCTTTTGAAATTCTGTACCAATTTTATTGTTATTAGTGTTTTTATAATTAAAAACAACATAAAAATAAAAATATGAGACAATTGATTCTGCCATATAGAATGAAGAGTTCATATAGAATGAAGAGCCATGTAGAAGAGTTCATTAAAGTCAGAGGTATTTTGAATAGTGTATTTCAATCTTTAATAGAAAATCACAAGAAATAACACTTAATGTCTCAAAAAACTAAGACATATAAATTCTAAGGCAGTTCTTACACTATAAAATTTTGGTAGAGGGGCTGGGGATTTAGCTCAGCACCACAGCACCTGCATGGCAAGTTGCGAGGTCATGAGTTTGATTCCCGGTACTGGCAAAAAAACAAACAAACAAAAAATAAAAATAAAATTTTGGTAGAGAAATGTTTATTTTTAATTTGTTTTTTGATAGTCTATGCAGCATTCAAATACCCAATTATAAAAAATACCATTCGTATTAAAATTCTCAATTTTTTTCAGTACATTTATCATCTTTGTCGCTTTTCTCAACTTTGGAACAAAATACCTGGGATCTAGAAGGATGAGCAGTTTATTATGGTTCAGAGTTACAGTCCATGGTCTGCGGGATTCAAGGCAGAAAACAATATGGTAGAAGGATCTGGAGGAGGAGAGCGGCTCAGACCACAACAGCAAAGAAGCAGAGAGTGGATAGCTTATGGGAAGGGAGAAACATCTTCCAGGTCACGCCTCATGACCACCTCTTTTGACCAATCCCACATCCCAACAGCACACTCAGCTGCTGACTCACTGTCTGATGTATCCACAGATGAGCACAGTACTCTCACCACTCAACTACCTTCCCAAAGCCCACCTCTGACCACATGAGACTGGAGTGTACAGTCCAAACCTGAACAATGACATTCACTGAACAATTAAGGGTTTTTTTGTTTAATTTCAGGTTGTTTGCAGAAACTATGGAAATGGCTCGATGCTAGTAGATTTTATTAATGTTTAACAGCTATTCAAGTCTTTGATCTGCAGACCTCAAGGAATGTATGAATATTAGAAGCTCGTTTTTGAGAGGATGAAACAGAATTCTATGAAAATGATTGTGTAATTATCAAAGGGTTTTGAGCACATAATTAGAGGTATTTTGGCACTGCAATAGTTAAAATATAAATTTTGTGTGTGTGTGTGTTTGTGTGTGTGTGTGTGTGTGAAGAATTGTCCCAGAGGAGTTCACAACTAGTTTTTATTGTGCCTATTTGATGTTCATTTTATTTTTGCTTGATTTCCTTATTTTCATGCTTCTCATCTGCCAGACACATTATATCTTTAATTATTTATGCCCCACCCCCTTTTCCCTGGCCCACTGTTAAATGCTACAACTTCCTTTCCAAAAAGGGTAAGTTAAGAGCTTAGAATTTATTCCTGCTCAAACACAAACCCTAGCCCTACTTCATTTATAACCTTGGTGGTGTGGATGCCATGGTTACATTGCTAGTTTAAATAATTTTATGAAATGAAATAATTTCAAGCAACAGAAATTGTACAAGAAGATATTTTTTTTTTTTTTTTTTGGTTTTTCTCCGGTACCGGGAACCGAACTCACGACCTTGCGCTTGCCAGGCAGGCGCTTTTGCCGCTGAGCTAAATCCCCAGCCCCACAAGAAGATATTTTTAAGCAGAAAATTCTTTCCTTCACTTTTGAAGTATCATTTTTCTCTTGAAAGCAACACTGATTAAGCAAACCATCTATACAAGCACATCCAGAGGTATATTTTCTTCACTTGCTTCCATTATATGAAAACAGTTCTACTACTATCTGTTCTGTTTACCACATTATTCTTTTCAAGTGTATGGCATGATGCAGGACAAATAAAACCTAGAAAGCATGACAACTTATTGAGTAGTTTAACTCTTTCCAGGGTGATTTATTTCCCCTCCACAGTTTGTAGGAGGTAATTGGGGCTGGGTTTCTTTCTCAAGTGTTTGGCACTTACCTTGTTTCAGATCAAAATGTTTGTAAGGTGCCTGCCAGGCACTTTCTCCCACTAGGACCTCTGCTCTGGGTCTGAAGCTACAGGCACATAGAAGGGAAAAGGCAAAGAGAAATAGGTAAGGGTGAGAGGTGATAGTAGGTTTGTCCAAGGTGGCAGGTAGTGCTTACACTGTAAAGTAAAATCCTTTAGAATGTATTTCCTCTTCATTACCTTATTTAAGTGTAGTAAAGCTATGCCCTTTCTTGAACTTATTTATTTAGAAGTAGGAACGAGACTGAATGAACTACTTCTCCAATCCCCCATCCTTGCCTCCCCTTTTTTTCTGAGAGAGGATCTTTTTAAATTGCTAATTGTCCAGGCTGGCCTGGAATTTGCAATCTTCCTATCTCAGACTTCCAGGGTACTGGGATTCCAGGAGTAGGTCCCTGCACCTGGCTACCCTATGTCCATTTTATCATGATTTGGTTTTGTGGCTGTACAATGACTGTATGGTCAAGAGCCAGAGGAATCAGTGAGAGGATCTGTGGGGAGTGGCTGAAGCTGGAGATAGGTCACATGTGGGGCCAGGGCAAGACTGGCCTGGAGAACACAGAGCACAGGAGGCAAGTCACATGCATAAACTGCTGTAGTCTCAGAACACAGAATGCCTGAGGCAAGTCACATGAATAAGCTATTAGGTGGGGACGCGTTGTATTCAACTTCCCAAGTGTATAAATAAATGCGCTGCAGCTCCTGGAGCTCTCACTGCTTCTCTCCTTCCTCCTCCTCTTCCTCTTCCTTTCCTCCTTCCTATCAGGAGAGAGGGCTCAGACAGCCTCAGTTTTCTGTATTCTGATTCATCCTCTTTTCTCCACCCTCTCACCATCCTCACCCTGGGCATCAAGAGCTGTGCATGATGCGGCAATTATCCCTGGAGCTCTATTCTCAGCGCAGATCCTGGCTGTGAGAGCCATCTCCGAGTGCATGGCGAACCCTATGTATCGCCAGAAGGAAGAGGAGGTTCACTGGGCAGCAGCACAGAGTAGGAGAAGGAGCAGAGTATCACTTAATTGCAGAGGAACAAGACTTACGAGGTGGGATCAAAATATGGCGAATATTTAAATGTTAAAAATATTTACAGTAAAAGACACATCGTTATTATTTTCTTCAAAATACTCCCCGTTTTCCAGCGCACTAATCTCATAATTCTTGCTACTTTCTGAAGTAGTTCCAGGAGGTCCCATTTCATGAGTGTCCTTAGTAATGCTGTTGTAGCTACCTTGCTCTTGTCAATCGATTAGAGTGTTTGTCTTTTGTGGTCATTTTGAGTTTGGGAGAGACCTAAAAATAATACAGCGCCAGATCCAGCGAATAAAGTGGATGAAGATACACATAATGTTTCCTGAGCCGCCTTTCCCCTGAGTGGCACTTGGCAGCAGCTTTAACTATATTTTTGAGCCCGCCTTGTAAAGACAAGAAAGAGGATTTCCAGAATGGCTTCGGAAAGTAGCAATCATGATGGAATTAGTTTGTTCCAAACAAAGGGGAGTATTTTGAGAGGGTTAATCGCAATGTGTCATTTACTGTAGTTTCTAATTTAAACATTTACTGCATATTTCCTTCACACTTGTCAGGTTTACATTAATATTTGAGCCACATGTAAAGCCTCTATATGACACTAAGAGTGAAAGAAGACCTCAAAGCACAATGAAAACTGAGCTTTCATCACTAGCATATTAAATTGTGGAAACGAGTATGAAATTTATTGTTGCCTGAGAATATAGGAACACAATTTTAACTGTGAAAATAATTTTTTGAAATATTTTAAATGCAAACTTATGGTCATTAGAAATAATGGCCAAATATTGATTGAAAACCATACAATTTTGAATTATACATTTAATTTAAAATTAGATCATGTGTTCTTTATATTGTTTTCCAATTATTTAATGTATTATATATTCCAGCAGTTTCTTGCTTTTGGTGATCTACAGATTGTTCATTTATTTTTCAGGAGGTGAAACTGGCATTTTCTTTTGTCTTAAGTAGTAATGTTATTTCTATTAAAATCAATAGTACTTCTTTGATTAATGTAATTGCAACACTTGTAATATCCAAACTAATGATTTCCTTGAAAATTGTGAAGAAAATCTGGGTCCTCCAAATCAGTGATATTTTTAGTTGTTTACTAATGCCTAAAAGTTGTTGACAAAATATCTTTATTTTATATTTATAAACATTTAAATTACATACATTATATATTCATATTTATATGTATATTAAAATTAAATTAACTTAAATCTATTAAAATCTAAAAATCACATAACTAAACTTGCCACCACATTCCAATAAGGAAGTGAAAGTAAAAGCTGAATTTATCATGAAAATGTTTAGCCACTATATGCTTAAACTTGGAAGCATAATTTATTTTTGAACAGACAACTTTTCTTAATCATCTGAATTGAATGTATTCATTTAAAACTTTATATTAAGTGTAGATCTCTAAGGTAATATTCAGCCATTGTAATTTTATTGAAGGAGACTTGTAGGCCAGTGTGTTGTATGATAGTGATTTTGTCCAAACCAAAAAATTACATACTTTATATAATATTTCAGCCTAGTGCTTTATTGTTGAGTATTTGTTTACTTGAAAGTTAAGTAATCCAGTTGTTTTCTTAGAAAAGAATTCTGAGAAATATATTTCACACAATGAAGATAGGTGGCAGTTAGAAACAGCGTAGGAAATTATGTTATTCTGCTGGTGATTTTTTGTAATAAAACAATACTTATTCTATACTTACCATAAGCCAGGTATTCTACATGTTTATGAAGTGGCATCTAGAAGTAAGTGCTTTGATTGTGGTTATTTTTTAATCTGAAGAGACGAAGTAACAGAGTTTGAGTAACTGTCTTAAATTTGCACAAAGGACACCGGATGGATCTGGAATTCAAACTCAGGCCACCTGTCTTCCAAGCACAAACACTTTTGCAGTATGCCAGGGACCTCTGTGACACTGGAGATCACTTCCACTTAGTCAGGGATCAGTTTATACTCAACATGTAACTGGACCCTTAAATCATTATATCATCTACCTCTTAAAGCACAAACAAGCCATACAACCATTATTACTGCCACGTCAGATATTAAAAAATCTGAACACATGAAGTAACTTGTCCAAGAAAATATAAAGTTAAAGGTGGATGATCAATGTGAACTTAGTTATTTTCCAAATCTCATGCATTTAACGTGTCTGCCAAAGTGGTGTTCTCATAGAAATATGAATATAACATTTTAATTACAGTTTGATTTTATGCTTTTCTATTAATTATAATTTTGCACTTCTGACTCCTTTTAATGCCCTAACTCATTAAATATATATTTTTAACTAGGGAAAACTAACATCCTTAACAACACGACTATTTTAGTATGCAATAGGTCTTCAGAATGTTTGTGTCATTTGACCTAGTTTTTTTTTTAATTAGAAATTTGATTCAAAGCATAAACACAAACTTTTTTTATAAATATGAGCTATTAATTTTATAAATATACAACAATAAAAGCAAAACTGGTATTATTGCTTAATATCAAGGAATAAAGAAGGACTTCAGTAAACGGTAGTATTTATTCATTTATTATTTTGAGTTTTTTGACACAGGGTCTTCCTACGTAGTGGAAGCTGACCTTGAACACATTATGTAGCCTCAGCTGGCCGCAAACTCATAATGATCCTCCTGCCTCAGCCTCTGGAGTGCTGGGATTACAGACATGCACCATCAAACCCAGCTATAATATTTTTTCTTGATGGACTATTTTATTCCTTGAGATATTTACTAAAATTATATATGTACACAGGAACCAGGGAGATATATTCAAAATAAAAATTCAAACACATACTTGTCTTATGCTAATATTAAAATTATAATTGGCAATTTATTTCTCTATTCTCTTGATTTTATCTTTTTCCATTTCTAGGGATTTGTGCAAAAGAGCAAAAAATCTTCAGAAATGAGACGTTATGTACTCATTGAGTCAGTCATACTGCATATTTATGCATTTTATCCTAGTAAAGAAATTGTCTGTGTTAAGAATAGAATGCTTTTTATTTGAATTATGCGGTATTTGAAATTTTACTTTCCAAGAATGCATAGTTAAAGGTCACTTAGTAAAGGTAGTCAGGGGAAATTTGGCAGAAAGTGGTAGCATTATTTATGTTAAAAGGAGATTGACTATTTAAATATAAACATCACAACTGAAGTTGACTTTTCTTAGTAGGCAGAAAGAAATAGAATCGGCTTGCTTTTTCTGGACATTCCCACTGACATGCTGGCCCTCTAATTCATTTTCTTTTGGTATGGGTGTAACATCTTCTTATGGAGAAATAGGACACTGTGTTGTCAATCTGAGAATAGATGTGGGACACTCAAGTGACTTCCTAAGGGACACGTGGAATCTGCACCTTCCAAATGTATCCGATTTAGGATTAAACGCTTGTATACAGAATTTCCCAAATACTTAGACTTTAAAACGTACAACACTATTAATATAATTTAGAATAAGCAAATTGTTCTACATAAGTTCGACACAAGGAGTATGGAGGAGACAGGAGAATCTCTGTATATAGATGGGTTGTCCAGGGATAAAATCGTGAATACCTTATTAGCTGTGCAGTTCTCAGCAATAGACTAAGCTATACCAAATTCTTGTTTTCTCCTGTAGAAAACTGGCTTAATCACGGAACCTAACTCATGAGTTTCCCAGAAGGATAAAGTAGGTGTGGGTTTCCCTGATGAGTGTTCTCCTTGAAGCATATTTTACTTTTGACACCTTTAGTGGTAATGTTATACCCAGAACTACATGGGGCAAAAGACCAAAATGAAGTAATTATGCTACATGCTTACCAGGTGGGGAAAAAGGTTTGAATAATCTCCAAAGTAGGGATTTTCTATTTAGAAAGAGTAACACGGAATAGAGGCTGTAATGCAGGATGAAAAATTGTGGACAGGTAGAGAAATCAGAGCCCAAAAGGCTAATGTCACAACTCAGAGACTTCTGTGAAGATGACACCTTGACTATGGGTAAAACAAAGAAGAATATTCTAACCTGCCCTTAAGATGCTCCATCTTGAGTGGAGACGCTGCAGAGTGATTGCTGTAGGCCACAGAAAACACTAATAAAATTATGTAGAGGATGAAATTTTATCAGAAGAAAATTATCACTAGAAATTTCAAATTTGGATTTAAAAGGGAAAAAGGTAAATTATCATTCTACCCTTGAGTATAATAGAAAAATAAACAAAACATCAAAAGGAAGGACCTCTGAAGATTGAAGATAAAGATCTAAGAAGCAAAGGCAGTTAAAAAGATGATTGTTTACCAAAAATCAATGACTTGGTTGCTTTTTTGAACGTAGTTTCTTTTAATATATTTGGGAATCTTTCTTTTCTTTGAAAAAGTAAAATGATTCTCAGGGAAAGAAGATTATTTTCTCTCCTCCAAACAATTTTCTTTCAATGAGATAAATAAGACAAACAGACAAAATGTATCTAAAATTATTATTAGTGGCTTATTTTGAGGAAGCATTGATTGTGTTAACTGAATATAGTATTTAACTGTAAATGGAACTTTATTGTATAAAACTGGGGAGAAACAGGATTTAAATGGTTTCAGTTGATCCTCTTGTTATAGAAATTTTTATAGACAACCATTTTCATCTTTTACTCTGGTGGTCCAATTCAGGGATTCGTGGCATTTTCATTTCACCTGTTGGTATTCCCGGGTTGTGCACTACACTGAGCTCTGGCCCATCACCTTATAATCTCCAGTCTTTGCTGATCAGTCTTTCATGTTTCATGATAAATACAGGGCATCCTCATGAGATTTGCAGGATTTTGACTTAATACCTGGAAATGATAACTTGCCTTCTGACTTTCTCATTTATCTTTCCAACACTTTTCCCTAAATTTTTTCATGCTGTCTTTAGGGATATAGGGAGAGATAGCTAACACAAACACAGCAACATCATTGAAGTTTGAATTATACCGTGTGTATTTCTATAGCTTGCCATCCTGCTAAATGGTTATTTTATTCTGAGATTAGAAATAATCATAGTTTCAGGTGATAGCAATCTAATTTATAATTATAAATTTTATAATAACAATCTTGCCTAATGATTTTATTAGCTGGTCTTGGTCTGTTTGGACTCTTATAATAAGATACCAGGCACAGAAGATGAGTAACAGAAGTATATTTCTTATGCCTTTAGGGCTTCTGAGGTCTCAGATCAGAGCTTTGGCAGTTAGTGTCTGATGACAGCTCGCTCCTCAAGACGATCCTCTCACTGAATGCACACATGGAGGCTGAGTGACACAGCTCTCTGAGGTCCCTTTTACAAACCCATTAATTCCATTTGTGATACTCAGGAAAAGAGGACTTCTGGAACTGCTTCAGAAAGTGACAAGAATGATAGAATATGTGTGTTCAATGCTGGGGAAACACACTGAAGGGGATTAATGGCATTTTTTTCTGTTATTGCCATAATTTTTTTGTTTAAACACAGACAACACATTTTCCATCACACCATCTAATTACAAATGATGGTAACATCTGGGGGGACTCACTTGCATCAGCGTTCAACCAGGAACTCCCACAAGAGCCCAGGATTTCATGCAGTCGGCTGATTTCTAGTATTTGAATATTTCATGTAATTTCTACATTTGGAAAAGGAAAGAACTATATACATGCCTATATATATATACTTTTCAAGATGGTAGGATATAGGAAAGAGAAATTATATATTGAAAGCCACTAATTTCTGCAGCTACAATGACATGATTCGATTACAGATTGCCTGCTCATAGTTCTGCTTTTCATATAAAATGTGATTCCTTAATGTCGTTGTAGGTGACCTGCATTGTAAATATGCCAAGCAAATAAAATATGTCCTCTAAAAGTAGTCCTTATAGTGGCAATATGGATTGGAGATTGAAACCATATACTAGGGGCTGGGGATTTAGCTCAGCGGCAAAAGCGCCTGCCTGGCAAGCGCAAGGTCGTGAGTTCGGTTCCCGGTACCGGAGAAAAACCAAAAAAAAAAAAAAAGAAACCATATACTATTAGAGATAAAGATCTCACAGAAGATTAATAAATGTAATTGCTCTAAAATGATACTTTTGAGAATCAGACCTTCAAAACTGGCAAAAGTTTACTGAAAACCCTTATCCTAATTGAATAGGGAAAGTGATATTTCAATGCAACGTGTTTTGCAACATCAGAATTATAGTGTATTTTCTTAAGGGCCATCAGCTTTATTTGCTTAAGGTAGAATAAAAATTCTTTTATCACAGTAAGGAGACCAAGTTACATAAAATACATGGATGTGATCCCACATTGTCATTGTTAAATAAAGGGTCTCCTTAGCTTTCCATGGTAGAAGCATATATAACTATTTACCAGTAATGATTTACACTAGATGTACTTTGCTTTCTGTTACAGCAGTTTCTAAAAGTACTTTTTTCCCTAGGCTATAATAATACATGCTCATTAAATATATTTTGAAAATTTCTGAATGATACTTTCGACATCTCTAAAGGTATGGTTTGGTGGATCAGGATATCACAGTAAGATACAAACTCAAATTGATGCCAGAATAGAAAAGTTCAAGCAACCTCTAATGATTGCAGTATTTGAAAATTTCATCACAGGATAATAAAAATTGAAGAGGTAAGTCAGAGAATCGCAAACTTATACAAAAAGTAAATGTTATTACTGGCCTTAGTCTGTTTTGTGTTGCTGTAGCAGAGTATTACAGTGTGGTATAATTCATAAACAAATGGGTATCTCACAGTTCTAGGTGATGGGATGCTTCATATCAAGACCCTGGTATCTGGCAAGGACTATCTTGCTTTATTCTCACAGCAGAGGGCAGAAGCACAAGAAAGTGCTAGAAAGAAAGAGATCATTGGAGGGGCTGGGGATTTAGCTCAGCGGCAAAGTGCCTGCCTGGCAAGCGCAAGGTCGTGAGTTCGGTTCCCGGTACCGGAGAAAAAAACAAAAAAAAAAAAAAAAAAAAAAAAAAAAGAGATCATTGGAAAGCTGAACTAGCATTTTATAACCTGACATCTTATCCATTCCCATGATAATGACATTGGTCCATTTATAAGGGCAGAGTCTTCTTCACTTAATCTCCACTTATTAAGCATTACCTCCCCATACCATTGCTTTGTGAATTAAGTTTACAAAACATGAACTTTGGGGGAGGATATTCAAACCAAAACATTAGTGTTATCACAAGAAAATAAGATATCTAGGTCAGTTATGACTTTCACAAATACTATGGTCTGAATGTCTCTGTATTTCCCAAATACATATATTTAAATCTAACTTTCAGGGTGTTTGTGTTTAAAGATGGATCCTTTGGAAGGTGATTACAGCACGTAGTCCTCACCCTCACAAATGGAATTATTGTGTTTATAAAAGGGACCTCAGAGAGCTGTGTCACTCAGCTTCCATGTGCGGACTCAGTGAAAGGCACTGTCTTGAGGAGCAAACTGTCATCAGGCACTAATTCTGTCAAAGCTCTGATATGAGACTTCCCAGACCTTACAGGCATGAATATGTTTCTGTCGTTCATCTTCTATACAATGCGTGGTATTTTGTTATAGGAGTCCAAACAGGCTAAGACAGCTAATAAAATCATTAGGTAAAATTTGTATTGTAAAGGTTATAATTATGAATTAGATTGTTAGTAGCTAAATCCATTCAAACTATTGTCTTTGCAATCACTTTGACTTTTGGAAAGAACCAGAAGTTCCGTGGTATCAGATGGGGTGAGTAAGATGGATGGGGACACACCCTAAGGTTTTTCCAAGCCCGCCTTTGCACTGAATGGCACTTAGCAAGAGCATTCACTACAGGTTTTATTACACCTTATAAAGACACTTCCAAAAGAAGTCTTTCAGAATTGCTTCAGAAAGTGGTAAAAATGAGGAGAAAAGTGTGTCTGCAGCAAGCAGCGGTGTTTTGAAGGGGTCTAGCGGTAATGTGGCTCTTTAAAAATATAGTTTAAGAAAAGTAAACATCCACAGTACTTTTCAATCACCCTTTGAATAACTTCCTGTTTTAATCATGAGTCATCTTATAGACAAATCTTTTCCTCACAATTTACCAAATTTGGGCCAACAATTCAAAGTATTGATAAATAGTTCCAAATGCAAGTCTTACTTTGAATTTGAGTGTGAATTTCCTCTCTGCAGAGTAACAGCTTTCCACATGAAAAACAAACCTGTGAAAGGGCTGGCTGATTGAACATTCATCCCCTTCCCTGCTTTGCAGTGAATAGAAACCGACTCTGTTTCAGCTTATGCACCTACTCATTTTCTACTTTAGAGCAGCTTTTATGCTAAGAAAATGTCTGAAGAACTTCTATCTCCTGGGAAGAAAAGTGTGTTATATGTCAAAGCTGCAATTGTTAAAAGACTGTAATATTTTCAAAGGGTGGGAATCAAGGTCAAATCAAAAGGCTAAGTCCCTTTACTTTCCTGCATATATTGTTTGCATTTCTCTTCTTCTATTATAATCATGTCTATTTGCTAAAAGGTTATGCAAAATAAATTAGGCTTTTAGAGCACTGACAGCTCAGCCATAGAGAAATTCTTTCCTTTTTTTTCACTTTATACGTGAACACCTGCTACACTTTTAATGAGCTTTAAATTATACTTTACACCCATGTAACAAGAATGAATATTGCTCTTTAGTTATAATCAAAGAAAATATCAGTATGACTTGTTGCTAAGAGCAACAGCTTGTCAAAAATGATACTTTCTCCAGTAACAATGTAGAAAGATAGGTCCAGGTTGATAGATGGAAAATATGATTTATGCTACATTGAAAGTTATCAATCTTTAAATTCTCTGGTCTTCTGTGATCTAAGAGGAATTTGTCATTGTTCTATAGCAATACGTATATTATTTTCTTCTTATCTGTGTTCTTTTAGTCTCTTTGTTTTATATAGGCACAAGGATGAAAATGAAGATTTTCATTTTTTCTGACACATTAATCTGGATAATTTTTAAATAAGATCCAAAGGTATGCTCAAAACACCTAAATATAATGATGTGTACTTATTTTGATCGATTTTAACCTATTTAACTGATCTCTAGTCATTGTCAGGTTTCCTTTTACAGTTTATTTGTGTCAGCAATGAGAGAATTAAAAAGGAACCACACTGATTTGGCTATATGCCTCCACTCATGTAAGAGATCTCAGACTTCATGTCCAACCAGGATTATTTTCCAAAATGGTATAAAGTTAGTGCCACTTACTGAAAAATGAGATAATTGAGTGGAAAAGATTTTTAACTCAGTTATAATTTAGTGGAAGTAGCAAAGAGGGCCATGGCAGAGGGATGTTGACCATGCAGGCTTTTTTCCAATGTTCCAATCAGACACCAAATCACAAGGGTAGCGAAATAGCAGAATTGCACTGTGAATAATCCCAGCAAGGCCTGCTGCATAGTGTATTCTGCACAGCTGAGCTGAATCCCCATGACTGCATACCTTAGGTTGAGTCATACAGTACAGACCGATGCTTTACATAGAATGATGCTACCTTTGGATTCGTTGTTTCTTCCTTTAGACTAAGAATGTATCTACTCTTATGTGGTTACCTTGTTATTTAAAATGGCTTTTGAATGTGGAGGTATCGTGCACTAAAAACTGGAAAGATGAGAAAACAATAGAATTGAACAAGAAAGAGTACATAAAAGTTAGTGAAAGGGGCTGGGGATTTAGCTCAGCAGCACAGCGCCTGCCTGGCAAGTGCGAGGTCATGAGTTCCATTCCCGGTACCGGAAAAAAGGAAAAGCAAGTTACTGAAGGAAGACAAAGAGGACAAAATAAATAAGATAGTGATAGAATGCATTCCTGTGCTGTTCATAATCCCTATTGGGAAAACAATGCCCCGATTAATTAGCAAAATAGTCAACATAATAAATCACTATCTTCAGTTTTCAATTTTCCCATTTTCGTAGAGAAAGCTCTTGTAATTTTTGAAAATGGATACAAACGCCGTCAATCATCTTTCCTTCCTCAAATATTTCGTGAAATAATGTACCTTTGCCTTTATAAGGACACATTGCTACTCCTTTTTTCAGAAAGAGAATTTAAATGTCTCATTAAAAAATGGAAAAAGAAACACAATTTTTCCTCTTATCACATGTAACAAAAAACTTCAAAAAACGTTCAGTTCCAAAGCTCTTCAATATGCAAGCTATCTATTTATACTAATTATTCAAGCCTTGAGAGACTGAAAGCCAGAGATAGGATTCTCAAGAGAAAAAACAACTCTGAATGTTATATGTGAGCTTTCCTGAAATTCACTGCTTCCATTTAGAACAGCTTCTAAAAGAATATCATATTTGGCATTTTAATTTATCACATAACAATGATTACTGTTCACAATAAAATAATCATACTTGCACTCACAAATATTTCTTTAAGTTGGCTATAATGACATTATTAAGAATGCAAAAAATATCCTTGTGCATCTTTGCTTGTTTCCTTTGAATTTAATAGATCAGAATAAAAAATACTTGAATTTAAAAATACTTGAATTAGTATTCGATCTTTCTTATGACTTGGAAATCTCACAGAGTTAAAATGTATTAAACCAAGTGACCATGTGCTTTGATATTCTGTAAGATATTCTCCAAATCAAGGAAGTTTCTTCTCTATTTTCTTACCTTACTGCTTTCTGTATTACTTTCTATAGTCACTAAATGGTGCTTAATTTGCCCAAAATACTGAAATTGAGATTCAACTGCAATTATTATATATATATATATATATATATATACACACACATACACATATATATATACATACATATATACCTGAATTAACCCCATATGGTTTTAAAACTTTACATAAAATTTAGAGATCTTTGTCTGTTTTAATAACATCATAGTAATTTTAGATTTTGTTTACTTACCAATGTCACTTGAATCCTTATAATTTGATAAGCAACTAAGAAAGCTTTCCTTTGAAAATGCACGTTTTTGTGTTTATCAAAAAAGTAAATTTGGAAAAAAGTTTGAATATAAGTAATAAAATTGTTTCTTTATATTTATGAGAACCTCATTTATTAAAAATTTTTCCTGAATGCAATACATTGTATGTTTAGGTGAGTTAGGAGAGGGCATTGTAAGTATAGGCTAGAGGGCATGTACACTAAAATTGTTATTTAGTAGCATTGAAACTTATACAAATGACAGAATGGCATGAATTAGCATCTTAAATGAATGGGAAAGCTTGAAAATCAGGGGAAGAGAATGTCACATTTTGATCACCTCTGTAATTCAGCTCCTAAAAGACTCCCTAAAGCATTAAATATGATTGACACATTATTGTGGAATTAATAAATAGAAATGATTGCAGTGAGCATGTATCTTTTATTCTACCAAATGGATCTACTGAGTCTACATTGCATAGGTCGATTTCAACATAGGCCTGTGATACAGTGGTACCTTCATTCACCAACTGTTTTTTTTTTTACTGCAAACAATTTGGTTCATAAATAGAAATTTTTGGCAAAATTTGGTTTTGCTTAGGATCTCTACATCAAGTGACAAATACAGCTGTGGCCATCTTTCCCACACCAGTACCAATCTGGCCATCTTTTCCAAAATTGTAGAACACATTAAGTTCATTAATGGAGGCACCACTGTATCATATCAAAGTTTTTATGGTTCTAAGATATTGTTTGCAGGTGCTGATGATATAACTATAGACCCTCTTATTTCCTGTACAACAGCTTAATCTCAGTTTCAATATTGGGGAAACTATCAGCAATAGCCTTTGTCTCTTTTCCTGCTCTCAACTTACTCATGACCCTAATACTGTGACTTCTAACACACATAGGCTCAAAAATATCATAATTTGGGAACTTGGGGACCTGTATTCCTGTAATTCTTTGAGCAGCAACATTAACAATTGTGTGGGAAACTCTCATAGGTTTTGAGATTTAGACTGGGTTGCAAAAAAAAACAGGGTGACAGAGACTACTATTTGATGACAGATCACCCTAAACTATATGCCCCACCCCTAGTTCTATTCTAGTCTAATTAACCCAGATCAGTGGTTACTTTGTTAACAAGTGCAACCTGGCTGGTATACCTCTGTATGTAGATTTGGGGATCCTGGTTTTTTATGACAATTTATAGAAAAATAGAAACAAAACGAAGGAGCATTATAGAAGTCTCTTTATTAAAGTGTTTAACTTTTCAAATGATTTCTCTTGATGCAACAACATTTTAATAGGATGATATTCTAATGGCAATAACATTAATCATCCATAAGAGGATGTCATATTGATTATACAGTTTTATTTATTCTTTAGTTACTTGAAACTTTTTAATAAGAGATAGTTATTTCTATTACTAACCCTTTTAGTATGTATATGCCTGTACAGTCTTTAAGGATAATAGAGTTGATAAAAGAAATTGCCCTGTCATTTTTTTCTGCTACCTTGTCTTTGTGCCATGTGATACCCTTTTGACATCTGGAGAGAGTCACAATATCATAATTTGTATTACCACCTAATTATGAGGTTGTACCCTTAGACTGATTTCTCATATTTTCATAAATTTCAGTCAGTAAGTAGATACTTCCTTCTTCCATTCCTTAAGGACAGACTCATGCAGAACAAGCAAAACAAGAAAGTCTTTCCTTAATATTGGACTTCAGTAGCATAGAGCTTCAGGGAAAAAGAGGAAGAGGTAATCCTTGTATAAAAATAAAAATACATAAGAAGATTTAGAGGGTCATGGACTCCTGCTTAGTGGCATAAGTGCCTACCTGGCAAGCATAGGGTCCTGAGTTCAATTCCCAATACCAAAAGAAAAGAAGATTTAGAACCAGTCATGGTGGTACGCACCTGTAATCCCAGCACTTGGGAGGATGAGGCAGGAGGATTGCTGTGAGTTCCAGACCAACCTGGGCTACAAAGTGAGCTCAAGGCCAGCCTGAACTGCATAGTGAGACCCTGTCTCAAAAAATGAAAAGAAAAGTTCTATAGAAATATGAGCAAAGTTTCTCACTCCTAACTCCCATTATGATGAGAATCAGAGGATCAAAGCGGGAGAGAAAAGGGCTAAGATAGTGATAGCTCCCCTAGCTCATCCTCAAGCCTTGACTTGACTAACATCATCATAGGCAAAAGAAGAGATTATAAAAATCCACATAGATTTTTTAGAGAAACCTCAATTCACAAAAAATATTTAACCTCTTTCTTTGATAAATCTCAAGGAAGCATCAAAGCCTTGCAGTAGAAACTGTTACAGGATATGTTTAGCAGGTAGGTCCGAGGACCACCCACAGAACAGGACCCCTAAGATCAGGCAGCAGAACAAGTGTGATGAGCTGGAAGTGGTGGAACCCCAAGCTGTCCTATGGGTCTCTCATAGGCCACCAAGAATGAGAAGCAGCAGAATGATCACATGCACTGAAGGGAAGAACACAGTTTGGTTCACAGAGAGATGCCAAGATCCTTATTGCTAGGCGAGAGTAATGATAGAGTGGCTTCCTTGCAAAGCATAGAAGCAAAAAATGTATCAGATATTGAGATGTTTTGTTAATGACATGGAGCATACAGTAAAGAGGCGCCTTAGACCTATAGGAATGAAGGATAATACTAAATTATCTGAGGTGAGTTTCCTTTCATCTTATGGAATAGTTGCCCATACTGGAAAATCGGTTACTTTATAGAAAATATAAAATTACATTTCTCTTGAGATTGGTGATTGAGACTCAGCTTGTAGTTGCTTGGAATCAGGCACATGCTTAGCATAGCAAAGGCGATAGTCCTTGGGAGAGTTGTGGGGACTTGGAGGAGATGTTAGGTGAACAATAACCCCAACTTCCACGTATTCCACAAGAAGGAGAATTTTCAAAGATCTGCCTTAAAACTATCATGATGCACAGTGGTGGAGGTAGAAACTTACATACAACGACTGTCACTTTTAACTTTCAAAGGAACATTTGAAATCTGTTAATACTTAAGAGATAATGTGTGTAAAATATTTTAATTGGTTGTCTGCGTATAAATGGTTCAGCAAATTATCTTTGTTGCTCATGTATTTCTCTTATTGATGGAGGTAGAATCCAGCAGACTTGTTTGCATTTTGTTTGCTTTTCATATTGGCAGGCAAAATACAAAAAGACAGTTGTGGGATCAATAAGTCAGTGTAGGAATTCTTATTTGAAGTATTAACTTTAAAAACTAGTTAAAAAGTCAAAATCCATTAAAGAGAAAATCAGCCAAATGCGCATAAAATGCACACATACTTTATTTTACATATTTCTATTTTTGTACCAGAGAATGTGTTTTTCTAATCATTCTCATTTGCCTGCTCATTGAGCTGTTCATTCATTTTAAACTGTTCTGCATTTCCCTCCACGAGAAATTTTGAGTGAGTAATTTTGATTAGTAACTCTTTCTGCGTATACATCCTTTTGTTCTTATTTTCAACCATGACGCTTTCACTTTTTATTTTAACGCAGCTCTTCATTTTATGACATGTGATTTAGATTAATGTCTTTGAGGCGAGGCATTAATGCGGAGATTGGATCATGTTTTCACTGACAAAAGTACAAAATACATTCAGTCATTCCTTTAATGAGAAATGGCACACCATGGGCATTTAGTAGGTACATGAGAAAGTGAAGTATGTCCATGCCTTTGTTGAGTAAATCATACGTTTCATCTCTGTAAAGGAATAGGTCTTTGGGAGATGATTGTATAGTAAAGAACAGTCTCAAGAAGAAGAATTTGAAGAAAAGTAAATGATTATCCTGGTCTATACATTATGGCTCCACCGTGGAACCCTCAAATCTGGCTGTTTTCCACATAAGCCACATAAAGCATGTTCAACCGCCATTCTGGTAAACTGCGTCATAATCTGCCGAGATTCATGGCCAAATAAGAATGCTTTGGAGGAGCTGTCGATTTATTGTTTACCTAATGAAGGAAGCTGCTGGGAGGCAGTCTTTCAAGTGTCTTCTGGGCCATTTAGGGCTAGTACTTTCTATCTGGCCCTCATTGGGCACAGATGCAGACTGTAAAACTGTTTGGCTCTACTTACATTTGGCTCCCTAGTGATAGAGGGGGCACCCCTCATGGGTCTATCTCCAGGTTCCACCCCATAGCGGCGGTGTTTTGAGATGACAGCTGTGAAGAGCCTAAGTCGCTGGTACTACTTTTAATGTCTATGGAAGTAATAAATCTCTACCTTCATTTGGACTTATGTCTCTATCAGATCTCTCTCTGTAAGTGTTATGCCAACCTTGCCACTGCCAAAAGGCTGCTTCTTAGAAAGAGCTTCACTACTTGACAGGTACAGGTACAGCGAATCAGATAACAAGGTACCATCATTGTACCCTCACAACCGATTGATTTGTAGTAATCTTTAGTCATTTCCATGCTTTTCTCTATTTGCATATATCTATCTTTCTTTAAGTGTACGATCTTCCATTTTGGTAGATGGATTAGGTTTATTTGTTTCCTGTCTGTCTGTCTGTCTATGTTATGGATATTAACCAAAATGATAAACATAGCATGAAGGGAAACAAATTTTTGTCCAACAATTTTGTTTGAAAACTACATTGTTTATTAACAGACACATTCATGAACTGAAGGATTAATGTACTCTACTGACATAGTGAGTAAAGCTGTGACTAATCACAGATTTCCCAGCTTTCTTAGTATATGTATTTCCATAGTTATAACATACAGAATTATTCAACATTTTTTCTCTAACTATAGGTCTATGTTGAGATATGTTCTTTTAGTACCTTCTTCTTTTCTTTCTATAAATATACAACATTGTTAGCTTACTTAGTTGAATTTCTTTTACAAAATCATTTACTTTTTAAAAGATTTCATCTAATTCCTGGTTTTTCAAAATCACATGTATGGGCTTGTTTATCACGTTTGATTTTCTAACACATATATTTACCCATCCTACATTTCCAAGTTGTTTCCAAGTAGTTAGCAGATCCTTTGAATTTATATTTCAAGACATTGCTCAGCATCAATATCCGTATGCTTTGCTTACACATTCATTAATTCTACAACAAATATGCGAATTTCCCCATCATTCTAGAGCCATCATTCAAAGCTTTTCTACATTCAGTCACCAACTATCCCTTTCATCCATTTGACGCTTCTGCTCTACATTTCCAATGTTTCTTAAATGAATTTGCTTTCATTACAAACTGTTAATGTCCTAACTTAAAGATTCATTGCAGCTTTTAAAATAGACTTTTTGTCATCCAGCTTGTTTCCAGTTTTCCTTTCTCTCACAAGTCTTACTCTCGTCTCATATGCTGGCTGCAGCCACCTAACTGTCATCTTCCTGCCTGCTCTGCGAAAACGTCAAAGTAGCTTTGATGGTCACCGTCACTTGCCCCTGGGCACAATGATTCTCTTTAGTCTCTGGAGTTATTTATAATTTTCTAAGTTAGTCATGTTCCTTTCATTTCTCTTGACAGTAATTTTTTTTGTCAGGGTCTGAGACCTATTCCTGGCCTACTGTACCAAATGAGAAGTCTCTTACAGGTTTTAGGGAAAAATTTCACCTATGGATTAAAGAATATTCCAGCTCAAAATCACCACTATTTTTAAAGAATGCATCAGCTTTATGCATGAGAAACTTAGAAATGGTGCAGGTTTCTTTCAACAGTGAAGGCAGATGTTGCCGATTTTGTGTAGAAGGATATTAAATCAGAAAAATAGCCAATCTCCAATGTTTAAAGAAATTACTAGTGATTAACTGGGTTGGCCAACTCTGTAGCTGTACTATCTTCAGTAATTCCTACAGATGGAACAAGCCACGCACATTTAAATCATTTTTTGCCCAGCATGGTGATGTACACCTGTAATCCCACCACTTGGGAGGCTGAGGCAGGAAGATTGCTATGTGCTTGAGGCTAGCCTGGGGTACATAGTGAATTCAAGAGTTCAAGGCCAGCTTGAACTATATAGGAAGAGCCCATCTTAACCCCCACCTCAATCCTTTTTTAAAAATTGATATTTGTCATATGGTAGTCTCTCCTTATCCAGTCATATCTGAAACTGAACATAATACAGTACCCAATAAATACAATGTTTTCTCCTATCTAGATTTACACAGCAATAGAGGCTTTTTCATCTTGACTAAGGCATAAAATGTAAGAAGACTATGACAGGTTCTAGAAGAAAATTTCATGATGTAAATACTGAACCTAAGAAAGGTATTACTTTCAAACAAAGAGCATATTATGGCGTAACTTTCGCAGTTTGAGGTCCAAAGTAGAGTGGAATTTTTTCATCTTTTATACATAGACAATTCATGTTGTGCATCATAGTAACCTCAGAGTACAATTATTTTTCTTTTCATGAGTTTAGAATTTTCACTCCTCAGCAGCACTTCAGATTCATATTGGCATACTGGAATTGTCAGCCTCACTCTCTTATTCTTTAAGATCATTATAAATAAAATACTGGTTCATTGATCATAACACTGAAATACTGTGACAATTGACTTGATAACTGAGATACCAAAACATGACTAAATGGAGGGTAGCCTATACATTGTGTATGCACTAAGCAAAGCTCTGACTCATGTTCCTAGTGGAGCAGAATAGGATAGCATGAAATTTCATCACACTACTTAGCAAAAGTGAGCAACATAAAATATCAGGAATTGTTTCTTTCTGGAATATTCCATTTAATATTTTTGGCCCAGGTTTGACTGTGGGTAATTGAAACCATGAAAAGTAAAACCATCAATGATGGAGAATTACTGTATTTACACACAGAGCCATAGGAGTTCTAATGTGTCACTTTATTACAATAATTGTCCTCTATTTCTGCCAAAATAAACTGTAACAAACTTACTATAATATTCAAGGTTCTGCATGAACGAATCACAATATACTTTTCCAGTTTTATCTTCCAAAACTACTTCTAACACTTTTCATGTCTATTCAAAACATCACTTCTTTATTCTTAAGCATATTTTAGAAGCTTCCTCTCATCTATCTGGCAATATTTTCCTTTCTACTTATCAGGGCTTCCTCTATATTCAAACCTTAGTTTTCTGTATTGTCATCTTCTAAGACTAAGTTCAAAAACCATGGTCTACATGAAGTTGCTTTGTTCCTTTGGTTGAAATTGAGAAACCCTCCATATGGTAAGTGCTTACATCATGAGGTAACTTTCTTCTGCCACCTGTCATAGTATCTTGTATTGTGAGTCTTTATGCAGGTGCCTCTTTATCTTTGTACTTTCAATTGCACTTGGCAAAGTACTCATATATGTGAAGATCACAGACAAATGATCTTCTTTATCTGAAACAGGGAAAATTAAAAAATAAAACTAAAAGAAACCTTTGAAATCCTTTAGCCAAGAGAAGAGGGACACTTGCTAAAATTTATTCTGATTTTCTGGGACATGGATTGTTAGCTTTGGATTATACCTCAGAAAATGTTTTACACTTGTGTACCAGGAATTAGTTACACTAATGTTCATTGCATCCTTGTTTGTAATATAAAAATGACTTAAGACTCTATAGATGGAAAGAAAATAATTAAACTTTAATTTATAGTACTGAACACTAAACAGAAATTACAGTATATGAAATACATCTGTATGCATCAAAATGAAAAACTTGAAGAGAGTGCTGGGTGAGTGTGGAGGGGAAATGAAGGGAGCATGACTGAAATGACCTAAAGACTTCCAGCAAGGCTCCTCCACTCCCAGTAATACCACCAGGAGAGCACACTTTTAGCGTGTGGACCTTTGGGGCTTACTAAGATCCACACCATAGCAGCGAGAGGTAACTCTTTGGGACAAGTAAAAGAATGCCCCTTATTTATCCACATTTTTGACATATGGATCTAACCCTCTTGATATGCTTTAGATCATTTGTGTAACTACTCCCCAATACTGCCTTCTCGCCTTTCTCACTAGAAGCATTTTCTCTCCCAGTTTCCAGCAAAGCATTCCTTACTGCAGGCATCATTTACCCCTTGTCTTAGGAACTTTGCATTCATAGATTGTTTTAGTTTAGTCTCCTTTCTATTCAATTTATATTTAAGGTACTTCCTAGTTAGTATATATTCTCTTCTGTTTATAGTCTGTAAATCTATAAATCTCACCCATTTTACAAAGAACTTCTTTGAAGAAAGTTTTTTTAATCATACTATCATCTTTTCCTGTTATTATTTATCCTTTAGTTCATACAGATATATACTCTATCCTCTATTATGCACTTTCCTATCTTAGCATTTCCCAAGAAATCCTCTTCACAAATCCACTGAATAATATTTGAAAGTAATTTGTTTCCTCTGGGTGCTGCATGTTATTTTACTGACACTTAAAATGGAAAGACGTTTTTGTTATGGTTTGTGTCTAGATGTCCCCCAAAGTTTGATTGACTCATGGCCCAGTGGGGTTACAGTTGTGAATGATACCCTCATGGTCCATTGGGATTTTGGGTGTGAGTGCTGGGATTACGGCTGTGAGTGCTACAGCCACCCTACACTGGGTGTAGCAGGGTGGGCAGCCTGCATACAACGTAAGGGAGGGAAAGAGGCTGCTTGTCCCAGCTGCTCCCTTTTGCTCTTGCTGTTTTTGCTATCTTCCACTGCCATGAACAGTTGCCCTCTATCATGGGCCACCCTGCCTTGGAGCCAGCCAAATATGGCCTGAAACCTCCACAAATTGTGAACTAAATAAACTTTTCCTTCCTTAATTGTGTGTCAGGTATTTTGTCTCAGCAACAAAGAAAAGTAACTGAGACAATATCTCATACCTAAACACTGTTTTATAATAGTTTTACCTTAACAGAAAAGTTAGGAAGATGATACAGGAAGTTCTCATATGGTCAATATTAATTTCCCTGTTAACCTTTTCTATCAATATGGTACATGTGTGGTAATTAGTGAAGTCAAATTAAAACATTATCACTGCCATTAAATAGAGTCTATTTGTTTCTAATGTCTTGATTAGCATATTATGTCACAGCTGGCATGTTGCCTAGGACAAGCTTGGTTTGATTCCTCTCCTCAGACTCATCTTCTTTTGTGAGTATTTGTAAGCTTCAGGAGCTTTGCTTTGATATTTTGTATAATGTTCCTTAACTGAGATTTCTCTAATTTTTCTCTTCTGCTTAACTTGTATGCTTTTGGTGGAAGACTTCAGATGTGAAGTAGCAGTCTCCTTGATACCTTATATCAAGAGTATATATCAGCAATATGACTTAACTTTGGTCAAGAGAACGTCATGGTAAACTTCACTATTGCCCCTTTTCATACTGTTGCCTTCAGAAGGAAAACTTTCACTTTAGAAGTAAGAACTTTTCTTCATCTCCTTAGTGTGAAAATAGATTATATATAATTCTTCACTACAGAAAAGTTGTCTATTTTGTCTGTCTCTCCATTCATATCAGCATGGAATTATGGATATTTATTTTTTACATTAAGTTAAAACAGTGATCAGCTGTAATACTGTTTTTCAAAATGTTCCAACTTTGCTACTGGGAGTTTCTCTGTATCTCTTTGATATAGCTTGATCATTATGGGATTTTCCAACTTTTGTGACACTTCCTTACTTTCCTGTATTTCTATTACATGCCCCAAGGTACACCTCATACCTTTTTATTGCAGGACTAGGGTCAGTCATTTCATCAAGGAGCCCTGACTCCTGCTGTATGTGAAGCATATGAGAAACTCATATGTGGGTTTTTGGTGTGGGCACCCTTTTCTTCCTTTTGTTTTATTTTGTTTGGTTTTATTAGTACATTTTTACAGTACATAATGGTCGCATTCATCATGGGCAATGTGTACCTGTACATAAAACACCTTAATTCATTTTGTATCCCCTTTTCTAACCTCCACTCTTTATTTCTCTCCCCATTTTATCCTTGTGGTATGTCTATAGCTTGGGGTGACCTACCTCTCTCCTTGCATTCTGTCTCTTGTTTGTAACCTTTCTTTTTCTTTTGGGTCTCTAACTCATCTGTCAAGACCTAACAGTGGTAAGATACAACTAAGGTATGAGATAACAATTGCTATTTCTAGGCTTCAAAACCCTCACCATTTGCCTAACACTTTTATATCTCACCTGAGTTTAGCTAATAATCTATAGCAATGAACTGTGACTTATTAAGTGATGGTGGCATACTTCATTGTAGATTCAAATACAAAGCTGAGAACATTGTGTGTGAAGGGTATGAGTTTGCTTAGAAAATGAAACTAATAGTAATTAAGGATTTGGAGTCATCGGCTAAACCAATTGCTGATGGTATCGTTTAGATGGTACAATTAGTATTAGCACCAAGGGTACTTTTTTCACCAGTTATTTTCAGCTCCTCTCCATTGCTTGATGAAAGTAAATAAGAAATTTATTTTTAAAAGTTTGGTTATTCATAGCAGTAAAATACAGTATTTAAAACTCTAGGTTAACTATGTCACAATAACTTTAATTTGGAATAATTTTGGAGCTACCAATATGTTTAATAGTCCAAAGAAGTATCTAATAATCACTTTACCATTTTTAACTTCTTATATTGCCATCATACATTTTTTCAAAACTAAGAAATCAACATCGATATATTACCATAATCTACAAGCAAGCCTTTTTTAGAATGCACTACTTTTTCTCTTTTTTTCTTCTTTTTTGTTTCCTTCCTTTTTTCTTTTTTCTTTCTTTTTTTAAAAATTCATTTCCTCTTTCTGCTTTAGGATTTGATCCAAGGCAGTGTATTTTCTTTCCTGGTCATATCTGCCAGAGCTTCTTAAGTCTTGGACAGCTTCTGAGTCTCGCATTTTTATTTATTTTCTTGATAATCTGGAGGATTCCTGTTTTGAGCCTACCGACTATCTTCCAATGTAGGTTTCCATGTTTAAATTTTTAACCCTGCAGATTTTTAAATTTAATTTAATTTTATTTTAAAGAGAACAAAAAATAATAACGACAATAGAGATTTTCAAAACAAAATGATAGAAAATCAACAGTGGTTGTTATATTGCATATTGCTATCTTCAAAGTCATTGTTCAGATTACAGATATAGGCATGCAAAATTAATCAAACAATTAGGCATTAACTATTCCTTTCCATAAACCAACAGAAATTAGTAGTAAAGTTATCTTAGCTATCATATATATATATATATATATATATGTATATATATTTCCTCTCCTTCTTTATTTTCTCCTTTCCCCATCCCAGTTTTTCTTTCCTCTTGAGCACTGTCTTTCCTTTCACAATATCTATTGTACCTTTCAGATTTTATTTACTCTTTCAGTTTCTTAAACTAGGGAGACATATGATGTTTACACATGCGGGTCTGTTTTATTTTACTTATGAGTATGGTCTCTAGTGGTGTCCATTTACCTATAAAAGTCTTGAGTTTATCCTTCTTTAGGTCTGAGTACTGCTCCATTGTATAAGAATAGCACATCTTTTTTATCCCTTCCTCAATTGATGGGCATTTGTGTTCTTTCCAATATTTAACCATTACAAATTGTGCTTCTATTAACATGGGTGAATATTTTCAATTCACCACTGTGGTGATATTTTCAATTTTCTGTCATCAAGAAATCACCCACATTTCACTTTTGAAATTACATTGTGGTGAAGGATTTGGGGAAACGGTGTGACTACTTTGAAGTTCTTTTCTCACCCCATCCTATCTCAGAGTACATGATAAGCAAGTGATCTCACTAGTGATGTTAATATTCACCACTTTGTTAATGTTTGCCAGGATTCTTTTCCTTTTTTGTCTTTTTAGTTAGTTGTTATTTTTCTTTCTTACTATATTCTGGAGAGAAAGTCACTATATCTAGAATATCTGTGGGGGGTGAAGGTTGGTAAAATGGATAACCATCTCCTGTATTACAGAGTGTCTACATTTATTATTTGTAGTTCTGTTATAGGGGAGAATTGTGTATCTATTCATTTAATCAATTTATATCAGATCAGATGCATATGTTTCTGTATAGGTTGAGATATAATCCAAATCCACTGTATCAATTTTGCTGCATTAATTGTTCCAATTTCAGCCATCGGAGTGCATTCATCAGGTAGTTTGAGCTAATCATCATCTAGAGTCCTCTTGCTTCTCATTTTTCCTTTTTCCCAAATCTCATGTCAACATTATCTGATTGGACAGAAAGTCAATATATTTGGATCACAGAATTTCAGAATGATATGTGCTAAGAATCCTCACGTCTATATGAGTATCTTGTGACCCTACTTTCTACCACTTGATTACTCCAACAAATTAATGTGACATGAGACTTTATGACAATACATTTACTATGATGAATATGAGAATTCATAGAATATGAAAAAATAAGCCATCAAGCCATCTGTCAGTGAAATGCTGATACTTAAAAGGGCTTTTCTTTCCTTGACACTTATATATCTCTCCCACTTCTCATATGCTGCTATAAATATGACAGCTGCATGGGTGCTTGGATCTTCACCTGTGAAATCTTAATTCTCCACACTTAATATATCATTTTATCTAAAATAATGTATACTAATGGAAGGGCTATGTATATTTATACATGGATAAATTTGTGTATTGGCAACTTCTATTTTGACACCAGTGCAGAAAGGAACCCTCTATATGTCAGCTGTATTTAACAGAGGATTTATTATTTTAATTTTCCAAAATGGCATGAGTATTTTTGTACCTTTCTTAAATTTAAATTTTCCAATCAGTGCCAAGTGACGTTATTGAAAGGAAATAGTAATAATATCAAGGCCAGTACCATCCACATACCTCTTCTGCTTTTTTACACTTTTGTATATAGCCTTGAGCTATTACATACAGTGAAGAGAGCTATAAAGTTGTGTATTAATATGTTGTAAAGTTTTCTTTCTATTTCTAAGCCTTAATATTTTCATCTGTGAAACATAGAAAAAATAGTTCTTTAACAACATCATCATTGCTATCAAATGAAGTGAGCAAAAAAAAAAAAAAAAATACCACAAACAGTACTTGGAATAGAGTGGGTACTTGATCTTTGCTGCCTTCCTTCTCCATGAATAGATGTTGAGAAAATTTTACAGCATAAGTAGTAGTATGTAATTTTATTTTTAATGTGCATTAATATTTGGTGGTTCATATGTTATAATTTCTCAATCTACATGAGTAGTTAGTATTTTTTGTATAATACTTGGTGCAGCAGTAGTATAAATCTTCCTAAGGTAAAAGTTGCACTTAACATTTTTATATCAAAATCCATGAATTTATTCCCTTTGAAAGTTAAAAAAATAGTTAGGAAAAGTTTAAGGTGTATTTGTAATACTTCCAGAGGACACATTAAGCCATATATTATCACCTGTAGAGCCAAACTTTCCTAGCTAAAGCCACTCTTTGGTGATCAGGGCAACCAACCTGTGTATTCATTTGGTCCTTGAAAGCTCACTAATCCCATCCGGAAGATTAGTACCTTTGTTTCTGGAGCTGTTATTTAGCGATTGAGACGGGGAAGTACAGGACAAATGTAAAATGAAGGAGCTTCCCAGTGATAACCCTTTTCTAGTCCTTCTACAAAAATATTAAACATTTATCTGAAAGTCTCAACTGAAGCTTCTGTTGGACACATAGGCCGCAACTTTATGTTGTTTCTTTACTACTTTTAAGGCTTACTTTGCATTTTTTGCTTGCTTTATGCTGTTGTTTGTTTTATGTTACCTCAATAATGTGATAGGGAGAGTAAGCAGGACATAGTAAATTCATGTCCTCTGACTTTTAATCTCTAGTTTTGGTTCTATTAATTTTCCTCCTGAACCATGTTGTAAGTCAGGCATCATTAGAAGTCATATGAATTCTAGCAGCATTAATGGAAGATAAACAGGAAAGGAGTTATCTCAGTGAATTTGATCATCTCATTCTTCTGGAAGAATCAGTATTGTTTCCATGGGTGCATAAGTTTACTAAGAGCTATTTTAAACAGTGTAAAAATACAGAGCCATCATAATAACACCCACTGATGTCCACACATGCTGGCTACATTATTTCCTGAAGCTTATGAATATTCATAAATTTTATACATATGACTCATTTACTTAAAATATTTTTCAGATAATTGAAGAATTTCAAATACCATGCAGCGTGGCAATGGCACTATATATTATTACTGTGGAGATTTATTTATGGTAAATAGGTATTTTTCAATCAAAATTAAAGGGGATATACCTAATTACTAGGTTTATAATAACCAAACATATAGTTATACTTAAAAGTAAATCCTATATATGAAAAATTAATCTGTATAAGCTAAATTAATGAAATATCAGCACATTTCTTTTGATCAGTTACATGTAATACAGCTTTGAATACTAAAGAGTTCAACAGTCACTTTCTATTTGAATGTGTGTGTATGTATAAGCAATATGAAGAACAAGAAATACTCAGAAATGATCTAAATCTCCACATGTTCTGATAATTTGACTCAATTTATTTTTATTTGAATTACCATTACATTTAATACCTTATTTGGTTTTAATCATAAATTTTAAGGAGAGATGAAAGATTATTCTTTCAGGAGTAAGAAATTGTGCGCAGTTTATAAATAATAATATAAATGTTTTTGTTTCTGTTTCTTAGCTCATAACAATAGCTATGGAAAGAACTCTCAAAAGATCAATATTTATTTCACAATTGTTAGCATATTTTCTTATATGACATTAATTATTATTAAATGGATTGAAAATAAGGGTGGGAAACAAATCTAATACTAAACTTAAGAAAGAGAAGGAGGTTCAAACAATTATAAATTACAATAATAAAATAATAAATCAACCAAAGCATAAAACACATTTTTTGTTCAAATTGTTTACAATGCACACATTTATGCTATTTGTTTTTTAAAAAGAAAACAACTGTTATATCCAGGATGTTTAAGATTAGTCCCCATTTTACTTATTTCCCTCAGTACAGCAATAAGAATATTAATACTCTTTTAAAGTTCATGGGTGGGGGCTGGGGATTTAGCTCAGCGGCAAAGCGCCTGCCTGGCAAGCGCTTGCCTGGCAAGCGCAAGGTCGTGAGTTCGGTTCCCGGTACCGGAGAAAAAAAAAAACAAATAAAGTTCATAGATTTTTCGTTTTTGGTTTTACAAGTTTGGTGCTTATAAACCTGAAACTATGGGAAAAGAGATTCATAAATATTTATAGCCTCCAACATCATGCACTTTAAATGTAATTTAGTGTGTGCTTACAATGAAAAGTTTTGTTATAATTCTTCCACTAAAATTATAATTTTGGTCAGAAACAAAATATATGACATATATTTATATATATATATAAATATTTGGTAGAAAACAATATATATATATTTATGGTAAAACTTGGAGTTAATTGCTTCTTTTATGAGCACATACTTGAAAAAGCTTAGAGAATAAGTGACCAATGCAATATAATGCTTTAAGTAGGAAAATAAGTCTGCATTAGAATACTTTATGTTACTATAATGAAACTGAGGTGAGTTTTAGAGAACACAGGTTTATGTAGCTCACATCATGTTATGGGGATGGCACCAAAGCAAGAACACACGCACAGAGGAATTGCAGGGAAAAGAGGAAACCTGAGCACAGGAAGAAGTCAGGCTGTGAGTTAGATTTGCATTACAGTAAAACAACTCTTAACATAATCACATTAAGGGAAGAAAAGTTTACTCTGGAGAATCATTTCAGAAATTTCAGTCCCGAACTGAATGGCATGATTTCTTTGAGCCTGTAGTGAGGCCGTACATGATGGTGGGAACTCATGGAAGAATGAAGTACTTATTTCATGGCAAGTAGGAAGCAAAAGAGAGAAGGAGAGAGGCTAGGTTCCCAATATCCCCCACACAGTCATACTCCCAGTGACCTACCACTAGGTCCCACCTCCCAGTAACGACATGGAACAGGGAACACATGGAAGCTTTGGAACACATTCATTATCCAAACCATAGCAGGTTTGCTCTTCTACAATACCATCTTACAAGAACTAACCAAGATGCCACAAAAACTAAATCAGTTCCTCCTGAAGGCAGCACCCTCACTGATCTAATAACTTCCCATGAGATGTGACTTTGTAAAGGTTTAAACACCCTTTAACATTGCCATACTGAAGAAAACAGTGCCCCCTCAAACTCTAGGTAAACAAAACACATCCACAACATTGCAAAAGTATTCATATACATCTGTGGTGATTAATTTTGATTGCCAGCTTGATTGGTTTGAGGGACACCTGGTTGATTAGTAAAACACATTTCTTAGTGTGTCTGGGTAGGTCATAGTGTAACTTGGGGACTGACTATGTCTGGTTGCTACCCCATGTACTTTGGCTCTTTCCAACCCAGTCTCCCCGCCAGTTCCATGAGTTGAGCAGCTTTCCTCCCCTGCACTTCTGCAGCGATGCTTCAGCTTTGGAGCCAGGCAACCATGAGCTAAACCCTCAGAAACTATGAGGCACAATAAGACATCCTTCCTTTAAATTCTATAGGTCGAGTGCTTTGTTCTATGTTAGCAACAAAGAGCTGACTCTTACAACACCTATAGAAATGTCTTTCTCAGGGCTTATTGTTTTTTATTTGTTTGGTTGAAAGTATCATTTTCTAAATATTGTAAAACTGCTTCTGAAATATAGTTCTAGAAAATAGAGTCCTCATTCTTGATTCATTGATCACTTTATGAAAGGAAAAAAAAAATCCTTGGAGACTTGCACAGAAATACTAATATCTCTTTCTATTACTGGGAAACATAAGAATTTATTTCAAAATTCGATTGCAACTTTCAAAATCCCTGGCATATGCATAGTAGAAAGTATTTGAAATGAGATTTCCTTAAAAAATTTTTCTGGTCTAATAGATGCAGACTGTGAGGAATACTGACTCATGCTGCAGAACATTCAGTACTCAGGACAAAGTAGCTAAGTACAATGCCCTGAAGCCCATTTTTATCTCCCAAATACTTTATGCTAATATCACTTATTACAGTCAACAAAATTCTTCATATAAAGTGTTGAAACATAGAAAAGGAACACAAAGATTCCTTATTTTGTGAAAAATAGGTTATCTGTACAATATGATGAAAGCATCTAAAATTATTCTCTGTGCTTTTGAAAGATTGCAAAATTGCCAGTAAAACTACTTATCTAAAAGAATTTTGCAGTGATAACATTCTTCTGTCTATATTTATGTGCTTTCACTTAAGGGAAATCATCATTTAAGAACATGTATTTGTGATATACGCCAAAATAAACAGAACTTCATAATTTAGATATTTATTTAAAGATAAGACTTCAAATGGTATTGTGAAAACTGTATACCCATTTGATAGAAGATTCATTGGACTCCTTCTTCTTTTTTATTCTAGGATAAATTTCAAAATGTTTGGAGACCTCAACATTATTAGCACTCTATGGGAATGCAAAGACAATTAATGTGATGTTTTACCTAGGTAATTATTAGGATGAGAGACACCATAATTAGTTTGGTAAAAACCAAACAGCAAGCTGGGAAATTATAGAAAATAGACATTGACAGAGAAAAAAAAAATACAGTCTGTTTCCCTTGGAAGAATATGAAATGAAGATTTTGTTTTTCTAACCCAACTGGCAATATACAAAAACTGTGACAAAATATTTCATTAATGGTTATTTGGAGAAGGGTGTATCCTTATATAATTTTGTTGAGGCAGAGAAAAAAGTACCCTGGATATGAGGGTTTTTATGTAGGCTGACAACATCAAGGCAATTATGAAGTGAATGAACCATTTGCCCCAACTTTTTTATCTGTCACCAGCATATATTCACAAAATATTGTGTTATATTTACTGTGGTTTAAAAAAAAAGCAGCAAGTGATTAAAAATAATTTGCAATCTTTAAATAGTGAACTGAGAGTTTAAGTATTATGTATAATACAACTGGGGTACATTGCAGTAGTAAGAAATAAGGATAATGATCTTTATGTCGTGGTTTTTATTTTTTATTTTTTGGCTATTTTTTTTTTTTTTTTTGGTACTGGGAATCAAACTCAGGACCTTGCTCTTGCCAGGCAGGTTCTTGTGCTACTGAGGTATATCCCCGGCCCCTATGTGGTGATAGGCTACCATTTCTATATTTGTAAAAAAAAAAGTACCATATAGAATATCATTTTTTTTTCATTTATGTACTTAGAGAGGGAAAGGTAAACAGAGCAGACAGGATGGAAGCCTTTGTCTACATATCTTATTATGTACTTTCAAATTTGCAAACTTTTAATTTATTCAGAGAATATGTGAAATTGAAAAAGAAAGTAAAAATTTCCTAGCAATTGAAGCTAACTGAATCAGGATTGATTTAAAATATACTTTTTATATCCAAGTGAATTTAGAGCCTGTGATTTCCTGTTCAAAGTCAGACACATAGAAAATCTGAGCTGCAGGGGCTGGGGATTTAGCTCAGCGGCAAAAGCGCCTCCTTGGCAAGTGCAAGGTCGTGAGTTCGGTTCCTGGTACCAGAGAAAAAACAAAAAAACCAAAAAAAAAAAAAAAAAGAAAATCTGAGCTGCAAAGAATCTTGAAACTCCTTTAGTCCTCTTATTTTATAAGCAATGCTGTGATGTTATTATATTGAAAGTAATTTACTTAAAATTATATAAAGTGAATTAGCAGTAAAGACTAAATTTTTTGCAACCCAAATTTTCACGTAAAGAAAATTTTAAGTACAAAATAAAGGATTGATTAAATTCCCATATTACTAAATTTGAATTAAATATACTTCGAGAACTCAAAACTTCATTGTGTTTCTAAAATTTACTTTTACTAACTTTGTCCCCTGGAAAGGGCAAAAATCCATAGTAACTGAATTGTGAATACTCTAAATATCTTTTACCACTCAAGGCCAGCTTCCTTAAACAATAGCTGTAGGAGGAATTACAGATTAGCTGAAATTCTTTGTGACAGAACCCAGGATGCTACAGAGAAAAATGAGTTACATCAAAAGAAAACAGGTACAACAAAGACTGTAAATCTACAATAAGGTAACTATACAGCCTAAAGAAAATATTTTTATGAAAAATGTTGAATGTCTGGGAAGTGTTTTTATGTAGAAACCAGTTCAACTAACAAAACGGTTCAAGGCACTAAGCGGTGGACTGCCAAACTATTAGCATAACTACTGGCCACCACTTCCAAAGCCCCTCCAGCTACACCAGCATTTCCTGGGCAGTCATGGGGGGCAACTCACAGAAGGAGTCGCTTCTAAATCCTACATTGCCTGGAAAAAATGGTTGGAGAACAATGTTATTATCTTTCTAAAGTATCTCATTGATTTTAACAGTTTTAAGGTTCTTCCCACATTTCCAGTATAGGATTTCCTTCATGTATGTTCTGGATAATTAACCCACTCATTTATTGCTTTGAGTAACTTGGTGGAAACTGAATAAAAGGTATATAAAAGCTAGTCCTTTAAGTTCAAAGGAAATGCCTGTCAATAATCAATGCTAGCCTCATACAGCCCACACTATATATGGCATTTAAAAGCCTGTGACTTTAATCCTCATAGAAATTTCATTAGGCAGATGCAGTACTGTTACGATTCCCATTTTTCACATAACAAAAAAGAGTCAGAAAATTAAAACACTTGGCCAGGTTTTTATCAGTGGCTGAGCAAGGAGATGAACTTAGCCTCTGCGCCTCCTGAATCTGTCGAGGACCAGTCCTGTACCATATTCTTGTAGGTATATGATTCCTCTGCACTCTTTTTCAGAAGAAAACTATTTTTGATCTTCATATAAGCTTTTAGCTAACTTGAGAATATTAAAAACATCCATTTTACATAGTTATTTACTTTATAAGAGTAAAATGTGTCTATAAAGAGAAATAGTGCCACTTTGTCCTCTTTTATTGCACTGATTTGTCACAATTGACTTGAGACTCACTGATGCTGCTTATACATTCTTTTAGCCAATTTATTAATACATATATTTAAAGTGTCATCACTGTTCTCCTAGAAGGAAGTCCTCAGGTGATACTAATTGGTGGAATCTTACTTTTTTTGCACCAGCTTTCTACTTTTAAACAAATTAAAGTGTTACTTTCATAGATATAGTTAGTGAGAGTAGTTGCTTTTATCATATAATTTGACAGTATGTAACATTCACAGAGTTTACATCTCATAAAGATAGCTTTTCTTGGTTATCACTGGAGATTTTTTAAGTTATTCTTTTTATTAAATTTTCTGGAAAAGCTAAAAATTTCAAAGCATGAATTAATTAATAAAGATTAAACACAACTCCAAATTCTTTGTATAGCAGGATAGTGCACTCACACATTCTTTAAAGTAAATCACAGTCTGAAGCAAAACACTACACAGACATTTATAGATCAGTGTTTGAAATGAGGCGGAGTTAATGAGCACTGTAAGGAAGAATGAATAAATTTACCTCATTGTCGTGCAATGCGCTATTTTAAACAAACTAACACAGGCAAAACACAAAGGTTTGTTAAAAAAGAGCTTCTAGAATTTAAGTCCAGTGGAGAATATGTAATATGCTTTTAAATAATTTCTTCTCAAAATGGTAAATTTGTGATAATTTACTTAAATAAAAATATACAAAATAATTTTAGAATGGGTTGTTCAGTTAACTTTTTTCTTATAAAAGTATTTTACAAGAACTTTACATCATGGATTGCATACTAATAGAAATCTGGACAGCAAGGAAGCAAATCATGGATTTATGTTGTATTTTACCAAACATAATTTATACCTGACAAATATGATTTTCATGTGCTCATATACACATACTGAGATAAAATGGGATCTCTTGAATATATTAATATAATTATCTATCATTAATGTTACAATTATCTGTTCTAACCCTAAATTCCCATGTGGCATGCATACTTACACCAGACAGTAAATGTTATTTTTCTTAATTTGTGGTGTTTTTAATTTGACTGATTAACTTGTGCTTTTTTCAAGTTTCAAACAAATTTTTTTTGTTGTTTTTTTTTGTTTTTCTCTGGTACCAGGAACCGAACTCACGACCTTGCGCTTGCCAGGCTGGCGCTTTTGCAGCTGAGCTAAATCCCCAGCCCCTCAAACAAATTTTTATAATAACCTTTCCACTAGTAAATGACTTTTCCTAACTGTAAGTGGGCATAAAAAAAGAATGTAGATGTCTAGTATATTAGAATATGACCTCTAGTTAATTAAATTAAATTAAAATAGATAACACTTGGAGAAAATTTACAGAGAAGGTTCAGACAGTTCCCTGCCTGTGACAGCTGCAAGACATTCTGTAGGGTTACTGTCGTAATCCTCACCCCCATTTTATAGATGGAGAAAGTGAGTTGTGGAAAGTGCATGAATTTGCCAAGCTCATAGAGCTTAAATCCTGGACTGAGACGTGAAAGCCTCTGTCTACTCCCCCCCACTGGCATGTTATAGTTATTCATTATAAATAAATATTTTATTATTGGACAAATACGTTTTATATTTTTTGTAGCACTCAGCTTGACACCTTCTTCAAAGATAGATGTGTAACTTTTTGACAGAAAAAGAAAACTTCACTCTATTTGTTGGTCATTTCTACTTCCTCCATTGTAGAATGTCTGATATTTCTCTAGTTCATTTCTTGACTGGATCTTTAATTTTAGGTGATTTAAGTTTTGAGTTCTTCATATATTCTGGATATCAGTCTTCTGTCTGAGGAGCAGCTGGCAAAAATTTTTTCCCATTCTGTAGGCTTTCTCTTCACTCTGCTGATTGATTCTCTACTGTACAAAAGCTTTTCAATCTGATATAATCCCATTTGTTGATTCTTGCTGTTTATTGTGCTATTGAAGTTCTGTTTTTAAAATCCTTTCTTATTTCTATGTCTTCAAGGGTTTTATCTACTAAGATTTAATGTTTCTGTTCTAATGTTTAGATTTTTGATAAATTTTGATTTTAATTTAGTATGCGGTGAGAGATAAGGGTCTAGTTTCCTTCTTTTATGAAATTCTCAAATAATTCAAATTAGAAATTCAACATGACCCAGCTATCCTCCTGCTAGGTATCTGCCCAAGAGAATTTATATCAACATATGTTACAGTGATACTTGCATACTGATGTTCATAGCAGCACAATTTACAATAGCTAAATCCTGGAAGCATCTTGTACGTGCAATAATGGATGATTGGACAAGTAAAATATGATATCTATATTTAATGGACTACTACTCAGCTAAAAGAATGATACATTTGAGGCATTTGTAGAAAAAATAGATCTACATAGAATCTATAATGTTGATTGAAATAAATCAAGCTTAAATACTATATGGTACCTCTCATTTGAATGAAGCAAAGTGTGAACAAAGAAAAATGATAAAAGATGGATAGAAAAGGACAATGGGACAGATCTTGTTCAATAAGGAAATAGACCAAGGAGAAAGATGAGGAGGAGGGGAAGGGGAAATTAGATTAATAAAGAAGTGCCATGTACACAATCTTAATAACTACAATCAATATAAATATTATACACAATAACAAGAGCTAAGACAAATAACAAACATGAGAGAGCTGATAGGGGAAGTAGAGGGGGTGGGCGGAAAGAAGGGAGAAGGGATTAGAAAAAAACAAGCTGTAATGTGCACACGTGACCACTCTCCAAGGTGATTGTTAGCATTGTGAACAGCAAAAGTGTACCAATAAAAATATAAAGTTAACAGAATTTCACCATACAAAATGTGTTACTAAACTTCGATGTAGAACATTTTATGAGCTGTCTCATATCCTGTGCATCATTTAGACAGCTTCTTCAGTACCATCACAAGTCACTCTAAGTGTCAGTATATAAATATATATATGTGTGTATATAGCCACCATCCATGAATTTTATACAAATAAGATGCTGTAGAGGACAAGTCATACTTAAAAATCCAATGTTTCCTACCATGTATATTATCTATTATTGTACATACTAGAATTCTTCATCATTCTAGGAATGAATAAAGCAAGAGAGCTGGCTACAGCTGGTAACTACCTAGGGCACCAAAACTAGGCAAAACTTTTATATAAGAGCTGGAAGATAGTTTATTAGAATCTCTCTGTACCCATATTTCATGTAAGAAATATAAAAAATGGCACTACAAGATCCACAGTCCACAACTACCATGCTTATGCCCAGGAGAAAATGAACACAGATCATAATGACTAAGAACTGCAAAAACTGCTTGCAAAATTCCTCAGGTAGATCATTACTTTTGTCATTTATACTTTCATCAAGATCTGGACTAGGACAGCAAGGTTATCTAAACAAGTTGTATTTTATACAAATAAATAATAGATCATAATACTTTAAGTCCCTCAGTAAATTTGAAGTGCAATGTTAAAAATATATAGCCAATGTAGGTTTTTTCATATTTCAGATGATTTCTTCATAATATATTATTTTCTTTATTGACCCACAGGGAACCTTCTTGATCAAAGTGCCAAGGATAAGCAATAACAATCAGCCATTTTCTATGGAAGGCTGCACCTGAATTATTTCTTTTCACATGAGTTTAGTGAATAGGTATCCTTGAAGCTATAATGTCACCTTCTCATAACATTCAAAACAAGTCATGGAAAGTCATTTTATATATTCTCTATAAATGATTAGAATAAAATGCATTCATTTATGTTAGACAATATTGGCCATTTTTATTTATTCAATTTTACCTTATTATTTATTATAGTGATACAGAATATACATGGTAAATATCCATAATGTAAAAAAAAATGAAAAAAGGGAAACACATAAAAGCAGCATGATATCATCATATCATTACCAAAATCAGAGTTCCACTGTCTCAGAATATACAGTCTTAAAATATCTATATTTTGGGCTTTCATTTTTCTCCACAATGTTAAGGAACTCTTTATATTAGCATTGCTTAAAAGGTGAACATCACAAAAGTTTTTCTTTAATTCTCTGATATGTGAACATTAAAACATTTACAATTCATCTTATGTTGCCATTTCCTCTTTAATTTTAGGTAAATTGATCAATGAATATAGTTATAGTCATAAACAAGTAGCATTCTGGATATCAAATTCATTTTCATTTGACTTTATGCTTTATTTACTATTATTATGAGAACATTCAAACATACAATCATGTAAAATAAAAAGGCCAAACCTGATGACCACACACACACACACACACACACACACATACACACACACACCTCCATCATATAAGTTTAGCTAATACATTATATTTATATAATTTTTCTGGATTATTTTCAATTGTACACATCACATTTCAGTTCTGTATTTATACTTGTTCTTTTTAGAAATTAGATACATTCATATAGAAGCATAGTTCCATTTTCACATCTATGAAAACTATTTCTATATAATTTTAGGCCATACTCAAATTTGTTCAACTACTACACTATTTCTTTTTTAACTGATTTCATAAAATATAAAAATTCATACCCTTTCTTTTGCCTCTTTTTCCAACTTTCATCCAACATCTTTTTCTTATATTTATGTTCACCATAATAAAATTTTTCCTTTGTCAGTAGTTTGTCTATAAAAGATGAATAATAAAGTAAAGAAAAAAAGATTCAGGAAAAGTGACCCTGTGTCCCCAGCTCTTCCCTTGGGTCTCATGGGAAGCTGATTTATGAGGAGTATCCTAGGGTCACATGTAAGGAGTGACAGCAGTAGAGTGGATAGAGAAAACAGTTGAGCAAAGAGGCACTTTTGCCAGAAACATAGGCCCCAGCTGGTCCTACAAGCAACTGATCTGGGTTGGTGTTTCAGAGCTGTCCTTCAAGGGCCAGACCTTGATATCCCTACTTGTATACGCTTTTACTCGTGGTGGATTGTGTGTAAACTTGGAACGTGGCAGCTGCCTTGAGCTGTGGGAAATCCCTGGGAAACGACTTGACTAGAAACTCTCAGAAGCCAACACTCGGAAGCTAGGGAGATGACCTGGGTTCGGCAGAGGTATCTAGGCTCTATATTGCAGCACCCAGGGTATGGTCAGCTGAGTGGAGCTGGAGAGATCTACACAGTGCCAACAGCTGTCAGAGTGGTGAGTGAAAACACCAGACACAGTTTAATACTATATAGTTTCTGTTATATAAGAAACTCAACCTATAATAAATAATCTAAAAAGCAAAATGAAAGGTAGCTGATATGTAACGGGAAGGTAGAACTTTTGCAGATGGGAAAGAAATGGAAGAAGGAAGGGGAGAAAAACAAGTAATAGAGTGGACTAAAATAAGATATGCATATGTACCAATTCCCAAGTATGGATGTATTCATTATGTACTGAAAACATGTACCAATAAAACAACAAACAAGCCAAAATGAAGATGACAGCTCACCCTTTAATGACATTAAAATAAACTAAGCCAGATGCTGAACAGGAGAAACTTCAGGTTTCCCAAGTATTCCATTTTTTAAATCGTGGAGAGTGAAAGAGTGTGGAGGATCAGCAAAGCCATGGAAAATGTTTTCCAGCTAAGAGAAACAGAAATGAACCCCCCTGCAGAAAGCTTGTTGTTCCCACTGAGGGAGAAAGGAAGAAGGAAAAGGCTAGGAAAGTAAACTTCTAAATACTATGAGAAACGAAGGACCTGGCGTTGCACTACACAGGTGAGCAAGGGCAGCCACTGGGCACAGAGCTCAGGGCAGCGCCTCTCTTCAGAGGTGACACAAGCCTGGGGCTACCTTAAATCCAATGCATCTTTCCCTATATGCCTTACTGGAACAAGCCACTATAATTATGGCCAGGCCTGGGAAAAATCATACACTGACTTTGGCAAAGAGCCAGAGTCCTCACACTACAGATCACCCCTGGATCCTCCTCATGTTAACTTTATCTCAGCAGATTTGAAAATCTGTTAGGAAAGGCAAGTCCAAGTTCGATATTTAGTATTTATTGAGGCTGGTGCAAAAAAACTGATGTGGGGTTTCCCTGGTAAGGACAAGTCAAACTGTCCAGAATCCATGGTCACAGAGTCCCCTTCTGAAGAACATAGGTTACAGCCTCTGGAAAATGTTTGCCCTCAGGGCTATGCAGACAGCTGTGGGAAAGTTTAAAGTCAGCCTGTGAAAGTACTTGACCTTGTGTGTATCTTGTGGCGGGGCTGGGACCAGTGGCTGACCTGACATTGTATCATCAGCCCGTCCGTTGCTGGGGAGATTGTCGTCAATTTTCTCTTCAGTGATTATGCCTCGGATTCTCTAAGAGCATAGCCTGATGGACCAACAGAGTTGAGGTTTCCAGAGTAGGATTCAGAGCTAATAGAATTGCATGAACTTCACAGTAAAGATGCAGGAGGAGACTGAAAATTAATTAATTAGTGAATGGTGCTTGGAATTGAACTTAGGCCCTTGTACATGCTAAGCATATCATCTCCTGCTGAGCTATCACCCCAGAGACTAATAAATGAAACAGAAATACTTAATTATATCAATTAAAGAAATGCAGCTCTTGCATGTAAACACATACAAATTCCCCATGCAGTCACACCCGGCCACCACTCCCACACATGTACACAATTCTTCAACAACAAATGATATTCTGAACAATAGCAAAACATTTCCCAAATTAGGAGGACAGAATGTTTTTCGAGGATTATATTAAAGTATATTTTCAAAATAGGACAGAGGGGAAATATAAATGCATGATTCCTGTAGATTAATTTTCAAGAAGGAAATGTACATAGAGTTTAAGGTCTGAGTGAATAAGTAAAGATAGATCATTCAGACTGAAAGAGTTTATCACATCCAAGGAGTGTTGTACAACCCAGCTAATCTCTGACGTTCCTTTGTGATTGTGAATTAAAATACATCTTCATATATATTTGCTTATGACTATAAGAACATAGGGGAATATATGTTATTGCTAAATTCCTAAAATAGTAATATAGCCAAGGGCGTGGGTGTGTCATATGGGTAGGAATGAGAAGCATGAACCCTTCAAATAAGAGTATGTATGTGTATATATATATATATATTTTTTTTCCAAATACATGAATTTTTCCTCATTTTTTCTTAATGTGCATATTTTGGTCTGAGAATATCTTCCATGTAACTCAAACCTTCATTTGTTAAGTCTTGATAGCCTAGTATTTATTGAAGTTCGGCAATTAACCTGTGAATATTTGAAATTAATATGGGTTCTATGGTTGTCTACAACAGTCTTTCCAGATAGACAAATCAAGTCAGTTTACTTTATCACACTGATCAAATCTTTCAATCTTCCCTTTTGTGAGTTTTTCTCATCAGTTAACTGAGGCAAGTGTGATTAATAGGGACAGGACCAAGAGGTAGAGGGAAAGTAGAGCAACAGAAGGAGGAGAATAGGACATAAAGTAATTTACTGGTATGATTTCCATAAGAATTTATCTCTGTGATATACATGTACCAACTCCCCAGGAGGAATGGAAACATTAACTAATGTATAAACATAATGGAAACATTAACTAATAAAAATAGAATATTTAAAAGAACTTCCATAAGGATAATGGTTTTTTCTTCTCCTTTTTTATTGCAGTTAATTTTGGTTTTATATATTGGGATATTCTTAGTTGACATATATTATTCGAGATGATATAGATGTAGATATTATACAGATATTTTGTCTTTTTGAGATAATTTGTCATTATGCAGCTTCTCATAATTTCTCATGATGCAGTTCAGGTTGGTCTTCAACTCACTTTGTAGCCCAGGCTGGCCTCAAACTCAAAATGATCCTCTTGCCTCAACCTCCCAAGCACTGGGATTACAGGCATGCACTATTATGCCCAGCTGTTTATATGTAGAATAATAATTTTCAGGTATTTGAATCTTGATCAGTATAAAAATTATTATTTTTACCTTGAAATCTAGATTGCATGCTTTTAGCACATCTCTAGTATATTTTTAGGGGGAAAGTTCACGTGTATTTCACACATTTCTAGTTTCAAACTTTCTGCTTGCTCATATTTGTAGTATATATTCACTTAAATTTTATTCCTAATAATCCGATCTGCTAATAATCAGTAATCATCTGCTAAATGAAATATAAGCTTATATATTGTAAGTAAGTTATGGAATTATTTGGAATTAAATCTGTCATTGTATATTTTTCTTGTTTTCACAGCTTTGCATTTCCTTTAATGAGTGATTTTGGAACTCTAAATTTTTAGTAATTTTTCACCATTACCTTGCTAACTATTTTCCTTCTAATCCTGTAAGACTGAAATTCATCATTTCATACTGGATTTATTACTATAAAGATAAATATTTTACCTTTTTTCTCCTGAAAATGTTTAGATTTTTTTATGGAAAAAGGTAAAACAAAATTTCATAACAAAATAATAGGAGAATAACAATAATTAATACATTGCATATTGTTAATTTAAAGTAATTATTCAGAGTAGAAGACATGGATGTTAAAATTTCTCCAATTGATATCAGCACAAAACTTACTAGTCAGTGAACGAAGAGACACTGATAGTATGAGTGTCTTGCATTTTTCCCATATTCCTCTGTAACTTTCTCCTTTCCCCCATCATAGTTCCTTTTGCTTTTTGAACAATTTCTTCCTGTCTTACAATATCTGTTGTACATTTTAGACCTTATGTACACTATTAAGTTCTCATACTAGGAAGACAATACAATGTTTACATGTTAGTCTGGATTATTTTACTTAGGAGTATGGTCTCAAGTTGCACCCATTTACCTATAAAAGTTTCAAGGGTATCCATCTTTATGGCTGAGTAGTACTCCTTTGTATATAAAAATACCACATCTTTTCTACGCATTCCTCAGTTGATAAGCATTTGGGTTATCTGTAGGATACAGGTATTACAAATTGTACTGCTAAAAATATGGGTGCACATATATGATGATGGTATGATGTTTTTAATTCTTCTGGAAAGAAACCTAGAAGGAGAATAGCTGGGTCAAATGGGACCTCTAATCCTAGCTTTTTGAGGAATCTCCACATTGAATTTCACAGTGTTTGCACCAGTCTACACTCTGAAGTCCCATCAGCAGTAGAGAATGGCTCCTTTGTCCTCACAGCCCCTCCAGGATTTGTTACTGGTTGATTTCTTGACAAAAGCCATTCTTTCTGGGGTGAAATGGAATCTCAGTATTTTAATTTTCATCTCTCTAATGACTGATGATTTGATCATTTTTTCATGTATTTATTTGCCATTGTATTTCTTCATCTGAGAAGTGTGTACTCAGCTGCCCATTTTTTGGAATGGGTCTTTGAATTTGGGGGGGGGTCCTGATTATTTTCACTTCTTTTATGTTCTAGAGAGAAGTCCTATGTCTGTGGGACAGTTGACAAAAGATTTTCCCACTGTGTGGGTTGTTTCTTCACTCTGTTGGTGATTTCTTTTGATGTGCAAAAGATTTTTAATAGGATGAGATGCTAGTTGACTCTTTGAGGTATTTCCTGTGCAGTTAGATTTTGTTCATGAACTCTCTGCCTACCCTTATGTCTTCAAGATTTGTACTTACTTCCTCTTCCAGTAGGTTTAGTGTTTCTGGTTTTTTTTTTTTTTTTTTTGGTTTTTCTCCAGTACCGGGAACCGAACTCACGACCTTGCATATGCCAGACAGGCGCTTTTGCCGCAGAGCTAAATCCCCAGCACCCTAGTGTTTCTGTTTTAACATATAGATCTTTGATCCATTTTGACTTTAGTTTGGTGCATGGTAACAGACAGGGTCTAGTGTTAGTCTTTGTTATATGCAAAGCCAGTTTTTCCAGCTCCATTTATTAAAGAGACTATCTTTCTTGGCCCCATTGTCAAAGATTAGGTGGCTGACTGTGTGGGTTGTTGTGTCTGTTATCTTCTAATCTGCACGACTGATTCTCAGGTTTACTTTTTAGCAGAGCATGGATTTTCAAACATTTTAATTTTCTTTAAAATTTCTATTTTTAAATTAATTGCGCATTTCAAAACCCAATATTACATCATCACTATTGAGCTAAATCATCTTTATTTGTTTAGATTCACCCACATATGACATTTTTATTGTCTCTCATATGGACTTTCCAAAGTGGGCAGTAATTTTTCGCTTGAAGAATACTATTCCATATGGCCTTCATTGTGAGCTTGCAGGTAATACTTTTATCTTACTTGTTGTTTTCTGACTGTGATTTTATTTCACTTCTGTATTGACAGTTACCTTCCTCCATTCTAAAATTCAAAATTGTCAACAATTTTTCCTTTCAAAATTTTGATAATACAATTCCATTTTCTTTTAATTTTTTTTTTCAGAATTATCTCAGAATTTCTGGTAATTCCTTTGAAAAAAATATGACTTTCTCCTACCACTTTTACTATTGAGTTTGTCTTAATTTTGAGCTGTCTTAATCTGATGTGTCTATGCATAGTGAATTTGGATTTAATCTGCTTTGGTTTCTTTGAGCTTCATTTCATTACTAAACAAAAAATAAATTTTTATGTTCCATTTCTTTCTAATTGTTTTGTTGGTGAGTCAATTTAAAATTTTTTATTATTATTACTGTT
>NW_004955428.1:6704774-6727680 GCF_000276665.1 Chinchilla lanigera
TAGTGAGACCTATCTCAAAAAGAACAAAAAAAAAAAGAACAAAATTTTTTTTTTCCTTCCTCTCTCCCTCCCTCCCTGCTGCCCTTCCTTCCTTCTTCCTCTCTTCCTTCCTTCCATCCTTCTTTCCTCCTCCCCTTCCCTCCTACTGAAGATTGATCCCAGGGGTGCACTCCAATCAGCCACATGAGGTACCACTGAGCTACATCCCCAGCTCTTCCACTTCTCATTTTGAGTCCCGGTCTTAAGAACCATGCATGCTGGACTTTGCCTTTGCCCTTCTCTGTCTCAGTGTCCGATGTAGCTGGAAAAACATTTGGGTGCTACCTTCTTCAGTCTGTAATTTTCATTTTGGATTATTTTCCTCCCAGTTTACTTCTCAGTTCATCTTCATTTAATCATCCATTGATTGCATCTATGGAGTTCTCATTTTATTTATTGTTCTTTAGCTTTCAAGTGTAGAAATTCCATATTAGCCTCTTAAAGACAGTTTCAGTTTCTCTATCAAATTTATTATTAGACATGTGACATACTGAAGGATATGTCCAAGCAAGCTGCTGCATCAATCTCCTATCTATTATATTTCCTATTATTCATTTTCTTTTCAGATACATAATTTTCATTTATTTTGGCTGGTTAGTTTTGATCACTGATAGATACATTACAGGAAGTAAATGTAGAAATATTGTAAAGATGTTACCCGAACTCCAAAAGAATTCATATTTGCTCTGGTAGACAAATGGGGACACTGGGAATACTGGAGTATTTTAGTACATTTCCACAATGAAGATGACTTGAAGTTTGGCTTTTGTTCTTGCCAGATTGGTCGATTTCTCATCAACTTTTTTGGAGGGTTTTCTTTGGTGTCTCAATGCAAGGTGTGGTGAGTTTAAATCTATAGATTTGTTTCCTTCCTTGAACAGGCTAAATGTGCCAGAAAATCATGCCGTGTGAGCCTTAGTGAGTCTCACAGATGCCTCGTTCTCAACTTTTTGGCTGACTCTTCAGAACCTGCTGGCTGCCCTCTGTGATAAAGTTGTCTGTAAGATCAGGGTCTTGCTTCTTATTTTTCGCCTGAATATTGGCACCATAATTCTTCACAGCCACATGTACTTCATCATTTACATTTTTAGTTGATTTTTATTTTACTTAAGATTTTCTGGTTTTATTTTTTTCTTTTTTATTATGGATTCTGTACTTTGGTTCAATTTCAACCTTCGAGTCTATTAGGAATCATTTTACTTCGTTTACATTTTGTGAATTTGGCAATCACTTTTGATAGCTAGAAGCATTTTTTTTTTTTTTTTTTTTTGGGTTTGGGAATTGTTTCCTTTTCATAGTACCCCGCTCTATGTTTGTATAAATACAAGAAAGTTTCTGACTCACTGAGTATACTAAAAAGAAGACTTCAAAATTTTTTTTCCTCCTGACTTATTTCAGTTTTCTTTGGGGATGCATGTTCTGCTTTATTTTTGTCTTTCTCCTTCTTTCCCTCAGCAGAAATTAAGAGATGCTGGCAACAGTCCTAATTCTCATTCTTTGCAATATCACAGCTTGCCGCCGATATTTGCCTTGGGATCATTAGGAGCAGTGTCATCATGTCTTTTATTTCTGTTTATTTGATAGCACAAGAAGCTCAGAATTCCCTTATTACCCATAATACACTGGTTCGGACATCCATGCAACTCCAAGGATCACTCTTGTGATCATCTCTAGGATTTGGTCTCTCATCAATAACCATTTTCTCAAAACGAACAAAAACAATAAACATTTCGATTGATATATGGAATTCATTGCATATTGCCAGCAAAACTTTTATATTATCTTTCCCTATGAAAAATATACTTCTTGCTCAAACCGAGTTTCTTTACATCGATGCTTGCTATGCAAATTCTCATGTTCAGACCACGTTGTGGACTGGCATTCTTAACTGTTATTTGAATTTCTAATCATTTTTCTTTTATTATTTAAAAAATAAGCAACTTTAATTCTCATCTTCAAAGTTCTACCAACCCCTTCTTTTGCAGATATTTGCTGACCTTTGGAAGTTTTGTTATTCTTTCACTGTCATTTTGTCATGAAATATTATCATTATTATTTCATCTTGTTCCAATAGTCTACCTATTAGTAATCAGTTTATTTGTCCAATAATGTAGTTTATTAGAAACTTTACTCCCTTTTCTTCACTTCTAGGCACCCACCTGGCTTATTTCCTGGTGTACTATAAATCTTGTCATTAGTAATATCTGTAACGTGCAAAATCTCAGTCATACATCTTCCACATTATAGGCATCGATTCTGTTTCCATCTAACTGCTTCATGAAATCTAACTTCAAGACTTCCCCTGCTTCAATGTAGCCCGCATTATTTCATTTCTTCCAATTTTTCATTGTATTTTACCCAATATAACATCATTTTCAGAGTCAATCATTAGTATACATTTTCCTGCTTTTTAACCATGCCCCTCATATTTTGTCTTAATTGCTTGTCCAAATCATAACTTTTACAGAAAAATATCTCTCCTCCTGTCTTCTGCCAATCTACTAGGAGCTGAATGTTGCCACTGAAAATAACAAGCAGCTCAGTATCTCACTCAAGAATCATATTAATGAAATTTAATGATGTTTTCTGACCAGAAATTTTGCCAGCTATTTAACTTACTCCTTAACTTCAAATACCTTTTGATCTATCCTCAGATGTCTAGTATCACCTTCATAGTGCTCCATCTGGATTGATCATTTACTTCCTATTTTAAAGATAGAATAGCAGCCAGAAAGTAATTTGCCAAGCTGTTTCTATCACATCATGTCATTTAGGTAGTATTTCTGGCACAAAAGACTTTTTCTCCCAGCAACACACAATAATCATTTACATATTTTACTTTGGCTATGCCCTCAACTGTATACTGTATGTCATATTCCCCTATTCATATTAAGATTTACTCAGACAACTTTCCCTTTATATTTTGCATTAACTAGTGTTCTTTCTCACTGATGGTATTTCCGTAAGTTTGCAAATATGCTGCTATCTCTGCTACTAAGACAAAAGCAAAACAATCAAAAACTCCAAATTTTCATGATTTCAATTAATTATCTTTGGAGCTTGACATTTGTTTATAACCCAACACTGTGGAAGAATTATCTATATTTTTGTACCTGCAAATTTCCTATTGTCCCAATAACTGATGTTAACAGTTGTTTTTGCAGAAGTCTGTCCAATAGAAATCTTTCTCCACTGGTCTATCCCATTCTAGCACTCATAACTCTGCAACATGGCCTTACATTTCCCCGAACTCTTCTGTTTCCTGAGCCCTTTGAGCTTAAAATAGTGCCAAAACAAGGTTCTACTTATGCATTTGCTAGTGACTTCTAGACTATGCACTTGGTGAAAGCTAGAAGGACAATAAATAAACTATTACTGGAGACTAAAAGAGTAGTCAAGAAAATTGTACATGCAAAATATAAAATAATATATCTGAATGTATACATTATTGTCTTTCGTGAGTTTTATTGATTCTTAAAGCTTCATTTTGTTGTAACTGTGATGCTACAAAAGCTGCACCTGTTCTAATATTTTCTAGTTATATTCAAATACCATAGGTGTAGACTTCAGAATCTTGCTTCTGAGAAGCTCCTCAATTTTATTCTCTTATTTGGTATTCTATGTGGGATGACTCTGCCTACATTATGATGTACTCACCTTCTTCTCCAGAAAAATAATAAACTTTAGAAGACAACCTGCAGCTAATCTTTGCTAATCATTTTGCATGAGAGAGAAATAGAAATGGAATCACAGATTTCACAGTAAAGGGGAAAGTATTTGGTGAAGGCATCAGAATTTTTCTGGGGAGAATTAAGCTGTTAGAGAAAGAATCAATAAGGGAAAACAAGCAAAGGAAGTCACAGGCTGAAAAGTCCCATCATACCCAGACAGCCAGTAATTTTAAATCTTAAAGTGCCATGTAATATTAGATATTGTCTTCCTTAAACCCAGTTACTGGACTTGAAAGATGTCCACAGGTATTTGAGGATGTATGGGAAAGACAAGCTGAATCTTAGATTCCTTGATGGCAAACTCCATGGGGACACACACTAGCTTATTGAGGCTGTGCTTCCAAGAGACAAAAGAGTTTCTTGCTTATACTAGCATCACGATGAATATTGCTGCATATGGATGAACACATGTTAAATGTGTTTGATCTTTCCACATGAATAGACAGAGAAACAGAATTCCTTAGAGGTATTTGAAAAAGGTAAGTGATGTAGTTCGGCTGAAATCTGGGGTCGTGATAAAGAGAGTAAAAAAAACAAGCTGGAAAGGGGATAAAATACTTGCTGTCATATTAATATATTTTCAAGGAATAATGTAGTTAATAGAAAATAAGCATTGTGTATGAGCTTTCAACTTTTCAATAGATAATGTCCATCTTTATGAAACTGATAGGCTTTTAAGGCAACCACACACATATGCAGTTTCATTTTGAGACTATAAATAAGGCCATATTACCTCGTATAAATAATGAGGTCATTTTATGGAAAGTACGTTATTTTCATTGGTGTATATTCTTGCAAACATTCTGGAAAACTTGGAAAGTTATTTTCTGGGATTCTCCTTAATTAACATACCAAGCTATTCTGAATAAAATACATCTGAACAGGTGACTACATTAAATAGCATGTTGATCACCATCTCATACATTTTTTTCTTTTTTTGGTTAGAAACAACTTATTTAGTCCACTGAGAGGGTGCCTTTCAGAAATAACCATTGTTTATTGATCAGAGAGCATTTCCCTTTATATTGCAGAATGCCGACACACGGGAGTGGGGAATTTTCTAACTACGTGACACAGCTGCACACGGCATTAAGAGCAGCCGCGAGAGGCTGGGGTGGCAGGTGCAGCTGGCTAGAAATTGGAAAAAGCACGCTGTGCTATTTGCAGGAAGAGGTTCAATCTATACCCTCACCCATTGTGGAGACAAACTAGTTTGTAGCAAATTAATAGGCAAAGCGCAGGAACCGGATGTCGTTCAGGAAAAGTTGCAGCAAAAGTGAGTTCAAAAATCAAAGCAAGGAAGTTTCTAGGAAGGTGAAGTGAGTTTCTGGAAACTTTGAGTGAAGAATTACATTTTCCTTTTGGCAAGTTCAATCTCGTCTATGAAATTTCCCATTGATGAAAGATGATTAAATGAAAGGCATGCTTGTTTTTATTTCCATATGCACTTAATATCTAACTAGAAACTTGGATTGAGGATATAGTTTTTAAACATTCAATTAATATCTGAAATATTCCAAAAAAGTATTTTCAAGTAAAAAGGAAGGAAGGAAGAAAGATAGATAGATAGATTAAGGAATAAAAAAGGTTGTATTTCTTCAAGACCTTAGAACAGCAAATTCTTTTTTACTAATGGCCAGTAATAATGTTCATTGGATTCTTAAATTTCTCAGTTTATCATCTCATCAAGTGTGGCATTTATCTTTACGTTAATACATGCTTAAATATGAGGGAGAGATGAAAATGTACTGCAGTTCTTAAAAACTTATTTATCTGAGAGTGATAATTAGAACTGAAATGAATTTTGATATGCTAAAATTTTACATATTTGAAAGTAATGTTATGTAAGATTGTTGATAGATTTTTCTTTTTAGTTATTTTACTATACTATTTGTCTTATAATTGCTTTTAAAGTTTTTCAAATATTAAATTAAACTAGAAATTATTTTTTTATGCTTGGGAAAAGTTTAAGATTTATAATGATTATCCATTCCTTGGCAGTTATGCCTAAAATAGATCTTACTATGGAATCATCTGAAGTGAAAACTCAATGTGTGATACATTCTTGGATATGCTCTGATAAGCGATACATCATTATATGTATACTTATTGATATTTCCTTTTTATCTAGTAGTAATTTTCTCCCTGTCACCGTATCTTCTTAGAGAATCTAATCACATTACCTTGTTCACACCTGTGGTCACCTATGGTTCACACCTATGCTCTATGGGGCAAGCCCTGTGCCTAGAAATTTGCAGTAGTATACAAATTAGTTTCAATTTCTTTGAAGACTGTTTTACAGTTGCCCAAAAATGTTTCAAGAAATGCTCAGAATTATTATAATAGTGTCACTTGAAAGTAAGTCTGAACTACTGGATTTACCTCTCTTTGGATATGGAAATTTGATTACAATTAAGTCATCTTTCTTTCTCTTAACTTTGCTGAGTTCCTGATTGAATCTGAAGTCTCTTTTATGCAAGGCAAAATCTCTACCAGCGATCTATACACCCAACATCTTATTAAGATAGAAATTAGATATACTTTCACATGTGAATAATATCAATCCTATTACTTTATGTGAAGGTAAGAGTAAAGGGAAAGAGCTATAATTAACTCTCCATATTATTTAATTTCTGAGGTGTTTGCGGCTATTTCAATTTTCCTTTTAAAATGAGGGGGTAATTGTTTCCTCTTTGGATACCTTTTATTTAAGCAGCAAATTTTAAATGTAACTTCTGTACTAAAGAAAAAATGTGCTAAAATATATTTTATTCAACATAGTGAGCTTCCTACCAACCCCAGCACCAAAGCCACCTGTTAGAGGAAACAAATGAGGACCAGTCTTTAAAGGCTTTATACATCATGGTGATTGTCACCTGATTGTCACATGGTGGGCTGCTTGAGGGAAAAAGTTCACAAGTTTGGCAGAGTGGTTCAGATCCTACTTTAGTGGCAACAAGTGTGTCTCTAGATCAGTTTCACTCTAGCATCTCTTATGTCCTGTTTTAATCCCTAAAAAGCTACTCAAGAAACAGAACTCTCTCCAACAGCAAGCTAAGATGAAAAGCTCCAGGTATTTAGAGTAGAAGAATTCCTACGGATTCCTTTCATCACACTTTCATACAATACGCATAGCTGTTGATTACAGGGAAACCACAATAGGAGAAAGCCAGATGTGCAGCAAATGCATACAGAATAGATTCAGACTTTTGGTAAAGTTGAATCTTAATTTAATTTCATTCCAAACTACCGGAATTTGTTTAAATTTGTGTCTGATATCCTGTTATCACTGTTATGTGATTCAAACTGTACTTTGCACAGGGAATACTAAAGAAAAATTTCTTTGAAGTAAATCTGTAGACTGCATTTCCCGGCAATAGTATCTGTGGTAATGATGGCTTAATTTTTTTTTTTTTTCCTACCTACAAGTACCTGAGAATAACAGAATACCAATAACAAAGGTAATCCTCTTAAAACCTGTCACTTGGTGCTGTTATAGTGAATAACAATGATAGCGCTTAATATTTACCTTAATTGCTATTTGTCTTAAATTGTCAAACAAGATTGGTTCCATTTTAACATCACTTTGGTATACTTATCGTTTAATGTACACATTTAAATGTTGTATTGATTATCTGTGTGCAGTGTTTCTATTCTTTTACTTCTGGTCCCTGAGTTTGCTTTTTCATTCTTCCTTCTCTTTCACTGTCTCCAATATCTATTATTATGTTTGTTTATTCTACCTTACCTTCTTAATACCATAATATGTATTTCTACAATGAATTCTTTAATTAGCATTACTATCCCATTCTTATAACTGCTTTTTATTTCCAGTTTTGTCTGTTTCAAATCCAGTTAAACACATAAATGGGAGCAGTGGATTCATATAAAATGTTTTCTTCAAGTCTTATTTGTTTAGTAATTTTGTAATTGGAGTAATAATCATTGAGCGTTTAATTTTTGTTTTCTTTTCTGGAAGTAGAATTCACTTTTCAGGAGGAGGGAAAGGTGGGTATTTGAAGAAAATTCAGGTTTGTTAAGGCTGTTGATAGCATTATTAACTTCAAACTGCTTTGTGTATTTTTTATTTGATCTTTGAAATGTCTCCACATTTGTTTCCACCACTGCCCCAGCACACACAATAGCTAACAGTCCCTGCCTGAAACACCTACCAGAAATGCTAATTTCCTGAGCACTTCCTGTTATCTTTATCCACCTCACTCTTTATTTTTTCTCTTCTGTACATGAGTGATTCATATTTGCATCTCTCATTCTTCTTGCTTTTAAGTAATATTAGAAATAATTTATCCAGAAAGATGTCCATAATCACTTAGAAGGATTTATCAATGAAAATGAGATTTAAAATAGGACAAAGAAGTCTTCAGTGTTCTAATGATCACTGTATTTTTTATCAGGGCATTTTCCATAAACTATTATGATTATAGTTTCTAAATCTGACTCCCCCTAGGTACAATCTCTTTTAGATCTTGTTATTTTGGGCACTGGATTTGGCACTCAGTAGGGGTTCAATATATTTTCTCCGTTAAGTATGAAGGAAAATAAAATTTGGTGTGTTAGTTACTTTTCCCTCATTGCTCGGACAGAATACCCAAAGACCAAAATTAAGGAAGGAAGGTTTATTTAGCTCACAGTTTGTGGAGGTTTTAGTCTCTAATCTGCTGGCTTCAAGGCAGAGTGGCATGGTACCGGGTGGCATGGTACAAGCAGGCAGAAGAGAGAAAAACAAGAAAAGCTAAAAGGAGGGAGCAAGTCTCTTTTCCTCCCTTATATTGTAAGCAGGCTACCCGCTTCAGGGCCGAGGTCACCCTCACACCATCTCCGTGCCCTACTCTTGCACAGGCTCAGGATGTTTACAAAGTGAGGACTCTGAACTCCTCCTGAATTACTTAGTTAAGCTTCAAAGTTTTCTCAGGTTGACACATTGTATCAACTATTACATTTGGCAACGTATATTTCTGTATATTAAAGATCACTTTTAATTGATTAATTTTAGCATGGTATTATTTGATAAAACAAAATAACCATATAGTTTTAATAAAAACCATGTACACACACACACACACACACACACACATATATATATATATACACCTATATTACACATATTTTTCACAAATGTGGCCACTTGGTGGTAGGTGGATATTTCATATATTTTCAAGGTGACTGGTGACCAGTTGATGTATTTCTTTGTCACACACAAAAACATGGTTGATTAGATGTTTTTACCTATTGAACAATTAAAATAGAAATTTTAGTTGTTCCCCACCATTTTATATTGATTCTGTATTTTCAACTTTCATTTCCTCCCTTGAAAACATTGGCATGAAACTTTAAATGACATTAATTTCTGAATACCGCCAAACGCATAGCTCCTGCTCCATGTTTTTCTAACTTACATGTAGTCCAGTCATACATGCAACTACTCATTTAACAACTGTATTTGAATTTCTAATAAATAATTCATACTTGATTAAGACTAAACGTAGATCTTCCACCAAGGTCTCACATTTTATTATCTATGGTGTGATAAATTACATAATAGCCCACTCTTATTAATCCTTAATTTTTATTTAATGTCATATCCACTTTATTTTCATAAGCCAAAACACATGAATGGTGATTTTAACTCTTTTCCCTTATATGTCATATGTGGTTTATCATGCATAAATGTATCCACCTTCTGATATGTCCTCACCTCGCTCACTACTGTACTCTAGTACAATAGATTTGCATTCTTTCCCCAGGTTTTTAACTTGTTCAGTGAATCTTTCTTCAAAGCTGTGGCATGGATTTCTTTATTAAAATGTAGCTCAGTTCATGTTCACATCTCTGCTGAACAGTCCTCAATGCTTCCCAGCTCATTCACTGTGAAAAAGCACTTGTAACACCTGGACTTACAAGGCCCTCACATTTCCTGCTGACTCTCTCATGTCACTGTGTACTTCTCTCTGGCTCGCTATCTTCTATCCACACCGTTCTTTGCAAACACAGGAATTTTTCTACATCGGGTCAGGTGGATTTGTTCCTCCTCTTGGAATGGTCTTTTGCAGAACTCCGTGGATCGTTTCTTTATATTTTCCAGCTTTCTACTTGTATGACACATTCTCAGCAAGTCTTAGGCATCTTATTAATAGATTCAACTTTCATTTTCTTCCTTTATCTCTTCCTATATTTATTTCCTGCTTTGTTTCTCACCATGTGGAACATGAACATGTAACACTGCCTATATTTTATACACACATTTTGTATTATATTTCCATCTCTACTCTCATGTTAGACTGGAAGTTCAATAAAGCTGGTTGTGTTGCTCACTTGTATGGTCTCAATGTTTACAGGTACTTCTAGGTAATAATGAAGAATTTTTTTGAGAAAAAAATGAACTATTGAAAAATGTTTTACAGTTAACCTTATCCTTTTGTTCTTAAAAAAGTTATAAAATGTTATTTTCTCCTTTTATAGTTCATAAACAGAAGTAGAGGTCTTTGCACCAAGTAAGATCAAGTCAAATGACCATAATTATCATCTATTATTATTTATTGGACAATTTATTATCAATTTATATACCCCAGACATTTTTAAATTATGTATGTTGGATATTGATTGACACTTTAAAAATATTATCCTATTCTAGCTTTAAACATCTGCTTTATGCAAGTTATTCAACAATACCATTGATTAATTATCTAAGATCTGTTATTATTGATATTGCAGCATGAACCACATCCTGACCATAGTTTAGGATTAGTGGCATATTCTTTTTTTAGAAAAGTGATTTTTCAACTCTCAAGAATAGTGTAAGAATGGGGCTAGGGACTTAGCTCAACGGCACAGCTCCTGCCTGGCAAACATGAGGTTGTGAGTTTGATTCCTGGAACCAAAAAAACCAAACCAACCCAAAACAAAACAAAACAAAACAAAAAAACAACAAGAATAGTATAAGAAGCACAGTAGTTTTCTGCTTGCTAAAGATTCAGTAGAAGTCTCCCTTAAAAAATAAATTCAGTTTATTTAGAACAGTTCTTTTAGTACTCTCTCAATTTTCTAATAATGTCTGTTTATATTTCTATCTTTCATTGTCCTAATTTTATTACAATATAGTTTAGAAATCTTTATATATTACTTGAGTTTTCAAACTCATTTGAACATATCACCCTGTAACTTCTAATGTCCTATATGACAATTTTCCCATATTGATTACTACTTGACATTTCTGTATTTGTTGCACCACTCAGCTATTATAGTGTTAATATTTTAATGAAATATTTGAAAAATGTATTAGCTTTATTATAACTTTTTCTGAGTTGAGTTATAATTTCTATTTCATTTTTTTGTTCTTTTGCTATTTTTCATTTTTTAATGTTTAATTTCTCAGTATTCTTTTGGACAGTTTATTTTTTATTGATTTGGATAAATTGTTTTCAATTTAAATTCAGCACTGTGAACTCTGCTCTGAAAATTTCTTTAGTGTATAATGTTTCTTTGTTTTCATTACTTTGTGTCTGAGATTTATTTGCCAGTTAGTTCAGTTTATGAATCATCAAAATTTATTTAAATATTTATGATCTTCATAAAAATAGAAAACTGCAATATTTCAAAAATATTAAATACTCACTTTTGGGTCATCTCAGTTTAAAACCTTTCTTTTATCCGATATTATCATTCATGTCACCTCAATTGAAATTTCATTCATCTTATGTTTTTGCTACAAAACCTGCATTTTGGAGCACCTCTACTATACAGACAACTTGAACTTTTATTTTGAGATTGTCTATCTTCTAACCCAAGCTTTATGACAACAGTCATTTGAAAGTCTTTTGTCCCCTAGATCATGTTTCAACTTTCATCATTGCATTTGCCTATGATTCTGAATACTACTGTCTTCTCACCAAAACCCATAGTTTTTGATTGTGTAGAAATTATTCCTTTTCTTTTTATCTTCTGTAAACTTTCTAAACAATTTAAAACACATTGAGTGTATAACCGAAAAGACACAGGGGTCCTGATTACACAGATTGTAACTTGAGCAGGAAGAGAAGGGAAAACATCTGCAAAAGTTACAGGGAGAGTTGCAGAGGGGAGAAGCTCCAAGTGTGGAGTGGGAAAAAGTCTACCAAAGATCACTGTCTGGTACCCTGAGTATGAATGCCAAGAAAGTAAAACTCAGAATATAGTGAAGATGACCTTTGGGCAGAACACAGAATTCCACTGAATTAGAAGGGAAGATACCTAGAAAGCTGTAACAATTTAATAATCATGCATAACAAACTACTCCGTAGAAGCTTACAGTAATTCACGTTTATATCTTACTCCCAAGTCTGCCAGGAGGTTGTGGGTCTATTGCACTTTTTGAAAACTTGCTGGGGTTTACTTCTTTATTGTTTGGCTTAAGTTCTCTTCAATTATTATTTACTGAATACTTAAAAAAATTCTCATAATGCTGAAGGGAATGGCCCAAATAGAAAGGAAAAGGCCAGATAATTCAAACATACAGAGAGCTCTATGTACAGTTTCTTAAACCATATTGTAACAAATCACATCATGTTCTTGAGCCAAAGTGTGTCTTACAGAATATTACCCCTTGTAATCTTTAGTGAGGTGTGACAACTCCATACATGTAATCAAAGATTGTGGATTTATTCTTCAGCAGAACAGAAAATAAGATCAACAATATAATGTACTATAATTATGTACAAAATATTTTGACTCCTTTGGTAAGAGATGAGTTAAATCTATTTCTCCTTTATGGTTTTATACCAAATACGTGATGCGCTTATCTGTGTTCAGTAGCAGAAGTGAAGTACAGGTCTATATTTCTTGAAGAAAATGGTAAATGTGATAAGTATATACTGAGAATAATGAAGATGCTTGCCTGTAGATGCACAGACAAACACAAATTTAGACACACACACACACACACACACACACACACACACACACACACACATCCAAGCAATTTGGGGGACTCAGCAGAAGTTGATGGATCATTTGCTTGCTAATACCATCAGTATAGACAAGCAGTTACTCTTTTATGGCAGTATTTTCATTATCAAAGAAGATAATTCTAAACCTTTCTCAAGGAAGATTATACATTCTTGTCGCCTGTATTTCTTGGAACACTGAGGCAGGAGAATCACTTGTGTCCAAGCATTTAAGACCAGCCCGGGCAACAAAGGAAGATACTGGTTAAACAAAGATAAAAATATAATGCTGATTAATATCGATATCTGAGTAATTTAAAAGGAGAACACTAAATTTGTGGTTTTCTGCATACTATTAGAAATTTTATAAGATGAATACAATTACTATGCTCATTTTATAGGATAGTGAGTCCTGAGGACAATTTATTTTTGACCCCTCTCCAGGGACTTCTGGCAATGTGTGGAGATATTTTTGGTTTTCTCAACTGGAGGAAGTGGTTACATTTATTGTGGGGGCCAAGGATACTTTGAAGAATCTTATACTACACAAGATAAACCCCCTCAATGAAGAACTAAATAGCATATATGTCAACAGTCCTGATGATAAAAAACTGTTTTTAGGTAAAGAAGAGGTTTAAGAAGGTAAATTAACTTGCTCAAAGTTCTACAGCTAATAATAGGATAATTTGACAGAACTGGATTTCAACTTGACAACAGTCCGGGCCTGAGTTCTTTGCTATTATATTATGGACACTTAGATTTGTATTTAAGTACATGTACAAGTCAATAACAATTAAAGTATGCTAAAAGAATGCTTCATGAAGAGGAATGGAAATATATGATGATTTTATGTGAAGAAATAAACTATGAATTCAAGATGTTTATAGCACATCTGCATAACAAAAATCATTATTATGCTGGATAATGATATTTTAGTGGCTAAAAATATTATGAGTCAATTTCAATATTAAAGCAAAGTCCAAGAGCATGAAAATGATGGGTGGATCTTATGAGATTGTCGTCTGTATAGGAAGAAAATGCTAGAATATTTTCACATTATAATGTAAACTGCTATTTAGAATTTTTTACCAGATGGCAGAAAATAATGTTGTAGAGTATCCTATCTCTAAGCTCACACTTTCTTTTTGTTACAGACCACAGATAAGGTAGCTTCATTTTTTCTTTCTGGGACAAGAATTGCAAATTCAACAAGTAGTTTTCAATTTCCTGTTTAAAATATGCAAAACTTTCGATCTGTTATATAACAGTATCCAAATGTGTCGTTAGTTTTTATGTGAAGTCTTATTATATTGCTACAGGTACTTTAAAACCATGCCTTGATTGCTTTTGTATCTAACTTCAGGTCCACTGTATTATTCATCTGTCACATGATTATTAAGTAAATTAAATAATCTATGTCTATTTATACTATTAAGCAGTGAGAAAGATCTTGACATTATTTCATGAAAGTACTTTTTATTGAAAATCTTTGGATGATTTTCTTACCTGAAAGGTAAGTACTTTTAGAGACAATCACCTGTGGGGAGATTCTGCCTCTATAAATGACTACTGATGTTCCACTTTTGAGTTTATTTCCAGCATGTCCCTCCAGAGAGACTTAAGAAGAAACAGCCAAAAATCACTCTGACTCATTCTCTTTAATTGCACTATACTCTCCTCATTATAATATTAAATTATTTGCCCAGATGTTTTTCTTTCTTTGTTTTTTTTTTTTTTGGTTTTTCTCCGCTACTGGGAATCGAACTCAACCTTGCAGTCGCCAGGCAGGCACTGTGCCGCTGAGCTAAATCCCCAGCCCCTTGCCCAGATGTTTTTCTTCCCACCATTTTTGAACCTGTGCTGAGTGACCTCAAACTGAGCACACTCAAGGCTGTGAACACCTCAGGACAAGGTGATCAAAATATGCACTAAAAAACATTACAGGGAAAAGCGCTAAAATTAATCACCCTTAAAATTCTCTCCCTCACTTCAAACCCACTTAGCTCATACTTCTTGACACTTTCTGAAGCAGTTCCAGAAGTCTCCTTTCACTAGTGTCTTGCTGAGTGATGATCTAATAATCTCTGAATGCAATTGCTATCTGCCATGTAACAGAAAAAGAAAAAAAAGGATCCTAAAACCTTTGTGATGTGTCCACTTCCATTCTAAGCACCAACTCTAGCACCTTGACAGTTCTGGGTCTTTCCCAATTCAGAATGATCAGGAAAGGTAAGTATTTTGAAACTGCTCAGGATATGGAGGCAGCCAGGAGGGCAAAGCTTAAAATGGTCATAAAAGGATTTTCAGAACTGATCCAGAAAGTGGCAAGAGTGATAAGTGTGCAACGTGAGAAGAGTATTTTGAGGGACATTAACGGCAATATATCTTTTACTGTAATAATATTTTTTTAAATTTAAAAAAATATTCACTGTTTTTTCAAAAAAACTGTATATATATGAATCTTATATGAATACACGTAAACCCCCACTGAACCAAAAAAAAAAAAAAAAAGACAGGAAAAGACCCTTGCTTCCTTTGTTCACAGAAGCAGTGCTTTGAGAGTTATCTTCAGTGTGTTCTTTTCTTGCTGTAAGTAATAAGTCTTTCTTTACTTCTTTATTCCCTGATTATGCTTATGGGCTTTGCAGGGGGTGAACTCAATGCATTCAGTTACAGTTTGACAATTTAATCATTTGAAATACATGCCTCAATCAGCACAAATTGGACATAAGTCTTCATAAGAAATCCTTGCTTACTGTGTTTTGGGGTCTATTTTAAAAGATATGACATAGAAGCCAGGTGTGGTGGTGCACACCTGTAATCCCAGCACTTGGGAGGCTGAGGCAGGAGGATCGCTGTGAGTTCAAGACCAGCCTGGGATACAAAGTGATCTTGAGGCCACCCTGAACTGCATAGAGAGACTCTGTCTCAAAAAAAAAGACCACCACAAAAAAATTTAAAAAAGAGATATAGACATTCTATTTGGTACAACTCTAAAATTATATCTCAAATTAATTACTGTTCAGAAAGTTCATTTTTCATATTTTTAATAAATGGTAAATTAGAACATAAACTTTAAGGAAGAAATACAAAGCAGAAGAGTTAAAAATATATTATTTTAAACACTACATATAGCCTTTCCATTTATTATTTCAAATCATCCTATTAGGAGTTATTCTGATTTTTTGTCTCTGAAAATTCATTTTAATTTTAATAAAATAAATAGAAAGGTATTATTTAAGAGTCTGCAAGCTAACTATGAATCATTCTTACTTTGTGAAAATAAAATTAAATATTAATAAATTCACATTGTATTGTGAGCTGAAAGATCAACAAACTTTTTCAAGACTTTGCTATTTTAATACATATCAATGCACTCAGAGTTATCAGATATTTATATTTATAGAGCCTTTTTCACTAAATCAAAGACTACCTGGGGTTTCTAATTGAGTATTTATAAAGTGGAATTTGGTGTCTCATGTGACATAATACAAAGCAATTGCATGGCTTACACAGATCATTCAGTGTTAATTTCTGATTTCTAATGCCCTTAGCTGATTTAAAGTTTTGCAGTATCTTTTATCCTAATGTGTTTGAGTGATCTCTTTAAAACTTCAAAGATATTTTGTCAATATTTTAGGGCATCTCAAATTGTGGTGTGATATTTAATGATGGATTTAGTCCAATTCTTGACATGTCTATGACTCTAGTCAGCTTAAAATTTATCTTTTCTTGGGAATAAAGCCATATAGCTACAACAGATTCGAACAGTTGGAAGATTACCAAACAGTATGTGTTCTTTCTGTAACATAACCTAAGTGTTCTTATTGGAAGAGAAAAGAATCCTGTAAATGTAACAAGGCATCAAAGGACATGCATAATTTACCACAAAAGACCTTGTAATTTATTTTATTGCATTTGTTTTTACCTTTAAATTTTATTATATCTACCTAAATGTTAATTTTAGGAGTGGAAATTAAGTGATCAAAAAGTTATGAGCTTAGTCATTTCATGTTTTCTCACTGTCTTTTCAAACTGATGTCTCATTAGTCCCTAAATCTTTATGTTGAATAAGATATTCAAAATATAAAATTAAAGATAAATGTATTTGAATATTTTCACACATGTTCTTCTTTTCAGAGCAACCTATATTAATAAACACACATTCTTAGAAAAAAAAAGTTGACTTTGAAGAAAAAAAAAGTGTTTCTTTTTTCTTATTGAAAATGTTATATAAGAATTGCAAGAGGGCATTTTTTGAACGGAGCTCCTGCATTGGAACCAGCACACAAGGCTAAAAATCCAACGGATTCACTCACGCTCAAGTTTCATGTCATAAGCTGAAACTGTTTATCTGACCTTCTGAGAAACTAGAGTAAGACAGACAACAGCCAAAGGTCCCTAACAGGCCAGTTTCAACTGGAATGATAGCGAAGTTAGTCCACCTGCAAAAGAAGCAACCAGATGGGAACTAATCAGTTATTTTCCTCTTATTCTGTGTCCCTCTCCCTCCTTTACAAAGAAACTAACTTTGCAATGACCACCCTACTGTTTTTGTCTGTTTTTGCTTTCTTCTGCTTTTCTCTAAAACTTACACTTCAACCTACTATATTATGAAATGAAGCCTTGCCTCATTTTAGAATCTCCCTAAAATGTGAAGAGCTTTAAAGTACATTGCAACTTTATCTTTGATACAACTATTGATACTTTCTTAAAATTAGGGTTTAATGTTATTAGACAGTAAAAAAAAGTGATTATCAAAGCTGAGATTGCACATGGACAGGTTTTAGTTGGTGGAACTTTGTTCACGTGATTCATAGCTTTGTTTTTGCTTTTGATTATTTTCCAGACTAAAAACTGAACCTAGGACCTACTACATATTAGCCAAGTACTGTATTATGGAAATACATATATCCTTAAACCTTTAAAAAAATTTATTTTGAGACAAGGTTTCACTAAGTTCCCCAAATTGAGCTCGATCTTGTGATTCTTCCTTCTCAGCCCCCTGAGAACCTGGAATGACAATTGTGCACCAGAGTGCCCCCCCGCATGTTCTTAGACTCTTTAAAGTCACTGCAGAGAATGTAAATGAGCAACAGAGCAGCATGAAGAGAAAGTCACCTGGAACACTTACACTCGAGAAAATAAAATATTTGTAAGTTTGGAGTATATGAATTCACTCATTTATATTTAAGTTTCTGATCCTATTTTCATATGACAATTGTATTAATACACTGTGACATATTAAACAGTGACTAGAATGTCAATCTCAGGCATCTACTTAAGATAAAGTAAGCCATTTTATGCACCATTTGACGTTTACCTCTTTTTAGTACTACACAAGTTACATTGCAGGGAAGACAGGAGGCACCTCTCCCTTACATAAATGCTCAGTATGCGAGCAGAATATGGTGAAGCATCTTCTTTTTCTTTTTTGAAAATTTAATCCCAGAAGTGACACAATCTACTCCTTCGCACATTTCAGTGACTAAATCTAGTCATACAGACATATTCAACTTCAGATGGAAGTGCAGTGACATGACTGGAGATATAAAAAATATTTGTGGAAGATCACACATCTATTGAATATGAAAATGTAGAAAACTGTTGAAGAATAAACATGAGTGATACAAGTGATGTATAAAAAAAGTAAATGTGATATAATCTCAACTCCATACTTCAGATAGCATAAAAATAGAAACACAATGTGGAGAACTTCAACAGGATAAATTTTAAATTAAAAAAACTGAAGCAAGTGGTTTAGGTTGACCTTCTAGTCTTTGTGCCATGTTCTATTAGTATAACTGTCATGTGAAAACAATTTCAGTGAGTCTAAATATACATAATCTGTGTGTATGGATACACCACCAACTAATCATTTGGACATACATTCTCTTTTCCTCAAATGTAGGTTAAAATGAATGGGAATACTATGCTAACTATAAAAGACGCAGATACAAAAACGTCTAGTCTTCTATGAGTGACAGTTCTTGGAGACAGCAAAACAGTGTTGTCTCCCAGACAGATGCTTGTTACTTCTTCCACTTTCAGTGATGTGTGATTCGGGCACTTAACAGTACATCATTCCCTGACATCTCAAAGGGTGGCATCATGAAATCAGTGCGGGATGAAACCAGATGTATTTTGAATTCTGAATAGACTTTCTAATGAGATTTGGCATGAACCACTTTGAAAGAGTTTTACTCATGTCAGTAAAGAAAAAAGTCCAAGTGTTAGTGGAACTCATTTTTACTTTCCAGTATTATATGATTAGTAGAAAAGTATATTTGATTAGTATTACAGATATTCAGGTACTATTTTTAATAAGTCAAGAAAATTAACTTTAAGTTACACTTATCATGTTACACTTATCATTTCTGAAAGTGTAACTTTAAGTTACACTTATCATGTTACACTTATCATTTCTGTACAGTTGCTCTAATACACACAAATTATTATTCAGTCTCATTAAGCCAGATATGCTTATTTCATACCTATTTTAATCTTTATAAAAACAGAAAGATAAGCAGGACATGGTAATAAACATATGTGATTCCAACCACTCTGAGACTGAGGCAGGAGGATCACATATCTGAGGCCACCCCTGGCAACTTAGTGAGATTATCTCATAATAAAAATGAAAAAGGTTGGAATCTATCTCAAAGTGGATGTGTTAGGTTTTTATACCTAGTACCACAAAACAAAAACAAAACAAAAGACACAAATACATACAGGTTAGTTTAAAGTTTTCTTCAATTAGAGTTCTTAATAAAAAATTATCAAAGACTAGAGAGCTTAAATGTGTCTGCAACTTTTTGAATAAGTGGTTCAATCTTGAATAAATTTCAAGATAGCAATCATTTAATCATAAATATTATCTTTATCTGAAAACACCAATTAAATATATTTTTTAAACATACTGTACATGGTTTGAAAATTCCCTCTAGCTTTGCCAGTAGTAAAGTGATATTTTCCCAGAAAATAAACTTTTCTTGGATGTCACTGTGTAGAATTTTGAGCACAGTTGTTCATGCTGTTTTTTTCTTAAGCTGAAAGATGTCACTGCCAGGTCTTAAACACATGGAGCAGGGTGCCAGGGAGAACAACTTGCCCAATATCTGTCAAAGCAGGCCAAGTACAGGGAAGTGCCTAGAATCCAAGAAGAATGTTCTAAAGGTCAGGACAGCAGCTAACAGCAGTGAAATCAAAATTAACTTTCACAGCATGCAAAGTAGTCTTTATGTCTTTCAACATGCAGAAAAAGGATCAGTATTTCTTGCATCTCAGAAATTAAAAAAAAATATTGATAGCTTAGTTACAAGTTGGATACTGTAGGCAGTGCTACAGCTCAATAATAATGCTACACTATAATTAAAGGGATGATATGATCAATTTCTTTTTCAGAATTACTGGAAATTTGTCCAGGTACTTACGTCTTAGAAAGATAGTTATAGTTAAAAATGGATAGCAAATGAATTTTAGCATATTGAGTGCATGGGAGATTAATGATATCTGTAGCATAATAATCAATAGAGAACAGATATGCTAGTCTTGAAATTAAGATATTATGTCACTGTAAAGAAAAAGAATTTCATTTCCAACCTTTAGGAAGATGTAGTTACTGCTCTTTTCCCGCCTGTATCATGAAAAAAATAGATGATGGATATTGTTAAGTTACAGGTTTAAAGTGAAAATGGTAGGCATGATCAAAATATTTCTTTTTGCATAATATCTTCTGTTGGATACTAGTAGTAGGCATGAGAAGAAAACATAACAGATTAAATATACAAGGTGAAGTAAAGGAATTGGAAGTAAATACGACAATTGAAATTAAGTATTAAGGCCCCTTCAAATAACAAAGGATTAAGTTTCCCTTGTAATTTTAATGGTAGAAATAATAAAATTTTATTCATAAAAGAAAGAAGGCAAGAACCATTTTTATGGTATTTCTCTTTTTACAAGTCCTCCATCTGCTACTATATTTTTAATGCCTACCTGTCATTTGCAATTTTCTCATTTCCCATGAGGACCAAGCTGCAATAAAATACTGTCTGTTTGGTTTTCTCCAGTTACTGAACATGATCTAGAGTGTAGATCATTAATATTATACCTTTTAATGTACTGGAAAGGCATAAAATAGCAGTGGCAAAATTGGAAGATGCCGTAAGAAAAATGTTCTTAATTGTTAAAGGACATATGTTTTTATGTTTTCTTTTTAGATTTGACTTTCTATCAAGGATTAAAAATAGAAAATTTGACATGAAATCGTAATTAATAAAAACTAAATGATAGCATAAAAGTATTAAGGATTTTGTTTAATGTTTAAATGTATTAAAAGGGGAGAAAATGCAGAATTTCCATTCTTCAGTGAAAACAAAGGCATTATCATATCTAGGGGAATTGAAGAACCATATTCTAATATTGGAGAGGTCTTTAGGCATTTCTCTTTAAGTTTCTCATTAATTGTTTCCAAGTAATGTATCATTTTTGTTGTTTCTGTGATTTTTTTTTGTCTTCATTGTTGTTTTCTTATTTTTTTTTCTTTAAAATAAAAAAGTCTCTTCCAATAAATAAATCAGATTTTGTTACAACATCATATCCACTGAATGCACAAGTCTTTGCATTTTGTATATATGGAAATAAATTGTCCTCAAATTTTAGATCATATACTGACTTACAATTTTAAAAACATTAAATAATGTATTTCAATGAAACTCTATGGATCTGAATAACATGGGACACAAATGAACATTATGAGATGAAGCTTTTCTTTGGTTTTGAAATAGGGAAAAATCAAATCTTTCTCATGTGTTCTGTTTTTAATTAAAAGACAATGATATCTGTATATAGAATATTGTAAGATTAATCAGCTAGTATCATTTAGCTCCCCAGCAAATATTTAAATGTTTTCAAAACAATGGATAGTTATTCAAGTAGATGAGAGCGAAGCACAGCAGGGAAACAGTAATGAGATGACATCACTTTTGCAAGACTCAAAGAAATCGAGCAAAAATGATGTAACTGTATTTTGTTTAGATGTCCTTAGTATGTTTTTAGTTGCTTGAACTAACTAATATAGTAGATGTGACCATGTTCTTTTTTTTTTTTTGTAAATTTGTAGTATTTTAAAACTCTATATAATTTTTTTCCCATATAATTTTTTAAAAAGTATTTCTTTGAAATAAAGCTCTTAATGGTTTTCAATTAATCTGTAACAGATATAGTGGAAACTTTTGCGGGTGGACTGATAAATTCTCAGTATTTAAATGAGAAGCAATATATTTATGAAAATAATAGATTGGACTTCAATGATTTAATGTAGATATGTGTGTCTTTGAAAACTCTAATTCTATTACAAAATACCATAAATAATGGGTGATGTTTGTCTTATTCCTCTTTATTCTTAGTTTAAGTGAACTTTTAAGGCTTTTAGTTGTCTGCTTTCAATTTAACAATGGAATATCTACCTATCAAACTATGTATCAGGGCTAGGGATTTAGCTCAGGGGCACAGTGCCTGCCTGGCATGCGCAAGGTCGAGAGTTCAATTTTCAGTACCGGAAAACAACAACAACAACAAAAAACAAACAAACAAACAAAAAAACCCCAAAAACCTATGTATCAATCAACTAATATTAATAATAATTCCTATTGGTCTTTCATCTGAAACAATATCTACCAAAGGTTTTGTGTATTATCGAAGATAAGAGTTTTATTTTTTTACTATTAAGTCTTATTACTCATAATAAAGGGCAGTTCATGATAAACTGTGAGGAAAAGCAATCTTCAACAAAAGCTTGCATGAATAAGTCACACCGCAAGACAACCTGAATCTCATTGCATCCGTTTCTCAAATGTCCGTATGAATATCAACTGATGATTATCCAGTGTTTCCTCAGCTCTCATTTGGGAAAACCAGACATGGGCAGCAGCAGGTGCAGTGACTTCCCACTTCCAGGATGACAAAAGGGATATACACTGGTTTACGTAGTGCAATGCACATGTCAAACAACATGGATTTAAAGATTCATGCAGTGCAGCCATTATCATAAATAAATCTGTTCTGAGAACTAAGTATAAATTATAGGGTAGATATTTAAAAGTTTCTTCCTAATACAGAGAAACTACTTGGTGTTTCAAAGTATTAGTCACTGATTTTAGGAAAAAAAAATGATTATTTAGAGGGATTATTTTACAA
>NW_004955428.1:6728515-6734713 GCF_000276665.1 Chinchilla lanigera
CATTCTTCACATACTGTCTGAGCACCAGAGAGAGAAAGGGAGGATATGGAGAGAGAGAGATACTTTACTAGGTCGTGCCTGCTGTGAACCCCGTCTTCCAACCTGGCCTCATCTCCCATCTCCAAGCCAGTTGTAGTGCCCCTGCAATTCAGTCACCTTCTACAGGCTCGTCCTTTGGGGGACATCTGTACGTGAAGCATGGTACTTTAATAGTAGCTATTGCAGAGTGTGGTATAAGCAATTCAACAGTAAATTCATGGTTTGTACCAAAAGTGGAAAGAGTTATTCTGCTTTTGCCTTGCTATATTCTGTCTTGTATTGTTCCTGCCTCATATGATTTCAGTGTAGAAATGGAATGTTAACACATATGAATACAGTCAAACATAGTTTAACGTGATAAACATTTGCTTTGTACTATCACATAAAAAGCAGCATGTCTAAAATAATATTCACTTCTCTTATAGTGTCTTTCCCATATATGCCATTTATAAGACATATGGTTTGTCTGTAAGGTTGAAAGATACAGAGAAATTCAAAGTGTGAATAATGCTGTTTATTCTCACTTTATGTTTTTTCTAATTATAGCTTTTATTGTAAACTCTTTGTCCGTAGTTTTTCTTTGGTTAAGTTAGTCTATACATTTATCCATGATTTATAAATGAGCAAATCTCTTCCTTTATTAGTTCATTGAAAGGAACAGTTAGTGCTTATATTGTTTGATCAATTTTGCATGCCTATATCTTACAATCTGAGAAACTACATTGAAAATAGCAATATGCAGTATGATACTCATTGTCAATTTCCTATGTTTTGAAATTCTGTATTACTTTTATTTTTGAAATTCTGTATAATTTTTCTTTCCTTGTTTCTTTCTTTCTTTTTTTTTTTTTTTTTGAGGTACTGGGGATCAAACTCATGACCTTGCGCTTGCCAGGCAGGTGCTTATGCCACCAAGCTATATCCCCAGCTCGTTTTCTTTCTTTATTTAAAAATAACTCATATTCAAGTCTGTTAGTACAGGGGTAATGTATGAAATAATATCTAAAACACATGTAAGGTGCTTATTATAAATGAATTACATATATTGTGAAATCACAGCTAAGGATTTAAAACTGTATTATGACTGATTGTTATTACGTTCCATTGTACACTTGAAGCGGTCTATTCAAATAAGCCCATCTCTCCTACCATCCCTCTAGGTAATCCACTTGTTCTGTTACTTTATAGCAGTTCCTATTTATTCTATCTCAAAGAAAAATATTATCAATTTAGATTCAAAGGCTGAAGGTATTATGTGTTCAGGAAATCCCAAAGCTAGCCCAGTTTTGCTTCATAATTTTATCACAGCAGGCAAGAATATGCACTAAATTTTTTTAAGAGAATAGATAAAAGTAAAAGCAAATGACCAGAGAGAGAAACCAGCAGGATTCCTGAAGAGCCCATTATCTTTCTATTAAAATGCTAGACATGCTTCCAAATGCTATTTTTAAGAGTGATTTATATTCAATAATACTTTTGATGTTAAATTTTAAATTACATTATTTTCTGCAAGAGCCATTGATTTTCAATGCAAAGCTTTCTACTATGAAACTTTATAGGCATAATTTCTATTAATGCCCTAAATTTGGTAATATAGAATGTATTCTGATTAAAATGCTTAAGTACATTCTTTAGTAAAACAAATCTTTTAAAAATTCACATGATTTAGGAATACACTTATATTTCTGAATTTATAGGAGAGAAAAATATCAGCAATCACTAGTTACTTAATGAAATTTTATTAACTTTATGGAATCCAAATTAAATATTATAAACATATAAATATATGGAAGACTGTAGATTAGAATTAGATTAAGAACAAGAATTTTAATAATTAACATTTTACTGTCATTTTTTTGTTTCATAATGTGACATATTTGTCTCCAGTTTACATAGAGTAGGAATGGGGTGTTTTTACTCAGCTAATCAATATTTAAAGAAATCTGAGAATACAGGATTACATGTTCGTATTATTTATGGGAGCATAAAATGTGTGACATTCAAGATAAGATGTCAAAAAGGCAGATGAGAGCAGGATTGTCAATTTAAAATGAAGCATTTCCTGGCTATCTTTATGATGCCTAATTCCCTTTTTCTCAAGTTGCCACCCATACAAAATTTTTAAATTACACTTGATCTCCCAATAAATACAATAACAACGTTGTATATTCCACCTAACATGGTAACACTGTCATATGTATGAGTGGAAATACAGTAGTAGCTCTTTCTCCAGAAGCAGATGAAAAGCCCTTGGATGATGTTATCTCCTCAACACCCACTATATAGTATGATGTTAGGTTAACACACAAAAATGCAGTGATTCAAAGTGAGCATGTCTTATATTACATGATAAGGGATAGAGTGCAACACGGTTTACTCACCAAAGCTGACCTGAATGTACCCACCGTGAACCATCCAGCCATCCAGTAATGTTGAGCAACTATGAGTCCCAGATGTGAAATAATTCCTCAGGGTGACCCACCTGATCTCTGGGAGTCAATATTTTATATGATTATACTGAACAGCTTCCACCAAGGAAGGAGTAGTCCTTTTTTTATTGGAATAGACACAAACTGGTTTCTTTTACATGCAGTGCTTTTACAAAATCTATTATCTGTAAATCCAGAAGACCATGCCTTATCCCTTAGTCCACACAGGATTGCTTCTAACCAAGGAAATGATTTCACAGCCAGTAAAGTGAGGCAATAGGCCTGCGTTCATAAATTCATGGGTCTTACCATGCTCTCCTCCATCCTGAAGCAGCTGTAATCACCGAATGGTGATATCATGGAAATCTAAAGTAATATTCTTTAGAAAATGATATACTGTTTTCAGTTTCCACTGTACCATGGTTCCTCTCAAAGTCAGGAGTTACAGATTGAGAAAGTAGGAGTGGAAGTGGTAGTGACATCACTCACAGGGAGCAAAAGGCAGGCATAAGTTCCTGTGCCTGCAACCTTATGCTGCAAGGACCTCTTCATTCCCAAGGGAAGAATGCTTGCTCCAAGAAAGACAACAGTGATTCCATTGAAAAGAATGTTAACATTCCCTACAGGATTCATATGTCTCCCAAAGAAGGGACTTAACTTGCCTACTGAGCCATTGATTCTGAATGCCCAGAAGAAATTAGAGCACCACAAAGCAATGGAGGTAGGAAAGAACACATCTGGAATATAGAACTCCAACAGGGTATCTCTCAGGACTGTTGGACTCTATGAATAAAATCAGTGAAAAAATTTACCAACCTAATTCAGAAATGATTCCTAACAGCTTTAAATCTCCTCAAATGATGATTTTGGAATTTGCTTCACCTCATCAGGTAAAGAACTACAGCAGTTGAGGTTATTGCTGACAATAAAGGGGCTATGTAATAGGTAAATGGAAAAAAAAGTAGTTATAAACACCAGCTATCATCACATGACCAACTCAGACATGAGCACTCTAATTTTCATGACTATTTTCTCCTTTTTATGAATGTGTATATGTGAAAATGTATCAAATATCTTTGTTTTCTAGACTTCTTTTTCTCCTTATTCTGTAATATATGGTGTATTGACTTTTTACTGAAATCTTTAAGAATTGTTAATTTTATATCACGATATTTAAGTTCTGAAATACAAAGAGAGTGAAATTGAAAAAAATAACTTTACATCACCCAGGAAAAGATTTAGCCCATTTTTTATTGTTTTCATGATAATTGTGTTATGGTGAACAGGACCTTGTTATAGTATTTATTTGAATATTAATGTTTAAGGAAACATGGTGATGGGTGCTGTGTTGACAAGAGTAGATTCTTGATGGTTTAGTTTATGAGACAATCTGGCCCAGCCATAGTACTCATATATTTGGCCAAACATTATTCTAGATTTTTTTGGTGAAAATGTTATTTAGATGCATTTAACACTTAAATCAGTCAGTAGAAGTAAGGCAGAGTATCCCCTATAATGTGAGTAGATTTCACCCATCAGTCAAAAGCCTTAAGAGAAGAATGAATGACCTCTTCAATGAGGAGAGAATTTAGCCAACTGCCTTTGGATTAGAACTGCACACAGACTCTCCCTTGTGTCTCCAGCTCATCAGACTACTCTCCCAGGTTTGGATTTGCCAGCCTCTACAATCCAATAAATCAGTTCTTTAAAAGAAATACCTATCCTCACTCAGTCCCTCTGTCTTTACACATTTGTGTGTGTTCATAGGTGTGTACATGTATACATGTGTGTTCTAAGTCTTAATGTTTCTTTTTCTCTATAGAATGCTAACTCAATTCGTTTCCTAGCAATGCACAATGCTACTTCCATATCAACTTTGGATTTTATTCCATTTAACCAGCTTTAACCACTTTGACTTGGAAATAAAACTCGACTTTTTCAAAAGTTTCATGGCTATCTGTGACTCTTACAATTAAGAATATCAGCTTGTCAAGTTATGCTAAACTTCCTGGAGAGATTTCATTTGAATGCCTATGAAATTTTTTACTTGGAGAAAATAATTTTCCCTTTAGCCCATCTGTTAAATTTTCCTCATTACAGGTCTTCTCAATATCATTTGTAAATTCTGACTCTGAACTCACTGTTGGTGATTTTCTTGGTAGTTTCATGTATCATGAATTTGAGAAGAATTTATAAAGCAAGGTTTTATATTTTTCCTAGAATGAAAGATACCATCTTTCATAATCTTTGCTGTTGTTGATGAGCTACTGAGGATTGAACTGACCCTTTGAGATACAATCAATCCATGTTGTAATAATTAATTAATTAATTAATTTTATTTTAAGATTGAGTCTTGCTAAGTTGCAAATTTATTCAAGCTGTGCTATATCTTGTGATCCTCCTGCCTCAGCTGTCCAGCGTGCTGAAATTACAGGCGTGCACTCGTATACTTCTGCTTCATTTTTTAGGACAGGTTTTCATACTGGTTTTTGAACTCACTATCTACAAAATATTTAAGTGGTGTGGTTTGCGTGTGTGCATTGCCTGATGTTCATGATTTTTCAAGGGTGATTTGTTTGTAGCTTATATCCTGGAAGACTTTAGGACTCCTTTGTGCTTCCCTGAACTGATGAGCAGAAGTTATTTCTTTTTCTTTTTCACACAAACACATTGGACCTCTACTTCTTTGTTGGTAGCACTTTCAATAAATTTACACATCAGCTCCTTCACAATAAACTTCTGTCATGCCTCTGATTTTACTGATCATAACTATCAGAGTTTTACTTAACATTCTGGTTTGCATTTTCTCAAAAAATCACCTTTGTCTTAATTTTAAATACTAATTAGTTGGAACTGACCACTTAGTACAGTACTTTAGAAATAAATGTCTTGGACTTAACAAAGAAATACATTGTTTCCTGAACTCCACTCTTTTCATAAATAAAATATAAAGAGTGAAATAATATCTCTTCACATTTGGTTTAGATACCTTATGTAGAATCTTACAACTATTTAAAAAATATAACACTCTTAATAAGTAGGTAGTGTCATCGCATTTTACCTATTTTATTCAAGTCTTTAAGAACAAGGGAAGAAAAAGAAAAATATTAAGAGTTTTAAGCACATTTACTACAGGTAATTTTCTGCTGTTCATTCTCAAGGATGTAGTACAGAAGAAAGATGTGAATCAATCAAGCTAATAAGCTGTTATAATAAATTGTGTGTGCACATGCAATTAAGAGAGAGAGAGAAAGACAGAAAGAGGAGAGAGAAAATGGTTTCTAAAACTCGTTCACATATTCTGCACTTATCTTCAAATAAGAAAATGTACTTGTAGTAATGTAGAAAGAAAATCTCAGTCTACCAGACTAGCACATCTCTATGGAATATTGATGTATAACTTTGAAGTTCTGATAATACCTTTTGATGAACATGAGAAAAGGTTATGTTATTTTTCAAAACCCCAATACTAGGGGCTGGGGATTTAGCTCAGCGACACAGCACCTGCCCGGCAAACACGAGGTTGTGAGTTCGATTCCCAGTACCAGAGGAAATAAGGAGCAAAACAAAAAACAAAGAAAAAACCCAATACGGAGAATCCACAATTTTATCTAAAAGTATCAGCTCATGTGGGTTATGGGGGCCCACACCTGTAATCCCAACACTCAGGAGGCTGAGGCAGGTGGACTGCTGTGAGTGTGAGGCTGGCCTCGGCTACATAGTGAGTTCA
>NW_004955428.1:6735568-6757014 GCF_000276665.1 Chinchilla lanigera
TAAAAAGTAAGCTATATCCCTCTGTACAATGTTCATTTTCAAAGCATTTTAATAAAATCAACCTTATGAATGTCATTGCATTATATGACTTTTGTGTGGTTAATAGACTGACTGTTGTTAGAATCGGGCACTACTGCTTCATCTTCTCTTCTTCATCTTCTGTAAAACCCACAGATATAAGTATCATAAGTAAGCATATAGCTACATTTTCAAATAATTGTTATACAAACTGATGCTTGAGAATTGTGTTTTTAGGATCTCTTTTATTTTGACAATTAATGTTCTATAAACTATAACATGTAAATAAAACCAAGGTGGCAGTGACATTATGTATATTTTAATTAATCTTCACAATCATCGTATTTAGCATTGTCATGAAAAGAATTACATAGCTGAAGCAATTTACACACTGTCATGCTTCAGTAAATTAAAGGTTAAATTCAATCTCAGGTCGTCTGCCTAGAAGGCACTTGACTTTGATCACTGTATGTATTGGTCATATTGAAATAGAGACATGTAACCTATGCTTTTCCTAAACTTGTACAGCAAGCTATAATTCTGTCCACATTTTCTTCCTTTCAAAATACAGTGGTGTATAAATACTATATTTTCATTGTAAAATATGCGCTTAATTAAAATAATACGATTGCCTTTTCCTATTTTTTTTTGCATTTCACACTATAGTATTTATAACCCAATGTATCCTAATATACATTGTTAAATATGCGCTTAATTAAAATAATACGATTGAATTTTCCTATTTTTTTGCATTTCACACTATAGTATTTATAACCCAATGTATCCTAATATACCATCTGCCTTTCACTGATCTTTACTTTGGTTTCATTGCATTTCTTATAAAAACATATACCACATTTATTTGCCTTCATTCGTTGAGCCATAATACTCATGTTTGGAGTATACATACCTTCATGGTATATTTTCCTCTATAGATTTTCTAAAAGGTACAATAACTTCACTAGATATGGTCGTTGTTGTGTTACACCTTTTCATTTGAAAGGTAGGAATACATCCTTGCCATTCAATGAATAAACAAAAACTTATTTTATTGCATGATAGCATTTCACCATTAATTTGATTTTAGTTTCAGGTATCTTCAGCACTCCTGTGAATTTTTTGACCACTAAATGAGACAAAAAAAATCAGCCCAACCGTATTTATACATTAAAGAACATTTTACTTTTAGTCCAGTTACAAACCAGTATCAATCTATCATCTGGAAGCATGGATATTCTCCTAGTGATAATGAATGTAACAAGTTAGATTGGGCCTAATCTTTATCGAGTGAAGATCTATTAAAAATAATGATATGATGATAACATTAATTTGGTTGATGCTGATATTCCAAATCAGTGCTGTAGCTAAAGGCAGCCGTAGGATTTGTACTGAAAGCCAAAGTAAATTGGGGCAGTTCCCCTAACAGTATAAATTAGTCAGAACCTTGGAGACATAGGTATATTTTAGGAATGAGGCACTGAACTCTTTTTCTAAGAATTATGTCACCTTAATTCAGTAATTTGGTATGCCTGAGGGTTTGCATGTATTTTAGAGATACTGTAATGAAGCGTGTGAGTATTCATTTAAACACAGAAATCCCTCAAGAATAAAAGCCATACTAATTCACTGGAAGTGCTATCATTTTCAGAACGTTTCTAGAAGTAAAACAAACTTATAGTAGCTGAGTTAGGTACATTATTAGGACCAGATAAGATGAAATAGGTAAAATGTGCTAAAGAAATCATTGAAAATTAGGTCATTCACAAATATATTAATAAAAACTCACTAAGTTTACAAACAGAAGCACCATAGAGTTTATGCATCTTTGTCTTTTACACTTGGGACTCTCTGGCTTGGATACACTTATACCCACAGTTTTTAAGATTTTAAACCCTGTAGGTTTTTAATGGTCCAATTTAAATGTTAAACATAACAAAGATTTTAAAACTGAAGTAATTTTCTGTGCCTCATATAGTAGTCTGAGAATTCATAGACATGCTGTACTGTATTGTTAAAATTAAAATTTAATAAATAAGAAGGTATTTTACAAATTATGAACATTATTTTTAAAGTCATAACCATAGTTTAATTGAAAGCAATGACATATTTTTAAATTATAAGGTGTTTGCTTAAGCTATCTTTCCTTATGTTTACCTGCTTCAATCTAGGTTAAGTTTCCTTTTATCCTATACTAGGTCTTTTCAACACTAGTCAGTTTTACTACATTTGTGTTTAATTATGAGTTTTGCTCTCTCTTAATAGCATTTAGAAGTAGCTACAGTGCAAAATGCCTAGATTTTGGAGTTACATGACTATATTCTAACAGTCTGGCTTATTTTGTGATCTAATCCCTGATAACTTTTTCTTTTCTTTTCTTTTTTACTTGGTAAGTATTATTTTCTCTTTTCAGTCATAGACATTGCATATACATATCTACAGAACATGATTATAAAGCTGTAAAAATTCTCTTTTCTAGTTACTGGTAAAAGTATGCACAATAAGAAGAAAATATATATTTATCCCATTCTCATTATACGTATTTTAATAAAGTGCATATATGTTTCTACTTTCTAAACAGTGTATACATATTTTCTTACTGCTTTAATAAATGTGTTTTGATTATAGTTTTAAAGTGAATATTACCTAATAGATGCTAAATTGTGCTATTGATGACTGCTAAGTTTGATTCATTGTCTACGGTTTTCGAAATTAGAGCTAATGGTTTTTTTTGTTTGTTTGTTTTTGTTTTTGTTTTTGTTTTTCTCCGGTACCGGGAACCGAACTCACGAACTTGCACTTGCCAGGCAGGCGCTTTTGCCGCTGAGCTAAATCCCCAGCCCCGAGCTAATGTTTAAAAAGTCATACTGGGGAGAAAATCAGTGGGCTTGTATGTCACATTTACACAAAAATGACTGTCAATGTGAAGGATCTGTATTGGTTCCAAAGTGATCTCTAATGGAATAATTTTATGCTCCGAAAGAATATATAATGCTGCAAGTAGGAAACCCGTAGGCTGTGTCCATTCGTTGTAAACATTTAAGTAGTGGAAATGTGAAAATATAAGCCTGGTGCTCTGATTTACATTTAAGTAACTAGAGAGTTGTTTTGATTAATATAGTTTCACTAGTATCATTCAAGCCTTGTATGTAAATTCAACCCATGTTAGGCCAGGAAAAAGCTCTCCATGAGGAGGATATGTAAAAATTATTTTTTCATACATTTTAATTCATGAGCTAGTGCCTAGAGTATTTGTTTTTTCCTAGGACACAATATACCTAAACATTACTAGAGATAGTAGGGGCATGTTTACTTTAAAATAAAATGTCCCTGTCTTTCTGCAATTAATATAATCATCGTGAATATACTAATTAAAGTGCAGAGTTTTTACGATGTCGACTGCAGGTGGAATATTAATCTATATGCACTGATGTTGTAATCTATTTTTCATTACAATGAAATAATTGAGTCTCCGTATTTTACAAAGACAAGTTTGTTTGTTTCACTCACAGTCCTGGAAGTGTAACCTCCTGGGACCTCATGTGGAAATGACTGTGTAGCCAGCAGGGTCTTAAGGCAGTGCAGATCACATGACAAAAGATGGGAAGTGGGCATGCGTGTCTGTGTGCTCTCCTTCTTAGAAAACCACCTAGATTCCTCCATGGGTTTATATCCTAATAATCTTATCTAATAACTTCTCGAAGGCCCCACCTCTAAGGACCTTAGTTTCAATCTTCATACCACCTCAAAATGAGGACTAAATGTCAACGAAGAACGTGAAGAACAACTAACCAATATCCTAATCCTAACAATTTGGACACGATGATCTAATTGGATCTTAATAAATCATTGTGAAAAGGAATTTCTCAATTTGGACACCAATTCATTTTTCTAAATAGTTTGATGTATATTTTCATAGCAAAATCACACTGTAGTAACCTAAATTTTAATCTAGCAGTTACTCTTAAAAATTAAATTTATGCATCGATACATATTTGATAATGAACTTACACATAACATAACAATATGAAAAAATATTTGGGCAGCATCATTACTGATCATTATAATCATAATTTTTAATCTACCAGGTGATTTTACTCTATGTTAAAGAAACAGAATTAGCAATGCACTGATATTACAGCCTTTCGATGATGAGAACAAAATAGTGAAAGTGAAAATTCATGTTTACAAGAAAATTGATTTGAAACTGAATGAATGATATAAAAATCAATAAATCTAAAAATGTGTAGTTATATATGTAATGTATACATTTACTTTAAAATAAACAGAGATTTGATTTGTCCACATTACATCCTATCTTCTAAGCATTAAACCTATATATCCTCAGTGCTTCTTTTCAGTGCATGTATGTGAGTGTCTAAGAGTGAAACTTTCCAACTTGTTTATTAAATCATCCCTAGGCAAATGGAGAGTACTTTAGATACTTTAAACTGCATGTTAAATAAAATATCCAATTTGGAGTATACACTGTTTCTGTGAATAGTTTTATAAACTAGGTTATTAATAATCCATATTACTAAATACAATTATTACAAAGGGATCATATTAAAACAATCTCACTGTATTTTATTGATGTGTGTAAATGTTATTTAATCTTGTTTGATTGAAGGATTCTGAATAATAGTGTGCCAGAAGAAGTAGAGGACAAATTATTCTGCATAAAGGGAAGGAAAATAAACCTTTCCTAAGAATTATGATTATTCATTTTAATACTTATTTTAAAATTTCCACTATAGTACTGTAAAAACATTTTAATCAATATTTTTTCATTTGGTGAGTGGAAAAATACCTGTGTGTATTCTTACAGTGAAATATATTTTCAATTGTAAAAAGAAAGGCATAATTAAGCCACAAGTAAGAACAGATGAAATTTAAAAGTATACTGTAAAATAGAAAGAAAATTTGAATAGATAGCTATGTGATTATAATTATGTGACAGTCTAGAAAAAGCAAGTATACATTCATGGTAAATGAACCAGTAGCTACTCTGAGTTGCATGTGGGAATCTTGAATAACACAATCACAAAAAAATTGTTTAGAGGAGTGGAACTATTTTTTTATAGTTCTATAATTGAAGATATATGATAATATACCTTTGCAAAAACACATAGATCTTTATATGTGATCCCTATATCTTGCAAATTTTTAGAAAGCAAGCAAGCAAGCAAGCAAGCAAGCAAGCAAGAAAGAAAGAAAAAGAAAGAAAGAAAGAAAGAAAGAAAGAAAGAAAGAAAGAAAGAAAGAAAGAAAAAGATATATGAATGTGACTAACAATTCAAAACTTCATTGATTGTGTGGACAATAAGGTACCTTGTAAATGAATGGCATTTTTATGACCAAAGGCTAAGCACCCTTCACATATACTATGTAACTGACAAAGCTGTTTCCCATACAGGTACAAGTTAACAGGGCTGATACTACTTAGGAATACTAGAACTGAAGATAAAAATGTGAGATGATTTCTCATTAATGGAGCAGATTATAACAAGAAAGGAAGAACAAGCTGTAATTGTCCAGTGTGTTAATTGGCTAGAGTTGAAATCATCGTTAAGAGCTAGGACAAGAGACTATACATAGCCCTCAATGTCACATACTAAAGGACTCCCTATTTTAAAGTAAGTTCTACCACTTAACTGTACATCACTTCACACCAGATCAAGGACCATTAGGGTTAAACCCATTGATGACATCACAGTTTTCATGCTCCAATCACTTCACAAGAGCATCGCCTCTGGACAGTGCAGTTATGAGGACCAAATCTCCAACACATGACACTTTGAATGACATTCCAGGTACAAACCAGAACAGATAGTTTAATACAAAAATATTTGTATCTATTTATACATGTGTATGTTTCTTTATGATCTTACAGTAGTGGTATGAACAGTACCAAGGGAAATTTATGTGACCATTAGTCATGATTATCAATTGAACTAGAATGACTAGATGATGAGTTAATCATATTTCTGTGTATTTCTGAGCGCTTCATGGGTCATGACTTGAGGGACTGTGTTTGATTCTTAAACCTTTCCTGTGGTGTGCATATTCAAGCTAGTTCTGATTCCTGGCCATTATGAAGGAAACAACTTTACCCCAGTATATCTGTCTGCTATAACATTTCTACCTTGGAACCAGCTAATGTTTTACTGAACTTTCTGAAACTATTTGCCATATTAGCCTCTTGCCCTTTAATTTGTATGTGTTGAGTATTTTTTCTCAGCAATAGAAAAACTAGTAGTAATGTGGATATCTATCACTCAGATGTTTTCTTTTTTCCTCTTCTTCATTTTCATTTTTGTTCAATTTCACTTTCAATAAACTAAGTCTTGAATTACAATGAAATCTCTGAGAAAAAGTAGAGAAACTAAAGGCTTCCCAAATTTCTAACAGGCATAGATTTTTAAAATGAGAGAGGAGCAAACTAATGATATAAAAGTGGAAATATATTACATATACAATTACTTATCCCAGAGACGTTAATTGTTTCAAGTCCCAATAACACAACAAGCCAATTCATTTAACAGTTTAAGGAAAAGTCCTTCCAGTTATTGAATTGGAAAAAATAAAGGTTATTCTTTTTACAAATCTATTGAGAGACTAAGGAAAAGGTGTACCAAAAATAATACATACAAAATTATAGATCTTGTATATGACCGATTTAAGAATTTAGACAGGAAAGACAGAAGATGAATCTGGAGTATTTTTAAGTACCATACAGTAAAACAATGTTAAAAAAAAGATGAGTATATGTCAAAGTACAAAAGGAAAAGATAAATAATTATTTATTCATAAAAGAGGAGTCAAAAGGCGATGAAAGATATTGTCATTTAATGAAAGGATTCACATTATATCCATTTTATCAAACAGAAATAATTAGATATTTCCCATGTACATAGTGATACCACATTCTTTTTTAAAGAGAAAAAATAAAAATAACAATAAAACACAATTCCAAAACAGGCTAGTAGGAGAGGTACAATATGTTTAGATAGTGGAAGAAGTGGATAAGCTACCTAGCGTGGTATAGAGTTAAAATTCTAAACAGGTATCTTGAGAAATAGTATTGTACATAATGAAATGGGTACAAGTATTTCCATTATATTTACGGGAGCTACGTGTAGCACCTGCCACTTAGTTCTTTAATTTCTATTCTTAAAGTTATAATGATTCCAAGAATTGATTTTGTTGAACAGTTTGTTTATGAAACTGGTGATGTCTGCCAAATTAAACCATTTCTAAGAAGAGTGCTCATTTATCTTCCTTGGATTTCAACCAAACACATTTCAGAGATAATGACATAATGTAACTGCAAAACTTTAGCTTGACTGGCATAAGGTTTAAGTAGAAATATTCCATCTAGATATATATTCATATCCATATCCATATCTATGTCTATTAGGCATGCTGCCCATTTTAAAAGACTGATCCTTAGAGTAGATGATCTCAATTTTGCCTGCACACTGGATTCACTTGGGAAGCTTTAAAATATACTAGAGGTATTTGGATTAATCTGTAGAAAATCAGATTTACTTGGTGCTGAATCAAGATTTACTTATTGGTTCATAGCTACTAACATTTTGAAAAGCTCCAAGTAATGCTAATATTCAAGGAAAATTATAAAGTTTGTGTTTCAGTATTTCAAGAAGGCTTGAGGATGATCTTATATTAGATTTGACAAGATTATGTATGTCCAAACATTGAGTGGTGTCTTTTTTGGGCATGTTTTTAAAAATCTGAGTCAATGACATAAGCACATTGTGACTTGATTTTACAAATTCACACTTTGAATCTGCAATTTAAACTGCTTCAGTATTATTTTCTAGTGTAATCCACAAGTATTCTTTCCAATTTTTGACTTCATCATGCACTAATTGTACTATTGATATTAAAGAAGCATATTTATCATGAGTTCTAGCCCTGGTACCAAAACAAAAATGAACAAACAAACAAAAAACAGAAAGAGGCATATTTATTAATATCCATTAAATGCATATAGATACAGTACCAAGCATTACGTAAACAGCTCTTTGAGGAAAATAAGGCTCTGATTTATAATGTTTTGTAATTTCCATGACTTTTTTTTTTAACTCTGCCTACTTTAAATTTATCATACGATGTCAACCAGTTCATGAATTTCCTAGAGATCTAATACTCAGCTCTTGCAAACTTGGAGCTGCATCCACCAGTGCCAGCGATACTGCATATGGCGAGCCTTATGTGAAATGCTAAACATTCTTAAAGAAATATGTCAGTGCATCTTCAAGACCACACAATGATAAGGTAACAGTTCAAAAAGTTTGAATTCCTAGCAGAGAAATAAAAAGCTTGGAAAAGATTTAAGTTATTCAAGACAAATCATACAGCAACCAACTACATATAATTTTGGACTCTTGTTATGAATGAGACAATATTCTTTTTACTATAGATTTATGAGAGTCTTCATAAACCTTCAAAACTCTATCCCCTTGGAAGTTCAAAAAAAAATCAGTAAATCAATATATAGGAAAAAGTTCATGGTTAATAGGAACTATGAGGAAAATTGGGTTAACTGTATGGCAGAGATTGGTTGGTAGAGGAAGCTATGTTAGACTGGACTCTAGAAGATTTTTCTGACAAGTCTCACTGGAACGGAATTGTGTGGGAGGTGTACAAGGTAATAATGCTCTGGGTGGGGGATTAGTGTTAAGAAAAATTGCTGCCAATGTCCTAAATGCTATCTAACCCAGAGATATCTCCTGTATAACTAAGAATGTAAATGCAAGCAAAAGAAAAAGAAAAACAGGAAGCAAATGCTAAAGGGAGAAGCCCTAGAATGCTGTAAGCTGAAACTGATGACAGAGAATATTAGGAGCTCAGTGGTCTGAATATTGATAAACGTGAAGACAGTAGAAGCCAGGTTTATCAGATTTCATATGGGAATAAGGACTGTAAAGGTAAATGGACTAGAGGCCATAAATATTTCATCTGTGCAAAGAATTCTTCGCCAATCCTTACGTTTTGTCCATAACTTAAGACACTGAATGAGGTTGAATTTAAAGTCAGTGAAGCAGAGAAAATTTCAAGGTAGATCAGTATTTAGTCTGTTGTAAAGTTATTTCAAATATAAAGTTAGGGCAAAGGAAAGTGTGATTCCTGAAAAGATTAGCATTAAAAAGAAGTACAATGTTTGTATGAAAACTATGGGGAAAATGTCTTGAAAGTATGTCAGGAACTGTGCAGATGTCAACCCCTGTGGGCTCTAGGATGCAATGCTGAAAAGATTTTGTTGAAAAAGTGATTCTATGGAAAGCACTCTCAAGAGACTTGACTCCCACATATTTCACCATGTTTAGCCACATTGGCACTTAGAGGCTGCTTTAGCCATGGTCAAATTGAGTCATGTTGGATTCCACCTAGATTTCAAAGGAAGACCTGGGAAGTCATGCAGTGAACTTCTGAGAGGAAAGGGGCAAAGCTGTGGCAGTGAAGCTGAAGTTGCAATGTAGACCCAGGAATTTGGAAATTCCAGGACCATGGAATATCTTTTCAGGATAAAGCTAACAATGAGTGAAGCCAGCCCAAGAGACAGGCCATGTAGTTGGCACTAGCAAAGCCATAGGGAGAGGGCCACCTACATCCTTTGTAGTTCACATCTCATCACAGCCTGAGCTGGATCCTGGGCATGAAATTTTACAGGAACTCACAGAAAACAGTTTTTCTTGGATCTTAGAGGAAACTTTAGCCTTAAACTTTTGAATAATGCTGGAACTATTAAGATTTTGGCAACTCTTAGAAAGACATTAAATGTATTTTCTTACTGAGGTAGACATGAGCCTGTTGAAGAGCAGGATATAATGTCATGTTTCAGATCTAAAGTGTTACCCTAGAATGTCGTATATGCTGAGGTGGAGCTTTTGGAAAATGAGTAGATCACAAGGACACTATACTCATGTGTACACCGATGAGAGGAGAGTTAACTGTGTTGTTAGGAAGGAGGGCCAGATAGAAAAGTCGGGTTACCAGGGGTGTTATTTGGAAGGGTACATTCTCATCCATAGGTGTTCCTTTTATTTTCTCTTTGTTTCCTGTTTCCCTCTGTGAACAGCTTTCCTCAACAATGCCCCTTCACCAGGCTGTTTTAGCCTATGAGCCACACAACCATGAACTGAACCCACTGAAACCGAGTCAAAATAAACTCTCCTCTAAATTTTAGGTATCTGGTATCTTGTTCAAATATTGGAAAATCTGACTAATACAATATCTAATAAGTAGATATTACTAACTAAAATGAGTGTACATTATATCAGATATTTAAAAAATTGAAATGTTAAAATTGCAGATTTAGTAAGGTAACATTAAACTATCCAGATGGATTTTATAGATGGGCAAGACAGACAAACAGATCCTTGAATTAGCATTATTAACTTTAGAATGGAAATGACAGTACTTTAAGTTTGGAAAGATATGCCATATATGAACCTCTTAATTTTATGACATTGCCAGTACCATGATACTTCACTTTGCATAATATTTTTTGACTATGAAGTGAAAAATAATGGTAGTGAGATTGTCATAAAGCCTATAAATGATCTGAGTTAATTTATGGTATTAACTGTTGCTTAACACGGTCACAAGTGACATCAAAATATGAATATGATAGCCTTTAGCCACTGCTACAAAATACTCAAAATTAATAGTTGATAGAATGAATACAAAATAAAAACATGGTCTTCATTTTTTTATTTTAAATGGGCATTTTGAAATTCCCAACTTCATCAGTTTAATTTATACGTTTTAGACTCTTTTTTGTTAATACTGATTATGTTCATTTTTATGTCCATTTATCATAATTATCTGACAAGTCTAAGGCCACAACAGACAAAAAGGTGGAAGGATTAAATTGCTTAGAAAACTAAAATACTATTTCAATGCTGATTATTAATTATTTGTAAAACTAGACCAATTACAGAAAGCCTCAGTGTACATGTCAATTAATTATTTTAAACCATCAATATAAAAATAAAACAAAGACAACAATTGATTTGTCAGGGACTGAAAAGTTGTTTTATACTATGCTTTAATGGTCATAAAACTTGAAGTCTTCTCCCAAATTCTCCAGAGTGCAAGGAGGCAGTAGTCAACAACATTTATTGGTTTTCCCTTCATGGTACGAGGTGAATCCATAAGCCTACTGTTTGGTGAAGAATACTATGAAGCAACCCTGAGCAGGACTTAAATTAACCAATTAACTTCCCATGTTTACTTGTGAGTCTGTCTGCGGCCTAGGTTCCTTGTCTGGAGATGCGCAGTGGACTCCTAGTAAGTGAACCTCTGTGAGTAACTAATCCCTACTAAGGCCTGTAATGGTGAATGAAACCAGAAAGCCTCAAAGGATAAGACAAGATCACAGCCAAGGACACATGGATCCCATCTCAACTACATAAAGACTATAGCCTTAAGCATCTCATTCCTGGGTGGCTTAATTTAATACCTTATTTGGAGAAGTTTTTGAGGGGTTCCACCCTTCTTGAGTAGTCCACTCCTTTCTTTTAATAACTAAATAGGTATGGGCCACCCAGAGAAGCTTGTGGTTTTAGCCCTGAGAGAATCTCAACATCTGTGAGAGGGCTTTGATCCTCCTGGAACCCTAAAATCATTCTATTTAACTATTTTTATTTAGCCTTCACTGTACACTTATATGGGAGATTACAGACCTAATCCGCCCACACTAACTAAGAGATATTACTGACCTGATAGTTGCAGATTCCTGAAAATATAATTTCACATTTATGGGAAGCTTGTGTGGAATACACATCTGACAGTAGTAAAGAAGCAATACAGTCTATCACTGAGAAATGCCTCTGTTTCTGCACAGATAGTGAAATTTCTCCTTTCTATCAAAACCTAGCCTTCTTTTGCCTCACTGGATGATAAGAGGTAGCATGGAAGTCATATGTGTCTACAATTTTATTCAGTAATTTTTTTTAGAAATTATTTTCAGAAGAAGTCTGATCACAATTGCTAAAATTATGTATTTTGAGTATACATGTATGGGAGTGGTTCATTTTTGGGGTAGCTCTAGACAAGAGGGTTTCAGATGATACTTAGATTACCTTAAAGTGGTGAAAAATATATAAAATCTAACTAAAAATAACAAAAATGAATTGCAATATGGAAATAGATGCTGCTCACTAAATCACAAAAAAGCTGACTAAGCCTCGATAGAAAAAGGATCAAATCAACTTATGGAATATTTGTAAAGAATTACTTCATTATTTTATTTGAAAAGTAAATACTGTTGGGAAGAAGAATTTGGAAAAAAGAGGAAAATCTCAAATTATATAACAACTCTAACTCTTGGCTAGAGATTAGGATTAGGATTAGGACTTTTTTATCAACATTGCAGAGAGTATTTGTAACACATGGAAAAGTGTTCTATTTGTATTCTCTGGATCATAGGTTTTCCTGGTGCTAAGGTAAGAATGAGAACAGGATTCTTCAATGACCAACAATTATTCATCACTGAGATGCTTATAAAGCTAGCAATCATCTGCTAGTCAGGTGGTATGATTATCAATCTTGTTTTCTTATCTTTTGTGGAGATATTCTATTTATGGTTAGTGGGTCTAATTGCTTATTTTGTTTTTGTGTGGTAGGGGAACTTTGTAGAGAGCTAACCAGTTACCATGATCTAGACCTATCTTTTATAATGTTTTCTCTTACAGAAAAATATTTAACATAAGGAAATTATTTTAGTGAGCATATTAGTGACCTCTGTCATCTGAAGTAAATATATGAAAATTTATTTTGACCAATTCCCTGAACAAAAGCATAAAGAACAAGGTAGGAAAAAAAAAGAATAAATAAGAATAATAATTAATAGTGTTTGTTTTTCTCTTTTAATTTCTTTAACCAATGAATTTTGAGATATGTTTATTTGAATGGATATTAATGAAAGCATTATAGTATTAGACATTTAAAAATACACACAATTCTGTGAATGGATATTCTAAATACAGCCTACTAATCATCTGATGAGATCGGGCGCATTCAGGGTGGTATAGACTGATCTGAAACATAGACTGATCTGAAACAGGATTATTAAACAATATCAAAACCAATGATGTAGGTAGGATGATGCAGTGGGGAAATAATTGCTATTAACATTTGTAAAAAGTGTTGAAGTGTCAATCAAAAACAATAGGCAAATAGAATTTTTAATGGAGATAAATCTTAAATATAAACAATAAAAAACTGGCGCATTTTAATATTGGTAGCAATAAATATTTTATAGCAAACAAGGTTTAGTTTCAAAGAGTTCAAACTTAGAGATGTATTTTATTACTATTGGGAAGATAAATTATCTAATGTTATTACAACAGAAGAAATAGAAATGATAAATAAAAATGCCCCCAGTTTTACACTCATAACTTTAATTTTGGCTATGTATTCTGTAAAAGTAAAAGCCTGTATAGAAACTATCAAAGTAAAAATGCTTATTTCCAATGTGTTTGTATGAACTGAATAAAGGACACACACAGATCCAGTGGTATCTCAGTTCCTGAACTTATTTTTTCTATGAGTCAGGTCACAAACCAAATTCACTGAGAACTAAATCAAATTTACATATAAGGTCAACATGAACCCTAACCACTGAATTTGATTTAGTTCTCATACAATTTTTTTGCAACCAGAATTCTTGAAGAATTAAATTCATGAACTGAAGTACTATTGTAAGCTGGATGTCTGTGAAGAGGGGAGTACTTAAAATCATTGAAGAAACTCGTCATTTAGAATCACATGCACCTTCTAAAATAATTAATCATTGTAATGCTTGACACACTGTGTCAACTTGACAAGCTTATAAGTTTAACTAAGTGATTCAGCAGGGGGCCAAGGTCCTCACTTTGTAAACATCTGGAGCATAGAAAAGGATCACATGGAGATGATGTGAGCTAATAGCTGGTTCACAGTAGAAGGGAGGAAAAGAAGCTTGCTCTCCCCTGGGGCTCTTGCTGCTTTTGCTGTCTTCTTCCATCTAGAACTGTTGCCCCTTGCCATGCCACCCTGACTTGGAGCCAGCTGATTATGACTGAAACCTCCACAAACTGTGAGCTAAATAAACCTTTCCTTCCTTAATTTTGCATGTTGAGTATTTGTCTCAGCATTGCAAGAAAAGTAACCAACACAATCATAAGCCTTTTTAATTAACTTTCAGATACAGTAAAATCTTATTTTGCAAGCATAATTTGTTCTAGAAACATGCTTGTAACCCAAAGCACTTGTATATCTAAGCTTATTTCTCCACGAGGAATAATGGAAATTCTCAGTACTCATTCCACAACCCCAAAATATTCATATAATGGTTAAAATATAACACAAAGTAATAAAGGAAATATAAAATATAAAAACAAAATAAGCTGCACTTATTTGGAAACCTTCATGGATGCCATGAGGGAGATAAGAGAGAAGAGGGTTATTATGCAGGATGACTTTTACTATCATCACTAAAGGAACCACTGCTACCTATTGACTAAATGAAATCTTTTTCTCTTTGTGTATTTTTAACAAGGAACTGATTCAATAACACTTGCTTTTGCCTGTCTCTGATGATGTTATGGATATGTGATATAGCATTGTCTTTAAACAGATTCATTATTCATATTGCAACAGCCTTATTTAGGCAATGCTTTTCTACCAAGTATCATACTGTCCCCCACATTTTCCACATCTCCATAATTTCATTTGAAGTGAGGGATTTCTCTGCCTTTTTCTACTCCTCTGTAAGCAAAATTTTCTCCATAATCTCTTGTTATTAAGAGGTGCTCACCCACAATTCCTCAGAGAGAGAGAGAGAGAGAGAGAGACAGAGAGAGATACAGAGAGATAGAGCGAGCGAGAGAGAGAGAGAGGGTAGGGGAGAGAGTGAGAAGAAGCATTTTTTCAGGTGTGATCATGTGAGGTTCAGTACAACCTATACTTATATTGCAATACATTGCTTATTTATGAAGTTGAAATTTATTATTATATTTTCTCATTTTGCAGAATACTCAAAGATCAATTTACTTACAATCCAAGGTTTCACTGTGTGTAGCATATACATACTTTTATGTACAAAAGCAAGTATCAGACTAATGCATGTGTGTAATCTTCTTTAAAGATTAAATGTGATCCCAAATATGTAAAGCAGCTTTGTATATAAAATGTGATTTTTTTCTGCAGGCCACTGAATTCTGTAAGAAAAGTCATATTGGAGCGATCTTCTGGTTTGCATAATTCTAAGAATTTAGAAAATCTCATACTGCTCTGTTCTTATACAAATTTAACAATGATAGAAAAGACAGGATTTTGAAATAATTTGTTACCAGATCTTCAACCAAATACATATTTACAGATTTCTTATTGCTTCATTTAATGTTTATATAAAATATTTTCTACCTACTCTTAAGAGTATTTCACATCAAAATGTACTAAATTTATCATTGTTTTTTTTCTTCTTGAATTGAACAACCACTGCTTTACTTGTAGGAACAGGACTACAATATTGGACTGGTTTACAATCTCAGAAAAACAGCAAATCAGCAAGAATTCTCATAAAATCAGCATACAATTAAATGTTCTGATCATTTTTTCCTTCCCATTCACATTTTTAGGAAGCTGAAAATTTCTGGTAGGTGGAATTACAGTAATGTTACTTGAGGTTATCCATGTGATTTCAAGTTTTTCTTGGGATTTCACACGAAGGATTAATGAAAATTAGTGTTTTGCCAGACAAACAAAGGTGTACATTAAGGAGGGAAAGAAATCTTGTTCTGTAACTACTGACCATAGAGGAAAGAACTCAGCTCCAGGTGACTGAACATTTTAAGGCAGACTGAGGGGGTCATATAAACTGAAGCTCAATAGAGTCTTAGAAGTGACAAATTACAGTTGGTTATCAAGCATAAATATCATCAGGTCAGCTGTCTGTGAGCTGGCCGTTTTGGAAGTGAGCAGTCCACACGGATTTGCAGACAGTGGCCCTGTCTATTTTTAATGATTACATTTCAGAGGAGTCGCTTTAAGGTGCTTTAGAGACACACTCCAGAGTTATAGGAGCTGCACATACACCTCACAGGGACAAGGAGGGGCCCTAATTGTAAGTCCAGTATTGTAAATACCCTAGGAGAGGGAGGTACATGGACCTATTTTCAGGTGTTAGCTAAAACAAAGAGTAAATTCTCTGGGCAGCAATAATCTTTCCAGATAGGCTTTGTGATCACAAGAGGGTCATCCTGCGGACACAGCCTTATGCTTCTAGAATCCTTGGTGGAGTTTTATCTTTCTTTAGTACAGAGTTGTGAATGAAGTTATTGTGTGGCCAGGAATTCCATCATTTCCAGCTTCAGTTAATTAAATATGGCTTACATGTTTCCACTTTCTATGGAGTATCACAACCAAAAGTAACCCATTTTGGTTTTTAGTGAAATGGTAACAGGTTTCCAATAAGATTATTAAGAATGGGATTCAATTTCATGAAATAAAAGCACTGAGTTCAGTAAAATCAGTTAGTATAAATTTTTGTCACAAAAACCATGTGATTTCTTAAAATCTAGTTATTTTATTGTCTCAACAATTAACTCATATATTCTTGCAAATCTTTCCAGCCTCCCTTCTCTCTTCCATTCATTACAGTGGCGTTTCATTACATCTTGCAAATGAGTTAGTTTGTAAGCAAGTGAACTGAAATAAATGTGGTTTGACTCACTACTTCTCTTTCATTAGGCTAACATGCATTAGATTACTTTTATTAATCCAAGTGTACAGAGTTAAAGGGAGAAACGACTTTTTTTTCAAAAGCATGTAAAATTAAAAACAGATTTGAGGAAATCATCACACTATGATTCAAAATATTGATGCAAGACGCAAGTCGTATTTTCAAAAAATGTTTAGCAACATATATTGCGTGACGAGAAATATTAAAACTTTTGTTGTTGGGGGCTGGGGATTTAGCTCAGCGGCAAAAGCGCCTGCCTGGCAAGCGCAAGGTCATGAGTTCGGTTCCCGGTACCAGAGAAAAACCAAAAAAAAACCAAACAAAACAAAACAAAAAAAACTTTAGTTGTTGGTTTTGTGTTTTGATCCACAATGATAAACGACATCTAAGTTAATGCTTTCTAATTAGCAGAAACAATTTTTGCATGTTATTTAATTGCTGCATAAGTGCTTATTCTAAGACAAATGTGAACATATTTGGATGTAATTAGAAACAAGTAATCCTTTGAAAGGTCAAAAGATAAACATTTTGCAGTTTAAAAAAATGATTACCTATTGTATTCAAGTAGAAAAAGACTGGTGAAATGAAAGTTAATTAAAGCAAGCTGGTTTTAAACTATTTAGAGAAATATTTATGCTTATTTGGCATTTTCCTTATATTATGATGGTCAGAAATTATATCAGAAGGGTAGACAGGGCATTTCTAGATGATTTTTTGAGATTAGTTCTGATATTCATTGCTTGTTTATTTTACTTTGAACTTCTTTATGTCTGTAATCACTTAAAATTTCATAGTGAAATATATGATTTAAATTCTACATTTTTCTTTTACATATGAATATATATCTCAAGATAGTGTCTACTTACAATGTAAAATTTATAGCCATGGAATTTTGTTTAAGCTTATATAATTATACATTAACATGATTGTACCTAGAATGATTTTTATACTATTATACCATGTTCACCTATCTATGAGTATGAATATTATTTTTCTTTTTTCTTGGAAAAAATGATATCTTACTGCACACTACATATATATTTACACTTTGAATTTCTTTATCAGCATAGGTCTTTATCTCAGTAAATTAGAAAATCTATATCAATCATTCTTTGTGGTAAGTACATGGTATTCCACAGCAAAAATATATTTGAGTTATACAACAATTTTCCTATGTAAATTTTTTCTACTGAAAATAATCTTGCAATATTCTTATACATACTACTTGTGGACTATGTTATTCCTGAGTTTATATTTATTGCTACTTAGATTTCCTTACAGATTATTGCAACTCCTTGCACTATCAATGATGTTCATCAAAGGTACCCTCTTTCCTGAATACCTGAGAGAAATCTATTTTACAAGTCATCTTAACTTCAGCCTTTTGAAAGGAATTAGCAGCATGTTGTCATCTTGTAATCACCATTACAAGGTTATAGGACGGGATGCCTTTCCTCAAGAGTCATACAGGTAATGACAAGCACTGTTTTAAGAAAAGCTTAACAATAGAAAACAATAACATTAATTTAATCAAAGTTTTATAAGACATACGAGCCATCAAATATGAATATGACCCATGGAAAGCTGGCCCAAGTATCTTTATTTATGATTTGGTTTGATTACTTGTTTCTAATTACATCCAAATATGTTCACATTTGTCTTAGAATAAGCACTTATGCAGCAATTAGAGTAACATGCAAAAATTGTTTCTGCTAATTAGAAAGCATTGACTTAGATGTCGTTTATCATTGTGGATCAAAACACAAAACCAACAACTAAAGTTTTTTTGTTTTGTTTTGTTTTTTTTTTTTTAGCTGTCTGGAAGTATAATTGGATTAAAGGGTCAGATCTAATGGTGCTGATCTAATGCTTGAAACATAGTACAGCCTCTCCAGATTCTTTTCTATGTGTAGTTCTCCTGAACTTAAAAATCAACTAATAAACTAGTCACATTCTTCATCCAATGCTCTCCCAGGTACTCACCACAAAGAAGTGTATATACATCCATATAAAGACTTGAGCATGTTTGTAGCAATTTTATACTTAATATTGGGAAACCTGATATTACTCTAAAGTCCCTCAGCAGAATAACAGCTTCTTAAGTTTTGGTATATCGGTACAAAAATTTATCCAGAAAAAGCAGAAGGAACTTTGGATACACAGTTTGAATGAGTTCTCAAAATCACTCTGTTGACTGAAGGAAGCTACAAATAGAGAGTGAATTCTTAACTATTCTATTAATATTTATTTCTAGGAAATGCAAACAAAACTCTAGTGAAAGAATCAAGACCAATGTTTGTCTTAGACCTGTGGAACATGGTACTTACATAAATTTGTTCTTACATCCTTACATCAAATATGTGACAAATACCAGTTGTTATTCTTATTTTACAAATGAACTACACAAGTATTAAATGATTCTATCTTCTAATTACTAGTAAGTCATACAACTGAGATTCTAATGTTGAAAATCTGACTAGACAAGCAAGATAACTTAAATAGCAAAATCTTTACATTTTTTTAACATTGTGTTCATTGTTTTTCAATTTACCTAAACTTGGGATGATCTAAAGTTTATACACTTTTCTGAACAAGTAATTTCTCAAAACATAGTTGTTGCATTAGTTAATGCTTCAGGTATAAGTATCAAATAATATTTTTTTCAATCAGATATTATTAAACTCATTGAATATTGCATTTTAACCATGACCATATATACTTTGTGAGGTATTATACTTTTGTACTGTGAGACATTTTAAAAATTTTAGGGCTGTATAATAGGCATACAATTAACTTCATATATTTGAACTACAGAATTTGATGAACTTATATTTTCCATAACTCTACAATCCATATAATAATCATATCCATAATTTCCAAAAGATTTTTCCTGCTTCATTGTTATTCCTGCACACTGCCCATAAGTTTTTAATTGAAATATTATATTATGAAGATACTCAGGTATAGGAATGTATGATGAGCTATGAAATTATCTAAAAATTTTTCATCATTTAAATTCATAATGAAACTACAGTGGTACCTCAGATCTCAGATGCTTTTGTTTGCAAACAATTTGGTTTGCAAATAGAAGCATTTGGCAAAATTTTACTTTTGTTTCCAAACTATACATCAGCTGACAAACAAGACTATGGCCATCTTTCCTGCACAAACACTAATATGGCCATCTTATCCAAAATTATAGAACAAGGGGCTGGGCATTTAGCTCAGTGGCACAACGCCTGCCTGGCAAGCACAAGGTCGTGAGTTCGATCCCCGGTACTGGAAAAAAAAATGAAAAAAAAAAAAAAAACCCAAAATTATAGAACAAATTAAGTTCATGAACCAAGGTACCACTCTATTTTGCTTTCCTTTCTGACTGGTTCAATAACACTTGCAAAACAATTTAAACTACATAATGATATTTAAAAATTTAAACAGGTGCATTATAAGATAAATACTTTGATAAATTTAATATGAATATTGGAAGATGAAGAAGCAATGTGCCCAATTTTAAATATCATGGTAATTAAACTTTCCATTTATAGCTTAAGTACTCAAAGACTGTTGAGCTTATTATAATTATAATAAAATATTGAACACAGGTATATGAACTTGAATAATTGATATCAATGTATTCTCTTTGTTACTATGGAATGTTAGGGAAAAGTAATTAGAAGAAAGAACTGGCTCATACTGGGAGGCTATTACTTTTCAAAGTACATAGAAGGCACACAGTTTCTGGACAGTTTTTATTTTACTTTGAACACTAAGAAAGAGGATGCAATTTTATGCTGATTTCAGTTATTTGAGAGAAAAAATTTTGAGCAATTTAGGTTTTATAGCATTTTTTAATACCAGATAGTAATAGTTTGATAGAGTTTGAATCCTCAACTCTCTGCCTCAAATTGTAAGAATTGCTCTATGAACTTAACCCTCAAAATAAGAAGCCTTCTTTAGTTTCAAAAGGTTTTTCAAAAGAGTACTTATTATGTTTTTATGTATTAGTCTATTTCTTTATTTCCAAGTTAAAATACAAACATATTTCTTTAATTTATATGCAAACTTCTTCCAATAGCATGTTGAATCAGAGTGCAAGTCCAAAAGGAAACAGTAACCAACATGGGAAAACTGTATAAAACTGTATATAATTCCTTTTTATTTTATTATTTATTACAAATAAAAATATTCTTTAGGCTTGAAGAGGATTCAAGAAATCATAATCATTTTTTTCAAGTTCAAGAAAAATATTAATGGTCAAGGACATTAATGAAAGACTACTGAATTACATTTTCTAATGAAACAAATATTTTTCTATTAGCAATTATATCATTCATAGATTAACAAACATAGTAGTTACGAATATGATTGTTGTATCTGAGCATTCAGTTAAGATTTGTGTATAGTGGAATAACATTAGTTTTTATATCTTAATCATCATATTGACCAGTATAATTTATTGACACGGTTTTCTTCTATTACCCTACCTTACTTTCTACATGTACCTCATTCATTTTCATAAGTGCAGAATGCTTTATTCCATGGTTATCATATGATTTAAATGATGTCTTTTAGCTGGATGTTTTGACTGCTTTAATATTTCTTATCTTGGTATTGCAAACAGTTTTATGATATAATGTCTTATATACATATCCTTGAATTTCTATATAAAAATTTG
>NW_004955428.1:6757114-6782450 GCF_000276665.1 Chinchilla lanigera
GCTGAGCTAAATCCCCAGCCCTCTCTATATAAAAATTTGTGCATGGCAAAATAATAAATAATGTTGCTGACAATTTGTTGCATTTATTAAAACTGAATATTTTTCTCTGTGAAAACCTAAAATTTCATGTAGAATATTTTATAAACTACCCTTAAAATTTTAAGGTATTTTATATTCCCTTTGATATACAAGTTAGAAATAGTAATAAGAATGTAGCTATGCCATCATATGTTAGAAATAATGTAGTGTTCTTTACACATATGTCACTCTCTAAAACTACACTAAGCATTAAAATATTATACATACATATATGTCATAATTAAATACTAAACATAAAGGAACTGTTAAGAAAAAGGTTGTGCTTAATCTCTTCTGAATGAGGTGTATGTGAATTTATGGCCAGGGAGGTACCAATGATCTGGAAAGAATATGAAAGGGAAAGTGTAACTCACAAATTGATGGGCCAAGTGCATATACTGACCACGTATTCAGATAATGTTCTAAGTGCTACAGAGTTTTTGTTTTGTTTTGTTTTGTTTTGTTTTATTTTTTTCCAGTACTGGGAATCAAACTCACGACCTTGCACTTGCCACGCAGGCACTGTGCCACTGAGCTAAATCCCCAGCCCCCTGCTACAGTAGTTTAATTCTAAATAAGTGCATGATCAGGTGTTGAGTTGTGAAAAAAATATTAGCTCCAAAACTAATTAGAGAATTTAATATTATCACTATGTATTTATCAGATTTGAGGGGTTTTATGTGCTCAAAAACTTGCTTTATGTTCATACTGAAGAATGAGCTCTTTCTCAGGAGCAGAGACATGTTATCCAAACGATTTAACTATTAAATGCAGTCAGCATTACAATTATTATCTCTCTTGGTTACTTTTCTCTCATTGCTGGGACAAATTATCTGACACCCAAAATTAAGGAAAGAAAGGTTTATTAGATTACAATTCATGGGGGTTTCAGTCCATACTCAGCTGGCTCCAAGGTAGAGTGGCACATGGCAGGGAGCAACAGTTCATAGTGTCAGAAGACAACAAAAATAACAAGAGCAAAAGGGAGGAGTGGTGGCAAACAGTCTCTTTTTCTCCCTCACATATGCAAGCTATCTACCCCAGGGCTGATGTAGCACTCACACCCGTAATCCCAGCATTGGATCGTGGGTCAATCATAAACTCTAACAGCCTGCCCCATGACTGCATGAGGCTCTGGGGGACATCCAGACACAAACCATAATATTATCATAAACAGTAAATATAATTATAAATGAACTTTAATGGCCACAGTACTATTTTGTTCACTCAATCACATCAAATTCTTATAGGCATTAATTTCATAGTAGAAGCTTGGTTGCTCATTGAATTATTTGAAGCAAATAACCTAAAATGATCAACTTTTAATAATACCAGTATAAGATAGACTCATTTCTGATAGGAAGATTGAGATAATCAAGTTCCTGTAATTTATTTTCACTTATTTTACATACTATTTGTACATCTAGCAAAAGTTTTTGTTTCAGTTCTATATTTTTTTCTCTATATTTGCCTAATCATTGCATGTGATACATTATTTCTCAATATGTTAATATAGGGGCTGGGGATTTAGCTCAGCGGCAAAAGCGCCTGCCTGGCAAGTGCAAGGTCGTGAGTTCGGTTCCCGGTACTGGAGAAAAAAAAAAAAACAAAAAAAAAAACAAACAATATGTTAATATACATTTAAGGGTTATATAAAATTTTCTCTTTCTCTAAGATAATTTCCTGTATGGATTTTTGTTTAAAATGTAATTATATGCAGCTTTATAACATCCTCATTTAGGGTGTTGACAGAAGTCTTGTCATCTCAAAATATGGATACAGATTAAGATGCATTCAAAGATAAAATCAGATTATAATGTGATTTTACAGTTATACATAATGGATAAATATCCACTTGCTTAAGATACCTTATTATGGAAGGAGCATGAGAAATGACCAATTTTATTTTTCATGTTTTATATTAACCTAGATTTTCCATAATGGATTGTTCATTATATATATATATATACATATATATATTACTAAACTATATATAACTAGGTATGTAGTTGTATATGTATATAGTTATATATGTGTGTGTATATATACATATATATATTACTAAAATGTGAACACTTATTTTGCTGAATTATTTTGATCCTTAGAAATAAAACATATGGTCTATTTCTTAATGGCATTTCATTGAGCTTGGAAATATGAAATACATTGCAATTTTACTGCTCACTAGGAATGTAATGCACTTGGGGAATAAAACATTGTCTGTGTTTAGAATTACCTATAACTGAAGTGAATCATAACATGAAAAGAACTATTTTCTCAAAATAGAGATATCATTACATTAAATGACAGCAGAAGTATGAGTTACAACCAAAAAGTCCATAGTTTTTCCTTAGACTCAAGTTGATTACCAAAGGCTACTACTGTCTGTATCAACATTCACTAGTATTTTATCCATAGTTTTAGATTATAATTTAGATACGGAAATGATCTTCTCTTTCCTTGCTTCCTAGCATCATTATAGTCCTTAATATATAATTTTTGTTCAAAAATCAATTAAAAATGTAAACTAAAGGAGTAAACAAATATTACTATTGGTTTCCAACATTTTTATTATTCAAGATTTTGCTTGATTTTGAACTACATGGTTGTTTGCATGGGATTTTTAAAAATAAATCACAAGAATTTGATTATCTCAAATTTGTATGAACAAATTTGTTTCACTATATAGAGATAAAAACTATGCCTAGAGAGATAAAGAAAATTTATGCAGAACAGAGTTTGGTGCCAGAACTGTGAGTTCTATTTTCACAAAATTTGAGTACGGTGCCGTACATCTGCGTTTGTTCACATTTAGTGAGAAGTTTAAAATTGAACAAAATTGATGTGTTATTCAAAATCTCATTTCAAATAAAATTAATCATGATTTAATTTCCCATAAAATTTGCAGTAATTTGTATCTTTATAGAATTTACTGAAATAATATCAACAATTTCTATTTGTTATGAGTATTATTACTGTTAGTTAACTATCTTTAACCTTGAAACTAATGTACTAAATATCCTTTTGGCTTACATATAAAGTGTGTGTGTTTGTCTGTGTGACTGGTTTCATTCTTTCTACTTGTCTGCAAATGTCTAATAATTGTATTTTTATCTGCAAGGAAAACAAATATAATTAATAATAAAATCTTCCCATTGATTTTAGTTTAAATTTGCTAAGTATGAGTTTCCACTATTAACTTTATCATTAACCCTCCCTAATGTACTTTTTACTTCGGGTCTTACAATTTCCAGGCTTAAAGTTTCTATTTGTATCACTTTTTGAGATCTTATATTTATCTACTTAAATTTTTGTTTTTCCCATAAAATATGATCTAACAGGTGTTTTAATGCCTGTTTCTTCTAATTCTAACTTCTGTGGCAATTATGGTTTAGTTTTAGTTGGTTGGCTTGTTTCCTTATTTTGGGTCAATTTTCCTACCCCTTTAAATGACTGATAATTTTCTTCTGGGTGGTGCTTTTTGTTGACTTTGGCTTTTTTTGCGGGGAGGGTGAACAATTTTGTGTCCCAATATTTTGAACTTTTGTTCCAATATGCTATTAAGTTACTTACAACTAGTTGGGCCACTTCTCTGCTTTCTTTTAGGATTTGTTAGAAACAAAAGTGATGCGTAATTTCAGGCTAATTATTTACCTATGAAGAGCAGACATTTCTCTATCCTCCATTCATTGCTTCTTGAGTTACAGTACTAGCTCTCCATGTGGTTGGTGGGAACATGCTTATCCTGGCCTAGAGCTTTTGCTCTAATCCTTTAGGTTGTGCCTTTCTCTGAGCATGGGTAATTTATTCTCCAACATGCTCTGATCACTATGGGGATGAACTGGAGTGGGAAACTTGTACGGGTCTTGTATTACACTATTTGCAGAGTCGGTCTTCAGTTTGTTTGTTAAGTGGGACAGTGTATTTGATCCCTATTACTCCGTTTTGGCCACATGACCAATCTCTCTCAGCCAAGCTTCATGACAATTAATTTAATATTTATGTCTAACAATTCCATTAGATTGTGAGCCATTGAAAGTCACAGCTTTGTTTCAATTATCCACTGAATTCTAGATTTTTTATAAAATAACATCTTTCATATTTATATCTATTCAAAGGCAGAAAGGAATATATTCATTCACAATTTATTCTGCTTACTCACACACTTGTTTTTGCATGCAATTATTTCCCCAATCCAGGTTATGTTTTCTAGAGGAACATTAACAGTTAGTCTATGAAACCCAGCTTTACAGTACTCAGGCTACAGACAAGGGCCTATAGGGTGTATCTGGAGGATGATGTATAGATCAGGAGAAAGTAAATTCCAACAACATTTGAGAATGACCCAGAAGAATTCTGTTGTTTTTCTGCATAAATATAGAATATACTCAGTGCACTTCTTTAAACATAGGTAATTGTGTACCCATTCTTTTAACATATAATTAAGAAACAACAGATGTCTAACAATTGTGATCTCAGGAGAAAAAGAAGATTTTATAAATCTAAGGTTTCTCAGTTTTCCTGTTGTCAGCTAATTTATTTAAATTGTATAAAACTTGTTTAGGAAGCTATTTAATAAGACAAGGACAACTCACACCAGGGAATTAACATTTAACTAGAAGAATAGTTTATAGGGCCAAACAAATGCATTTTTCTTCTAATATTAGTAATATAATTTTATTAAATAGAAGAAAAATTCAAATAAGTCTGAGGAGAAAGTAATAAGTGGTAATATTGCCATTTAGTAACAACCACTAGGAATAAGTGAAAACGCATATCTATAGAACTTCAATTTTGCATTTAATATAGAGCAATTTTCTGAGTGATCTTTTAAGTGTACTAGGTGACCAAATATAGAAAAATGTAGACTAAAATTGTTTAGAATCAACTAAAATGCATGTTTTTCCTATTTACATGTTTTTCTATGGCTTGTGCATACCACAGAAAAGGTGAAATCTTGTGAACAAGTTCTACTTTAAAAACTCTATCATATTTTATAATCTTATTAAACTATACCTAGATTTACTGTAAAATCATATGAAGTATTAATATAATATTTATTTTATGACATTATAACTAACATTGCAATACATATCATTTCATTGTTAAGTGATTATATTAATTTTTTCTTATGATTATTTCCTGCCAATATATTCTCAAAAGACCTTAGAACCATAACAAAATTACACATATTTTGGTCATCTATTTTTTTTTACCAAAGTGATTTTCAAAGGAGTTGTCCGTTTATCATGTCCAGGACAGTATATGTACATTTAGCATCAATATCTATCTAAATATGTACATTATCACTTTGTTTAATTATGACACGAGCATCATTTTCATTGTAATTATTTTTTAATTTATAAAATTGCTGGATTAAAATTAATCCCTCAGCCTATTATATTTATTTGTAATTTTCATTTCATTTATTACATCCTCTATTTGGAAAGTATTCATTCATTTTTAAATACCTGGGTTTGGCAAAAGTAGTTTTTCAAACTGATGTGTGTGTGTGTGTGTGTGTGTGTGTGTGTGTGTGTGTATCACCAGAGGCAAAGCAAGAAAGATAGAGCTAGGGAGAAAGTGAAATAATGTGGAACAATTTTGCATTAGTAGTGTCTGGTCAGCACTAGGGCAGAGGGTTTATTGAAGAGACAGTCTTATTACGATTACCTTTCACAAACTTTGGAAAATCTTGAATCTTCTGCAACTTCCACAGGAGAATATTCCCCAGCTCTTCATACAATAAGTATAGGATTCTTTTGAATCACATTCATTTAAAAAGTAAAACCATTGAAAAGGAAAACTATAAAAACAGAAGTATATCTCAGTTTTCTATGAAATCTGCTCCAAATAAAATAAAATTGCAATCACTTGGACAAAATTGTCCAACTACATGTAAAAAGTCCTTTAATCTTGAATTAAGTTAAGATTAAAGCAATTATGTGCATAGAGTCAGAAAACATCAGCTGTAAAAATCTGATACATTCTTTATTTTAGTACAATTTAGAGTACCTTGGAGTGTTTCCACATGTTAAATGAAAGGAAATATAGGCTATATTGATGTCACACTGTTTTAATAAAAACCCTCCTGAGCCACTGGACATAAAATGGCCCTACTCCAGTATCTGCACAGCTTTAACATCCATACAGCAACAGGAAATAGTTGAATGGAGTTGTCAAATCTTACAAATGAAGGAGATAACGATAGCTCAAAAATTATTTTTATTGTTTATAATTTAAAGAGGTAAATAACTTTCAGTTTTTTCATTTGTTTGTTCTAACCCTTGTGCTTTCTAGCTTGTAACTATAATCTTCGCATATTTTAAAAGTCCTCTATGACTTCAGTTGCTTCCAATAGGACCTTACAATGTATTTATGTACTTATCCTTTGTGCTTCACCGGAGAGATAAAAGAGCTACTTAAAGAGAAGCTATGTTTGTTCCATGGTGGTTGGGAAAAGGAGAAATAGAAATATTCATGTTTCTTCCTCTTTGACCACCACTTATTTCTTAGTTAGCAGCTGCTCTGATGACTGGGAGGATCAGATGGTACAGTGTATTCCTGTATTCTATAAGTAGAAAACACTTGTAGAAAGAAAGTCACCACTTCCTCTTGTCGGAGTCTGCTTTGTCTAAAGTTACATTTCAATTATTTTACTATTGCATTGACAGGAATGCACACATCTTGCAGTAATATAAGAATATGTAACCAAGATCTTTGCCTTTATAGAGGGACAGCTCTTATTTTATAGTGGAAACTCTGAAGAACAGGGACTGAAGCCAGGCTAGCTGGTGTGTAACAGAAAAAATTCCTTTGCTGCTTGACTTTGAAGATCACTACTCTCAGAACACAGTTCTATAATCTGAAAACTAGATCTAAATTTGTTCTTTTCTCAAGTCATTACTGTGTGGATTCGGTAGGATAATAACAATATAGTTCTTGAAGCATGCTTGGAACTGCTAAAGATCTCAATACTGAAGATGGGTTGGTTGGATATATCAGAGAGGCAAGTCTATCCTGGTTTTATTATTTCATTAAAATCTGTTCTGGTCACTTTTCTGTCATTGCTGAGACAAAATACCTGATGCCCAGAATTAAGGAAGGAAAGGTTTACTTAGCTCACAGTTTGTGGACGTTTCAGTCCATACACAGCTGGTTCCAAGGCAGAGGGACAAATGGCAGAGGGCAACAGTTCATGGTGGTGGAAAACAGCAAAAGCAACAATAGCAATAAGGGAGGAGCAGAAAGAGCAATCCTCTTTCTCTCCCTTATATTGTATGTAGGCTACCCTCCCTAGGGTGGGTGTAGTACTCATACCCATAATCCCAGCATTGGATCTTGAATCAATCACAAACTTTAAAAGGCGTCATCCGTGACTGCATCAGGCTTTGGGGGGACATCCAGACGCAGATCATAATGTAGTGCTTTGTTTTATATTAAGAGAAATGTAACATCCTGAGGGGTCAGTAGAGATGGAATTCAATCAGTTTCGTACTTCAAAAATATCTTGACTAAAAATTGGAAATGAAATGAAGAAGATAAGGATGGATGCAGGTAGATCAGTTTGTGAGAGTCAACACAATATAGCTTGTGAACTAAATTTCCTAGGTTTTGTTAATTTTTATTGGCACTTATACACAACCTCACTGACTGATTTACATTTAGTTCCAACTGCCTCAGCACTGCAGACTTGGCTATGACAGCATTCATATACTGAACAAAGCCAAAAATATTTACAATGTGGTTTTTCCAAGAAAAAAATGTTTGCAACCTTTGAGGTAGAGTATAATTTTAGCAATGAAGATATGATACAATGATTGTTAGATTGTGGGGAATAATAAACCTATTTATATGATATTTGAAAGGTACAAGAAAGAAGTCATGATGAATGGACTAAATGTAGAAGATTCAAATGATTACAATTTCAGGTTTCATTCCTAAATTTTAGGCTTGCATAACTTGATAGACTAGTTACAGCTCATATCTAGTTGCTCCCTAGGAAATTTAGGCACTCACTGGTAGGATTTGCTATTCGTAGTGTGGTCCAATCAGGGTTACTACCCTTCCTAGTTTCCTCCCTTGACCTTTTCTGGGCTTGCCCATTGCCAAGCCATCAGTAGCTCTCCTCTGCCATGCACCTCTGCCAGGTAGTCCTGTCTGGGAGCCAGCCAACTACACACTGAAAAGTGAGCAGAAAGAAACCCCTTAAGTTGTGAGTGTCAGTTACTCTGTCTCAGTAAGGAAAAGATAACTATGATGAAATTAAACTGAGATAAGTTGGCTTTCAAACTGCATTTGAAACAAGTCAATATTCTAATAGTTAAGCCTCAGAAATCTATATTTTTGATATTTCATCCCCATATCAGCCACCCTATATTGTGTCTACTGAGAAAAATGAAAAAAATGTATCACCTGGGATATTAATCAAAAGGGATCCAGGAGACCTTGACAAATGCGTTTGTTTTTCATGTTTATCATGATAATAAAGTATGGGAATACACTGCTCCATTCACTTTAAGTGGTTACAGAAGCAAGAGAAGCAGGCACTCGTGTTGTTGTGCTTGTCGTTACTACTTTTCTTTTGTGTGCAGAGCATTTCTCTGTATTACTCTTGTAGCAAGTCATAAAGGACATTACTTTTATTAAATCAAATCTGATTACAAAGGAAGAAAATGATCCAAAAATAGCATTGTCATGATTTCAAATACAATTTCTTTGGGTTCAAAAAACATATCTGTAAGATGTCAGTCTTTTCAAACATATTAAAATGCATTTTAAGGTTTGGACTCAGGTCTGTGTTAGTGAAGATTGTGTATGCCCCCCAAAATAAAATGTTCTGCACCTGCCAGTTAGTGTTGTACAAATGTGCCTCAGGTTGCCTCTTTTCTGTACTGGGTGAATTTTGTTATGAGTTAATGTATCAATTACTACATGAGAAGTAAATAAACTCTTGAAGTTCGATAGAAGGTTTGTCTAATTTTCCTTAATTGTGTTTGTATTTTGGTTGTGACAAGTCTAAGAGTTGAATATCTTCCTGAGTATCATTATTAACACTATGAAATGTTTGTATTTCTAGTAGTACTTAAGTTTTGAAGTCTACAGTTCTAACATTAATAAGGTATAAACACATTCTGATGCTTACTCTTTGATAGCACATCTATTTCCTGTCATTTTATTTCAATATAATCATTTAGCATTATATTAAATTGTCCTTTTGCAGATAGCATTTAGCTGCATTCCTCTGCATTTTGATTGGAGTATTTAATCTCTTTGTATTTAGTGAAATTACTTTATATATATATATATATATATATATATATATATATATATATATCAAGTGCTCTTATTTTGCTACTTGTTTTCCTTCCACCTGATCTGATCGTGTTTCTCTCCCATTCATGCTTATTTTGCCTTAACTGAATATTCTTTGTATACCCTTCTTATACTTCTAATTGCTTTTCAGGCTATAACTTTATATTATCTAAGCAGTTGCTCTAGGGACTACAGTATTCACTGTTTATACATCAGAATCTATTTAGAGTTTAAGTTCTTTTTCACGTAAAATTACAACAATATAATCTTATGAACTATTCCTGAAATTCACAGTATGATTGTCACATATTTTACATTTATATTCACAAAAGAACTACAAAAATAGAATTATTTTCGCTCCAAACAGTCATTTAATTCATGTATTTCTTTCTGCAAAGCTACCTTTTACTTCATATCATCTTCTTTTATGCTGCATCAATCCCTTTACCATATCTTATGTAGCTGGTCTACTGATATGTGACTTTCTTAGCATTTACTTGTTCATTTAAAAGTGTTTATTTATATATGTTTTTTACTATTTTAGAAGAATATTTTCCCTGGGTTTAAAGTGTTGGTTTACATCTTTTACATTTTTTTTTCTTTTCAAGTACTTTAATTTTATCATTTCATTGCTTAGAAACTTTATTGTTTCTGGGGATGTCTGAAATTGTAGATGCTCTTCTGCTGAATTAAGTATGTTTTTCTATTGGCTTCTTTCAAGATTTATGTTTGTTTTTGGCTTTCATCAGTTTGACAGGGGTGGGCATGGGTATTTTTCTCTTTTCATTTGTGTGTTTTGAGGTTTCCAATATTATTTTAACTCATTCTCCTTTTTGAAGAATACAGTTACTTATCTCAGTCTGATTGATGTTTTCCTAGAAATCCTTCAAATGTGTTTATTCTTACTCAAACATTTTCTGTTTCTTCCTTTGATATGTCAACCTATATTCTGCTGTGATTATTTTGATGTTTTGAATATCTAGTATATTCTTCTTTTCAAATTTTACACATGTATTTCTGTAATTATAACTTTCAGTTTGTATATCTCTAATGAGTTAAAGAATATCAATTTTGACATGTTATTTTTTCTTTATATTCCTTAAAAAATTATTGCAGCTGTTTGATAGCTCTTGCCTGCTGATTCCAAAGTGTTTGTCATTCTTAGGTGAATTTTTATTGAACAATGCCGCTGACCCACTATATGCCTCACCTTCTGCATTATATATGACAATTTTCCTTCACATATCAAGTAATTTTTATCTCAGGATAGACTTTGTGGTTAATATCTGTATAAAACCACAATTATGTTCCTTTCTTTGACACAAAATTTTGTTCCAGCTGGGAGTTGAGTAATTAGCAGTTTCTTTTGATTATTCTATGGCTCGTCTTATTTTTCAATATTCATATTAATCACTTTCCTATTACTGGGCCAAAATATGTGATACTCATTACTTAAAGAATAAGAGGTTTGTTTTGGGTCATGGTTTTTAAAGACTTAGTCATAGCTGGCCTGATCCAAAGCAGAAATTGTATGGTCGGAGGGTCAAGGAGGGTAAAGCTGCTCACTTCCTGGTAGCTAGGAAGCAGAGAAAGAAAGAGTCAGGAACAAGAATACACAATTCTGGATCACACCCCCAGTGACTACCTCCAATCAGGCCCCACATCGTAACAGCAAATTTAGTTATTGAACTCATTGATGAGTAAAGCATCCGCGTGATCAAATCACCTTCAAAAACCACACCTCTGGTTGCATGTAACTTTTAGGAGAAATTTTAGTTGTAAACCATTACAATAAACCTGGTCTATTATTTTTTGCCTTTTCTTCTTTTACTTTTTTATTTTAAAAAGAAGAAAAAACCCAGAATTTCAAAACAATAGGAGAGTAACAGTAATTAATATGTCATTTATTGTCTTCAGAGTAGTTATTCAGGGTAAAACACATAGTCATGAGATATTGTCCAAACAGTATTAGTACAAACCTTTATTTTCAATGATCTAAGAAAAACCAGCAATATAACTGTCTTAACTGTGTTGTCTATAAATATAAATATGTTTTTCCTTTTCCCTTCCTTTCTTTCCCCTTTATCCCATCACAGTTTCTCTTTTCTTTTGCAGTTTCTTCTCAGTCAAGAAATAGGATCTCACTTTACTGAAAAGCTTTTGCATAACAAAAGAAATCACCAACAGAGTGAAAAGACAACTCACAGGATGGAAAAAAAGAATTACAGACAGTTGTCTCTCAAAGGACTTATATCTAGAGCATATAAAGAATTGAAAAAATTCCAGCCCCCCAAATTCAAAGACTCTAAACAAAAATGGGCATCTGCAACATCTTTACTACTTGGGCAATGTTTTCAATATTAAGATATGACATTTTTCTGCCATCTAAATTCAATGTTTAAGGAGTTTGACATTTCCATACTCTATCTGGCCTTCAAACGTGATGGCTCCCATTCTGTGTACTCTCTGATGTACGTATATGCATTCCACACAGAACAGCTGTGCTCTGCAGGGACAAAAATTCTCAAGCATACAGCTCAGACCTGAATTATAGACTCATGTGAATGGACCAGTAGTAATATCCATCAGTACTCTTCAGAATCCTTTCTTCTCACTCTTTTGTGAGCCCCCAACCCCAAAAACTCCAGCCTCTTCCTTATAGCTCTAAGTGAAGAGTGTATGCACCTCCAGACTATTGGATAAATCTTCACACTTTCATCATGCATTTTCCACTTCCTGTAAGTCACAGTGAAGTTCTACTTGTTTTGTGTGTTTTTCAGTGTTGAAAATGTTATATTTTTCTAGTTCTATAAATTTTGCTGTTAGAAAACAAGTTTGATACTAGATAGTGTATCATGGTCAAAGTGTAAATAATATAACCATTCTCAAAGTTTTTATTCAAATAAATAGACTTGTCAGCCCATGCTCATTTTTAGATTACACTTTTCTTCCTGTATCTTACACTGTCTTCTAAATCCTAAAGCTACCTTCCTTTTCATTCTTTAAATTTTCCTTCAAGTTAGTTTTAAAGAAGCTGCAATTATAGGGTAAGGTATAAGATCCTCTTACATCTTCCCATATCCATAACATTGACACTTCAGTGTAATTGTCTTGTAGAGAACATTAATTCATGCAATATTTTTAAGTTAAAGACCTCATCAATGATCTAGGCAAGAATACTAAACCAGCTATATTTTTAAAAATACTACACTTTAAATACTATATCTTACATTTTCATTTTCTGTTAGAACTCTCTGAGGTTGATTAGGACAGCATGTAAAAAGTTCATTAAGGAAATGAAGAATGCAAATCAAATTTTGTCCCTGTTAGGCTTCGGTCTGCTGCAGAGGCAATCTGGTAAGAAACAAAAATGGTAGCAGAGAGAGAACTTTAACATATTTTAGTTATAGTTAAATATTAAATTTGTACTTACAATATGTGTGAGTTTGTCTAAGTGTACACCATTTTCATAAAGGCTGTAATTTTCAGGAGGAAAAAATCTAGTTTTTCAGAATGACATTTCATGGAAACACACTGTTTGAACTGGTCTGTTTAGTTGAAGCAAAAGAAAGTCTCCAGCTGATCCCTTTGATTTCCCTAGCTGGTTTGTTTGATTACCCTCATATGGATAATGCAAAAACCATATGGGAGGAATTTACTTCTTTAGTATTTGCAACTAAAACCTGCTGGGATGCTTAGATCTTACAGCTTATAAACAAACAAGGAGGAGAGCCACACAATTTTTATTTCAGGGCAAGAAATGAACTTGGTAATACTCAAAATGAAAAGGAGAACTTTCACTCCTTAGGGATCATTTAATATACTTTTACTCAGAATATTTCACTTTCCTAGTTTTTTTTTAAGTTTTGATTCTTTGTGGGTTTCCATACTTCAACCCATTTCTTTTCCTTCATTTGATGTTTTTTCATACATTAACGTAAACTTGAAAGTCATATTTTTATTTATTATCTCCCATATAATCAATAATAACATAAACACCAATATAGTATTTCAATTCCAAATATCAGTCATGCATCCATTTGTACAGCAATTTATAAATTTCACTATATGTCTAATACATGCAAGGTGGAGTTACTGATATTACCGATCATATGATGAACAAAACAGAAATATCCCTTGTTATCATGAGTCTATGGCAGAATTTTTTGCACTATGATTTTAGGTAAACATTAGTACTATAAAATTACAGCAAATATTAAAAGGTTATCTCTACTGTTCTATCAAAGAATTATTTTCTTATTCCCTACAATGGTTTGAGCAATCTTTCATTCTTACATCTGGCAATCTGAGCAATGTAGTTGAGTATAATGATATGTAATGTAATAACCACTGTTGATTTGTATTATTTTGTCTTGAGACTCTATATCACTTTGAATGTTCTTGCTTTGATTTGTTTATGTTTGTGATACTGGGATGCTGCTACTGTTCTATTTCTTTGTTTGTTTGTTTCTCATTTACTACTCTCTTTAAAATAAAATAGATAAATAAAAATAAGAGGGATACATATTAATAGGTCTAGTATTCTTTGACAGTGACTAGGCATCTAACAATTGTACTTGATGCTAATTCTGTAGAGATAACCTAGACCCCACAGTACAAAAGATGCTAATTCTCTGGAGATAACCCAGACCCCACACTATTCTATAAGGCTATTTTCTTATTTGATGACAGTTACAATGCCTGGGCTACCTATATTTAAGACTGGCCAGCTATAAACTTGAAGTTCCTGGAAGTCTTTTCATAAGTTGCAGGAATAATTGCTAGGAAAGATTGCAGAACACAGGAAATCACTTGTATTTAGTAGTTTATTATAAGGAGCAAACCTCTACACAGATAGATGATATGCATAGAACACAACGTGTGTGTGTTTACTCCTGTGTTTGTGTATGTGAGAGTTTGTGTGTGTTTGCATGTGTGTATGTGATGGGATTTAATCCCTACTGCAATGACTGCATCCTTGAAGTACTCTTAATCCTCCCATTTCATGAGTTTTTGGAAGTCTCATTACAGAAGGATAGTTTCTTAAGTTCATGGTGATTGCTAATTGAACTGACTCTAGGCACTTCTTCTTTTCTCATTTCAGAGGCTGATGTAGTTTGAAGCTTTTAAACCTCTAAACATGGCTTGGTCTTTCTGGTCACCAGCTTCTACTCTGAGCCCATCCAAAGTGACCAAAAAGACTCATCTCATTAGCACTTCTATCACTTAGGATACGCCAAAGTTTTGAGGAGCTCAGAGCCTAGAAAGAGTAATAAAGAACAAAATGAAATTGTTTATTCTTTTTTTTTTTTTTTTTTTGGTTTTTCTCGGGTACCAGGAACCGAACTCACGACCTTGCGCTTGCCAGGCAGGCGCTTTGCCGCTGAGCTAAATCCCCAGCCCCCCCAAAGCTATTTTGTCTTTTTTTTTTTTTTTTTTTTTTTTGGTTTTTCTCCGGTACCGGGAACCGAACTCACGACCTTGCACTTGCCAGGCAGGCGCTTTTGCCACTGAGCTAAATCCCCAGCCCCTGTTTATTCTTTATTTTATCACAATAAGCTATGAGTGCCTCCTGTTCCCTGTGAAGTCTTTTCACACAAGCTTCATTTGAGTAGATACTGGAATAAATTGGGGGATTGAGATATGCATATATCTTCACATGGTGTCTTCAAAGAACATGAACTCTCGAACAGCAGAGACATAGCTGATGAGAACAGGGAAGGAAGGGCTGGTTAGTGACAGATGAACACATCACACCGTGAAGAGCACATAGCATATTTAGCACTGTAGACTCTGGTATGAGAGTGAGCAACTACTGATATTTTAAGTAAAAGAATGGTTCTGTTGTTCAACATCTTTGAAAAGCTCACAGTAGTTGCTGTGGAGAAATAAACTAGGGGCATAAGAGCAGAAGCTGTGAAACTGTTCTCCTCTGTTTGTATTTAAATCCAGACTACACACTTGGTGCTTTGGGAATATTGACTAGTGAAGACAAAGTAGCCAAAATGACCAGTGGTCTGGGAAGTCTTCTCTGAATTATTATGCAAAATTAAGTGCACTCTTTTTTGGGCTTACAGAACCTCAGTTTTAAATGTCATCGAAAATAGAAACTGCTACATTTTATGGTTATTTGATTATATATCTACAAGTCTTATTAGTAGATTATAAACCTCTGGAAAAATAAGTCTGAGCTTATACAGCTTTCTACCTGGTGGTTACTATACTGTAGATAACTAGTTATTTTTATTGAATATGTGAATGGACTTAGACTCTTAAATGTTTCTTTAAGGTTTAACTATGTAATTTTTTATACTATATATTTTACTATTTTATTTTCCATAAAGAACACATTAAAAATTAACCTATTTCACATAGCACACATATTGAAATATATATTATTATTTTTTCAGATGATGTGCTTTCTAATGATTTTATGACATTCATATGCAACTTTCCCTTTGATTTTAATACAGCATATTGTAACACACTAAAATGAAATTTCTGTTTTATACCACATGGATTGTAGGCTTCTACCAAGGTAAATAGCCAATAAAAATGTAAGAAAGAAAGGTAATATATTCCATTCTACATGTATTATCCTATTAGTTCTTGCTCAGATATAAGCAAATTAAAATAAGAGATCATGCATAGTCAATAAAGAATCCCCAAACAAATATTATTCTATTATTCTTTTATTTTATACTTCCATAAACCACAGGTTTTTCAATGTAGTAAAGTATGCAATACTATTTAACCTTCCTATAAATGATAGGAGAGCCAATGAAAATAATTGTACAAAATGATAACAAAATAGGTGATTATAGATTGGAAGTCATTTCTCAGTTGTTATGTAAATATCTGCTCATATATAGATTCAATGCAACTCATTCTAATTTTCTCCCTTTATATTTCTTATTTTTCTCTAAGCAATAAAAACAAGAATCTATGCAAAATTGTATATTTCAGTGTTTTCTTAAATTTTTACTTGTAATAATCATACATATGATCTTAAAAGCTTTTTTAAGAAAAAATGTTTTTTAAGAAAGGAAGAGGTTATTTAGCTTACAGATTTTGAAATTTTTATTTTTCCAGGTTGGCAGTGCATAATATTTATATTCCTGGTGTAGCATTGGCACACGTACACTATATATGTTAATTTCTCTTTTCATTTCCTTTTTCTCCTGTATTGGACCTTATTCCACCTCTTGATGCCATCCCCTTTTGAGAAAGTTCTACCTTTCTACTTCCTATTATCTCCATTATTGTTATTATTCTTATTACTATTATTGGCACTGGTACTACCGATTGAAACTAGGACCTCGGCACTAAGCTACATACCAAGTTCTTTTTCTGTCTTATTTGGAGACGGTGTTGCTAAATTGCCCTGGATGAGCTCTTACTTATGTTTTGCTGCTTCAATCTCCCAGACTGGTAATTTTTATTTTGAAATATTATTACTTTATGAAATGTACAACAAAATATTTGCAAAATTTTTAAATAATTATGCTTTTTGATGAAGACATGTAACAACCTCAATATCTGTCACATTTATGAATTAATTTTGTTTTTAAAATCAACGATGTTGTATATTTAGCATAACTGTGATTAATTTTAAGAAACTGGATAAAAATATATTGTCAGGGACACTTAAAATTTTGTCAGTTTGTTCATAGATAAGCACATTCCTGCATAAAACCAGTCTTGGAACTTGATATAGTTAAATAGAAGACATATTCTCTATTAGTACATGTAATTTTTTTAAATCCTGGAGTTTGGAACAAAACAGTATTTATGAATTTTTAAATACTAAAGATCTAGGTCAGAATGGAAATTAGCACTAATAAAGGAACTTTTGGCCATTTAGTCTATTTTACATAATTGCTTCTCCCACTTTTAATTCATTGATTGGCAGGAGTTACATTCTCCATTCAGACGTCTGAATCCAGCTGTGCGACAAATTTTACCTTTTCCTATAACTTTAAGAAAGAAAATAGCACTGTATACTTTCAAAATATATTATCGCTATTGGCCACATTCATCTGATGTTATTTTAAATTAAACAGAAAACATTAGATCCATTGTATTTGATTATATTTAACAGAGAAACCTTTAGGCAGAATTATAAATTAAACTATTGCTTTCTTTAGAAGGACATTCATTTCTTGGGGCTGATCAACGTTGGTCTAATTTAGTTTTAATGCAGTGGGTCACTCAGTTGAAATCACATGGTTTGCTTTGCATCATGTTCTGCAGGGGTTTACCTCATGAGATAAAGAAATCGATGGTTATACAAGGTGTTCAGTTTAGTCTGTCCCTTGAGTCCAGAAAGCATATACATTTGTACTAAGTGAAGCCCGCTGAGAAGGCCGGAGTAGTTACTTTGGCTTGAAAGCAGCCATAAGTATCCGTCTGAAATAGTTCCTTCCCGAGGGCACAATTAAGACGATTCTTTCCCTCTGCACAGAACTGCTTTTTAATCACTTTGAAGTGGTTGTAATTATATCTTTCTGACCACTGTTGGGCCTGGATGCACAAAAGTTAACAAGAGTGCCTCAGCATTTTCTACTCAAACCTGTGTTAAAAATCAAGTAAAAGTCTCTGGTCCCGTAGGGGCTATGACAAGAAACACACAAGATAGAAAGGATATCTTGGACAACAGGGGATAAAGTTAAATCCCCAGGATGTACAATTCCCTTTCTTAATCTCATATGAGGTGTGGTAAGTATCGTTTAAAAAATACATCTGCTTAGAAGTTCCCCAAACTCACCATCAGAGAAATTAATAGATATGGACGATTTCCTTTAGATACAAAATTCCAGTATGCATATGTTTCTGTATTGTCCTAGAAAACTATATTTTTAAAGAAAATTATCTTTTTGTACAATAAATTCTATCTTTAATGTAGCTAATAGCTCAATAAAACTAAGGGACTTTTCTATGCCTTTAAAAATACTCCTAACAAATTTCCTTCTACATGTTCCCTTGGCATCTTACCAGCTGGATGATATGTAATTCAACACAAAACTGCTATTTTGTTTAATGAAGAGAGTATACAACGGAAGTCAAAATAACCTGTTTATATAGCAAGATAATGTCTAAAATCTATTCTGTACTTTTTTATTTATGAAGTGGAAATCCACTGCAAGCAAAGGCTTGATGGCTATTTCACTTTAATCCGATAATTTATAATATGATTACATATTTTATTACATCTGAAAGCATGCATAATTCAGCAGAGAAAGACTATCTAAATTCCAGATTTTATAATTTACAATTAAATTTGTTAGAGGTTAAAATATTATCTACATCAAATTTCCCTTGTTTTCATTCTGTCTCCATGCTTAGGAAAGTTTATTTGAAATTGGAAAAAATTCTTTCTCTGTCTCTAAATGTACAGTTTACCTTGTAGCCCTCATCATTCTAGATTTATCAGGACATGACACCATTGATGATTCTGTCTTTTGAAACATCATTCTTTTCTGGATTAAAAGACCTCATGAATTCCTGAGTTTTTCTTTGAACCTATTCACAACTTGTTCTCTGTTTTCCTTGATGGATTCCTTTTCATTTCCCTGAAGCTTTAGCAAAGGGAGAACTCTTCAGATTTATTCCTGGATTTTTACAATGATTATGGAGTAATAAGCAACCCCAAAATTCAGTCTCATAGAAAAATAAGATTTATTATTGCTCGAGACTCAAGGGACAGACTAAACTGAATACCTTGTGTAACCATCCATTTCTTTATCTCATGAGGTAAACCCCTGCAGAACATGATGCAAAAACAAACCATGTGATTTCAACTAAGTGACCTACTGCATGTTTCTCGAGCAATAATAAATCTTATGTTTCTATAAGACTGAATTTTGGGGTTCTGCATATTTCTGTTGATTTAGAGCAGGTTCTGCTGATTTGTTTACTTACCTATCTCTTTTTGACTAATTGGCTGTATAACGTCTGATTGGTCAGGTGAGCCTTACTTATATTTCTGGAAGTTAGCAGGCTGGTAGACCCAGGAAATAGAGGTGACTGAGTCATGTGTTCTCAGCATCCCGTGGTCTAATCTAATTCATGTGACAGTAGTAAGCTTCTTAAAGAGAAATCAGAGGCATGGTGGCATGATGAGGCCTCACTTGGTACTTGCACTGCTTTCTGCTGGCTACAGCATCCCAGGAGCCTGGCCTCGATGAAAAGTGGTGCAAGAAGGTGCCTCCACTTGCTGGAAGAAACTGTGATGGCGCACTGTGGAAGGCATGACTTCAAGGGCTTGAAGACTCAGGGACATAAGTATAGTTAATATGCCACAGCCACTTAAGCTTCCTGTTTTAAATTCTGCAGAGGTCTTATCTGCTACAAGAGACAGCTTTAAAAAACAAGTACTCTGGTTTCTCTTCAGATCATACAGATCTTTTGCCTTTAAAAAACACCATGTGCTGTAACAAGCATGTTTCCCTAGACTTCTAGTCTTACTTATACAACCTTTTAAATATTTGATATTTATAATTGGATGCTAGATAAATATATCAAATTTAAAACATCTAAATCCAATCTTTTTATTAGTATTGTGTATGATTTTTTACAAATATACTCATCTTGTAGAACTGATTGTCATTAGTATTTCACCCTTCCTCTCCTATATTATCAATTTATTGCCACATCCTTACCCGTCTTAAAGTTGGTATTTGCAGCCTTCTATTTCTGAGCCCACACAACTGGGAGAGATGTTAAAGTCCTCTGCTTCTCCCATGCCCCGCATCCCATGTAGAGCTACATCATCTCTCTATCTGTAAGTAAATCCCATACTTGTCCACTTCTGACCAATTCACATAACTTCAAACTCAATTTACCATTAAATCTCTATTCTCTTATTTAAATACATTCTATTTTTACTTCTTTTGCCTTAAATCACCAAATATTCAGAAAAAATTTTCCTTTAAAGTCCCAGTCAAATTTTATCAGTCTTTAACTGAAAACCTCTCAGCAGTGTATTCCAGGGGTCTTCCATGCTCCTCTTGTTTGGATCTGCATATTGTCCTGCTTGACTCATCCTGGAAATTTCACTCCACACCAAATGTGACTGGTGTGTTGGCTCTTTGGAATGTTTGCCTTACTTGGAATCCTGTTTCTATTTCTGTTCTATATTCAGCAAGTGCATAAGTTACTCCTTCACCCTTTGGGTTTTTGCTTAATTTTTTTGTTTTAAATGATACTATAATAATGTTCTAAATTGAGTATTGTCTCTATTTCAATAATTTTCCTTCTAGAGCACTCCTTCCATGTGCTTTAACACAACCCAGCTAATACAACTCAATACCCCCACACAGACTCAAACTTTTGGTTATAGTTTACTTTTCAAATCATGCAACAATTTACTTATAGTAAGAAGTGAGGTTATTTGGCCTCATTTTTAACCATTTCCTCTGTTTCCATAAATAAAAGTTCCTGGAATTTAGGAAGCACTCAAGGTATTTGTTGATGAATAGTAAGGCTGAGGAAATCAAAGTATTCCTGGTAACTTCTATTATTAGATAAATTAAGAACACAGAGTTTTAAAAAGACATAACAAATAAAAGTATACAGATAACTAAGAAACATATTAAGGAATGTTATGTAATGAAAACAAACTTTCCTGGATACATGATTAATTATATTAATGACAGTGCAAAAAGTTATGAAGATGTATATATCAATAGCTAAAAACCATAATTATCTTCCCAACTGTGGTGACAGAATTATTAGTATTTGGGAGGGGTACATGACAAGAATTAATTCCATGTTTTATGTAGATTACTTGAAATTTCTCAAGATATAAATATATCAATTTAAAGTAGAAATTCTAATCATTGCAAAGTTTTCTTTGCTATAATTATTCATAATTATATACCTGCACAATTAACCAATCTCCTTATATATATACATATAATAAAAATGTAAAATTGAACATGATGACCAATTAAAACAAATTCAGATAATGCAGAAAAGATGTTCATTCTAGCAACTGAGTGAGTCAAGATTAATTTCATTTCCCTAAGTGTTCAGGATATTTATATTACTAATTGTTTTCTGGCTGCAGTATTACTTAGTAATATGCTAGTTTTAGTTGCTAGCAATTTTGCAATTTTTTTAACCCACTCAGTGGGTTCCCATTAAGTAGGCTGTAGTGTAAAAATGTTTGTAAAACTGCTTATTTAGTTATGAAAACTAATATTTACATAATATTTTCTATCAAGTTTATCTGTGGTCTGTCAAAAGAAAGTGAAATACCAGCACAGTTTAAGAATTTTGGTGTCAGAAGAGGTCCTGCACCTTTGTATTATATTCCTTTTTCTATTAGAAAATATAGAAGCACTAACCAGCTTTAATTAAAGCAAACATAGAAAACTGTACCTTCTGTGAATTAAATAAAATTATATAGTTTAGTGTAATGATATTAATAACAATTCTCAATTTAAATGTTTCTAAGTTTGAGTGTTTGTGTTTTAAGTTTACACAGGATTGATTTTGAGTGTCGATTTATTCAAAACTGGTACACTTGGCTATTTATCACTGAGGTAGTTTTAATTCACATGCTCTCTTAATGAATATTAATATTATTTATTTTTTCTTATCCACAGTTCGTTGTAATTGGAGGAATGAATCAGAGCTTGATTGTTATCATTTGATTGCAAAGATCAAACCTGACATAGTAAGTTAACAGACTCCATAGGCTTCTGAATTTGTAGAAACATTTCTAATATTTAAGAATATTCATTATTGTTGGTTTACAAGATGAGGAAGTAAGTTTATATCACCCAGACCCATAAATTCTCTCCAATATATTTTATACATGATTTCCAGAACTTAACCAAAATAGACAAGCACAGAAGATTAAACTTGACAAAAGAGATAAAACAGACGAAACAGACTCACGGTGGACCCAGATAAAGGACTTATTAGTCATGAACATAAATAATAATTATCATTAAATTAGTAAAATAAAAGTTTTGGAAAACATCCTGTGAAACAATGTAGCATTTAAGGTTGGGTATCACCTTGATTGGTTTTGGGATTTACCTGTGCGATTGGTAAAGTATGTGTCTGAGTATGTCTGAGTGGGTCATGCAGATGCTGCTTTGCGGTCCATGTTTAGCTTCTTTCTTCCTTTCATTTTGGCATCATTCCTCTGCTATGTTCTGGTCATAAAGAACCGAGCATCTTTGCTCTTCAGTGCCTTTCCACTATAATGTTCCTGCGTTGAAGCCAAGCAATCACGGACAGATTCCTCCAAATCTTGAGCTAAATTAAACCTCTTTTCCTTTAAGTTGTGGGGGTCAGGTATGGTTTCTCAAATGAGAAAGCTGACAAGAGAAAACTGGTACCAGAGAAGTTGGATCATTTATCTTACTATATAAGACCGTGTGCTGTAGAAGCTTTTTGAAGTGGTTTTAAAGAGAAGTTTAGAAAGGTTTGAAGATGTGAGTTGAAAAGCACTAGAATACTATAGGAATCTGATGGGCAGTTCTGATTGGAGCAGAGAAGACCAGAATGCTGGTAGGAATTGGAAATAAAGGCCAGCCTCAAGAGATTTCACTTGGGAACAAGGGCTCCACTGATAATTTCAATAGATGTTATGTGTATTATATTCTAACAAACTACATGTGCTTGTGCCCTGAGACTTTGCAGAAAAATGAAATTAAGTATGGTGAACTAATTACTCTGGTAATGGAAATATCAGGTTACCCCAATATTTAGCCTGTTTCCACTGCTGACTGTTTGTAACCAAATGTAAAGTGAGAATGGGGCCAAAAATAGGAGAAAAATTGAAATACTTAAATTTTGGCCAAAGAGAAACTATATGTAAAGTTAAGGCTGGAGTAAGAGTAACTGCTGAATCACCACTAAACAAGAAACCAAGTATTTTGTATAGGGAAAAGAAAGATCTCCCCAGTGCATCTGAGGAAGCACCAGGACCCTAACCATTGCAGACTCAAGGATGCAAAAATGTAAACATTTCTTTTGAGAAGATATTTTCTCAGAAAACTGCTGAAGAAATGCCTCTTAGGGAATTCATTTCCTTGGATAAATTTCACTGTGATCAGCCAGCCAGGCATTCAGAGGCTGCTGCAATAATAATCCAAGACGACTTGGACAGGGCTTCCATTAACAGAAGGCCTTGGATTTGTCAGTGTGATACTGGTTTAACAATGATAGAGTATAGAAGACACATATGGTCAAAGAGGCTTCCACCCAGACTTCAAAGGAAAGCCTGGGAAGCTCAAGAAGGAAACCCTGAGAGGACAGTATGTGAAGATATGGGAATAAAGATGAAAGTACAATGGAGACCCCACAAAGTCCAAGATGCCAACAAGTAGAATGTCTGGTGAGGAATATAGCATGCCCTGAGTAGTGCTAGCCCCAGAGAAATACCATGAGGACTGCAACCAACAAACCACTGAGGTACAGCTGCCCAAGTCTTCTGGAATTCACATCTTACTACCATGTGACCTAGATGCCAGAGTTGGAGCTTAATGTTTACCCTTCTGAGTTTTTGTCTTGTTTTGGTCCAATTCTCTTTTATCATCATATTCCTTCCTTTCAGAATGGGAATATTTACCTATGCATATGCCATTTTATGTCAGGATTACATAATTCGTTATTTTCACAGAGGTTTACAGAGAAAAGTTGAATTTTAGTCTCCAAAGACACATAGATTTGTACCTTAGAAAAGTGGTGGAATTGTTGAGGCTTTGGGGAAGGGGTTGTTGCATTTCTTGTTGTGGGAAGCACATTTGTAGTATATTATGTTAGGTAGAATTATGAATGTGTTATTGTCTTATGTTTGTTCACAAGGTGTGGGTTGTGGATGTTGGTTTTCAATGTCGCCTTGACTGGCTTTGGGTTCTTTCTAGGGGATTAGAAGAAATCACATCCAAATGTGCCTGAGTGAGTCCTGAGGTATGGCCTCCATGTTTATGTCTGGAACTTCGCTGCTTCAGCTATGACACCATGCTCCTTCTTTTTTTCTGTTTGAGACAGGGGCCATGAACCTAATTGTCATTGCGCTGTTTTGCTTTCCTGCCATGGTATCACTATACCTGTCCTGGAGCCAGCTAACCATGGATGGAATACTCTGAACAGTGAGCTAAATTAAACCTCTCCTTTAAGTAGTTAGTGTCAGATGTTGTGTATCAGTGAAGAAAAAGCTAACCGTACCACCAAAATTGTTTCATGTCCATTAATATTTTTTATGTAATTAAGTTTGGTGCATATATATTTATATCTTCTTGACTGTTATATCTTCTTCTTGGAGTCTTCTCTTACCAAATATGTAGAGTCCCTCCTCATCTCTTTTTGTAAGTGCTAGTTTAAAATTCACATTGTCTGTGAATACAATAACTACCCCTCTTTTCTGTCATGCTGTCCCACAGAGTATTATTTTTCATCATTTGACTTTTAGTCTATTATTTGTTTTTGCATTAAATGTGTTTCTTGAGTGCAGCATATTGTTGTATGTTGCTTCTTAATATATTTTCAGTCTGTTTCTTTGGTGAGTTGAGTGTGTTTATGTTGATGGTGACACCTGATGTATATTGGCATGTATTTTCCATGTTGTGTTGGTGTTCATGTGGATGTGGTCTTTGTTTTTTCTTTCTAACATATGCTTCAGAGCATTCTGAAGAGCTCGTTTGGTGATCATGAATTTCCATAAATGTTGTCATGGAAGTATATTATTTATCAATTTTGAGGAGAGAAGATAGAAAGTCTTAGTGCTGAAAGATACAATAGCTAAAATGTAGATCTTATTAGTTATTTTTTTACATCTAATTGAGATGATAATATATTCAGCACAATGAGAACTCAGAAGAAAACATGTACACTGAAGAAGGGAGCTATATAAAAATATAGTACAATAAAAAACTAAAAGATAAATTAGATGTGGTATTAAAGAATGCATATATATATATAT
>NW_004955428.1:6782550-6795400 GCF_000276665.1 Chinchilla lanigera
CATGGCATTTTAACAAGAGAGTTCAGGGGAGTAACTGCTAAGGAGCTCTGAAAAATACAATTCTGCAGTCCCTGAAGAATGCATATATATATATATATATATATATATATATATATACATATTCAGTACAAGAGCAGAAGAAAGAAGTGATAACTCAAGAAATAATAGATGGTTGATTTCTCCCAAAGTTAATGAAATTCACCAAGTCATTGATTCAAGAAATTTGATAATTCCAAACAGAATAAAAACACCTACAGGCATATCATGGCATCACTTATGAAAACAAGACAGAAACAAGTGATGAATGCAATCTGAAATGATAGACCATTCCCTTTAAATAAACAAATTTATAAAGAGTGCTGATAAAAATGGCAGCAATAAAAGACAAAAAATGTGATATTTTCAAAATGCTAAGAAAAATGCCAGCACCAGGCCAAAACCCAATATTAATAATCTTCAAAAATAACAGTGATGTGAACAAAATTCACTTAAAATGAAATTATGTTTTTAAATTACTTATCAGTACTGCAAGAGCTCGAGTGTTCTTAGCTAGTAGTGGTCAGGCCAGGCTATAATCCCACACTTTAGGAGACACAGGAAAGAGGACTGTAACTTGAAGCCCAGTCTGGGCACTTAGCGAGACCCAGTCTCAATCGATTAGTCAGTCAGTCAATTAATCTATCATTTTAAATTCTGGGGATGAAGCTTAATATGATGGCCCCAGGTTGAATTAACAGTGTCGTGAGTGGGGAAAGAAATCTTTTGTTGAAAAGAAAAAAAGTAAGACGGTGATGACAACCCTGAACAATCTACTGGAAACATGGATGTTGGAAATAACAAAAAAATCGTAAGAATCATAATGTTGTACAAATGACTGTATACTTGTGTGCAAAAACAGATCTTATAGTAAATAGAATCTATAGGAAAATATTATCTGTGAAGCTAAGTACAAAAATTGCATGCAAGATACTTGTAAACATAATGAAGCAATATATGATAAGATAAACATATCACCTATAATTGACTCTACTCTAGGAAGATAAGATTGATATACAGAGGTGAATTTAAAGAGAGAAGTAAAAAGGTTGTATTTACCTCGTTATGCCAGGAGAAGGTAATTTAAAGAGAATATCATTCAATGTTAGCTCATGATGAAAACTATCCTCCACACTTTTTATCAAATTAGAAACCAAATGCTGAATTCTTTTATTCAGTACAGATTGTCTCCCATAACAAGGTACCATACTTGATAGTGAAACACCAGAATACTTTCTTCTGAAAATACATCTGTCACCACTATTTCCACCTAATTTTTACTGAGACCTCGCCAATTATTGTACTGTAAAATGACAAAATATGTGAAAAATAGAAAGGAAGAAATAAACTTGTCACTATTTGCAGCCTTATCATGGTATATATAGAAAGTACAAAAGAATCTACACATAAATTGCTAAAATTAACAAGAAAATGTTAACTTTCTAAGGCTCAGGAAAGGAAATAAATGAATTATATTCTCTACATCTTTAACATATAGTCTAAGTTTTTCTGAGATATATAACTTACCATAATTTTAAAATATCAGGTCCTGTGTCTAAGAATATCATTAAGTTATTCTATCTATTGTCCCTGGTGTGCCAACACTAACCCAATATGCAGTTGTAGAAACCACGGAGTATGCTATATTTCATTGTGCTGGCCATGACATTGCTATGATCTGTGTAATTTATATGGAAGTCACCAGATATCAGATATTAGTGCTCTTTTCCAGGTAATATATCTATAGCACATACCAACAATTAGTGTTATGGTAAGATTATTTTAAGCAGCCTTCTTATTTTCTGTATTTCAATCTTGTACAGATTTAGGATAACTTTTACTAATAGAGTGTTATTTCAACTATATAAAGTCATAAATCATTTATGAGAAGATAATAAAAGTTCAGTTTTACCCCACTTTGAATATGCCCAGCTATTTAATTTAAGCAGTCATTAACATAATCATACTCATATTTTACCGCTAATTATTAAGAAGATAATTTAAAAATTGAAAAGAAAAAAATCCTCAAGCAGTTATTTATTCATTACCCAGTTTCCTGTCAGTATTATCTCTAAGCCATCAAAGAGAAAGTAGGTATATCATCATTTTTAATCTGATGCCTCTAAGTGGGAAGAAATCACATAACTTCACATTATCATCTGTTTAATACTTATTACTGCTACTGCCATGCCTGTGTACTTTTAGTTGTACAAATACATTTTTTCTGTGATTTCAGTGTGTGAATTGTGTATTGAAAGCTTTTGGACAAAGAATGGTGAGTGCAGACATACCCTGTTCATGGCTGTGTTAGAGAGGGACAGGAAACACCTTTTATTTTCTAAAGTGTTGCTACCTACCTTCTGTTTGATTCTTTTTTAATTTACTGAAATCTGATTTAATGAAGCAAACATTCTCTTGGAACCCTTAACTATCCCATCCCAGTTCACCTTAACTATCCCCCAGTTCACCACAAGCAACTACTTCTTCATAGAAGAAGTCATCTTATTACTAAAGGAAAATGAGTGCAGCTTCAGTATTAAACAGATATGTTGCATCACCATTTTCTGACTACCGTAAATAAAAATAGAAAAAGTTGGTGCCATTATATAATGAATATTTTAAAAATTGTTATTAACATTTGTTACTAGCTTTATCAATATAGAAGCCATTTTGCCTCTATATCACATGATGTAGCAACTGAGTCTTTTCTGTGAGGTGCTTTTTACGTGCCATATAATCAAATTTCTGAAGGCTTTTAAGAATTAAAATATATAACCATATGTGTGTTGCTGAACTGTTTAGGCCCTGTCACTTTAACTCTCCTTCTGTACTTGAAGCAAAGTGTCCTAAAACTTTGATTTCTCCATGTGTTGAATTTGGTAGGAGACTTTAATCACAAGCTCTATTTTCAACCATCACTGCAGAATTCAACAGATTGAGACTCAGTAGGACATTTCTCTGGAACATTTTTTAGAGAATGCAACAGTTATATGCTCAAACTCTTCCAGCTTTTAATTGTTATTGGACAGATAGAATAGACATTAAGTTTATGTCCTAGTTCTTATTCAGGTTTACTAAAGAAAGATAAAAGCAAAGCTCAGTGTAATATTTGTTTTCTAAAATAACTAGAAATGGTAAAACAGTAACAATGATAACTATTTGGTTACATAGTGGAGAAGTATATATATATATATATATATATATATATATATATATATATGCATTTTAACAGAACAACTGAATACAATTCTTTTATGAGATAAAGTCATTTCTATTAAAGGATCCAATTATATATTGTCATATAATTCTCCATTTATTCAGTTTGTGTAGCCATGAGGTGATAACAATGACAATGACAATATTTTTTAGGGTCTGCAGCACTCTCTTACAGTGTTTAACCCTGGTCTTGTTCATATTTTCATGTTAGAAATATGAATACTATAGGTTATATTTACGTGAATATTGTGGCTTAGTTGTCTTGGAAGTTGATCCAAATTTTTGTGCATTGTCTTTTTTTTATACACAGGAATTGAAACTACCTTCACAATGAGATACATCCTCAACATATTTTCTTTTTTCTTTTCTTTTGTTTTAAATTTTGTGACAGAATCTCTCAAATTTCTAAATTACCCAGATTGGACCAGAGCCTGTAATCATCTTATTTCAGTCCTGTAGTCATGTACCATCATTTGGAGCATGATTCTTTAGTTTTGAAAGATAAATTTACTATTGCCACAAATCACAAGGTTAAATTATTATGTATCCTAATATACACTTAACTATCCTTGTTTAAAATGACATTAGCCATTTTAAGTGCATTCTCTGGGTTTAGTTTAAATGGATATTAATTTGTGAGAATGAGTCATATAAATCAATAGTTTTAAATGTCCATTCATTGCATGAAAGGTCAACCATAGATGAAAGACATTTGGCAACTTACAACCTTGGATAACTATCAACCTTCATCTTTAAACTGTCCGAATCCTGCAGTAGTAAAATTGTATGTATAAATCTGAAAAAGTGTTCTCAGCAATTCATCATGTTAAGCAATTCTGAATAGATAGCATTGAACTCAGCATTATCTCTCAAACAAGAATGATACATTCTTAAATACCTTATTGTATCATAACAGGTCAGATAGTTTTAAAAACTCTAATCATGGGCAAAAGTGATTGGGTGTCCCTGAAGATTATCCTATCTGTCAAAGTATGAAAATGTCTCAATGTACGAGACAGATGGTATTTTAGTTTGATTATAAGGCAACTTTGAATAGTAGATCAAAGAAAGATGCACATTTAGAAATTTCTATCTGATGTAGACCTTCATTTTAAGAAGCATATGATGGCTTCCTAAATAAGTATATAGTAGAAATTTTTTCATGATATTTATAAATGTGCATAAAAGGCAAAACAGAGTTATATATATGTAATAGGCATAATAATTATGCATTTCAATGGTTATATAGGAGAAATGTACATTTCATGTTCATATTTTCCTTTTACTTGAGAATTTTCTCTATGAAGTGTTATTCACTATAATTATATGTAACTGTTTTGGTGCAAAAGAGCTTTTAGAATCAAAGCTAAACAACAAGTGTTGAACTTAATGTAAGTTAAATAGTATTTGTTTTGTCTTTAAAATCACATGAATCAATTGTTTTGATTAGACTAGAACCATGTGACTTCAATCTCATAGAATATTATTCACCTTTTATAATTATGTTTAGTGGATTTTATCTGCATTGCAAATGATTAACTTCCTTAACTTGGAACTTTAGATGACTCTTTTTTAAAATTTTATCTCACTGTCACATTACTCTGACATAAAAGATAGTGATTTGAAAGAGCAACACATTTACATCATTAAAGTTATATCATTGTGAAAATATACCACTTCTATGTGATTTGTTAAATACTTTCCTATTAAAACAATAATATAAATATGTTCCCTTAACGTATTTTTTTTTTTGTACCAGGAACTGAACTCAGGACCTTGAAATTGCCAGGAAGACGCTTATGCCACTGAGCTATATTCCCAGTCCCCTTAACCTATTTCTTAAAATACAAGTTAGAAATGGTATTACTCACAACTAGTCACATAGAAAAATGAGAGTGATTTAATTCTGAGTCATTGACTATTTTGCTAGGAATATCTTCAGATAGTTATTGTAATTTACTGGTAGGGTACCATTTTATGATGTATAAAATATATGCTCATCAATAAATTTATAATCTGGTAATTCATATAATGATTGAGTAACAGTATATGCAAATTACTTGATTATACAATTGCTAAAAGCATGTATGTAAATCACTTGTTACTCTGGTAGAATCTTCTCTGTAATATTGGATTGATTAGTCCACACAGGTAGTTCTAGACAATTAAATTGTGATTTTTTTTAACTTAATGACTGCTGCAGACACTTGGTGACTTGTCAGAGTACCCACAGAATGAGTGTCAGTCATGCTTGCCATGCTCTATGTGACAAATCTCCAGCATAAAAAACTTTTTCTTTGAATATGATAAGTAATAGTTACTGAATTTTGTAAATACTATCACTGGCTTGTCATGTGAAATTCACTATGGCCCTGTCTTGGTTACTTTTGTCTTGTTGCTGAGACAAAATATTTGATGCCCTAAATTAGGGAAGGAAAGGTTTATTTAGCTTACAGTTTGTGGAGGTTTCAGTCCACACTCAGCCGGCTCCAAGGCAGAGTGGCACATGACAGAGGGCAACCATTCAAGGTAATGGAAGATAGCAAAAGCAACAAGAGCAAAAGGGAGGAGTGGCAGCAAGCAGTCTCTTTCTCTCCCTTGCATATGCAAACCATCTGCCCCATGGTGGGTGAAGCACTCACACCCATAATCCCAGAATTGGATCATGGATCAATCATAAACTCTAAAAGCCTGCTGCATGTAGGCAGGAGGCTTTGGCGGGTCATCAAGACACAAACCATAACATTACACACCTGTTCCCCCAAGGGCTCATGCACATCCCTTTATGCAAAAGACATTTTAATCCATCTCTAAGAAATGCCAAAGTCCTGACAGGTTCAGCACTGCTGAAAAGTCCAAGTCCTAAGTCTCCTCCAATATCTAAGGCAAACTCTTAGCTGTGAGTGCCTGTTCAAATGAAAAGTTAAACACTTCCAACATTCAGTGGCACAATTAAGCATTACCATTCCAAAAGGTACAAACAGGGGGATACAGAGCATTGGGGCCAAAGCAAGTTCAAAATCCAGCAGGGCTCACATTAAGTCCTATAGTTCCATATCCAGTATCTGAAGCAATCTGTGGCACATTGTGAACTCCAAAGGGCTTGCATGAGTCCACCCCTATGGCACTTCTGGTGGATACAGTTCCCACAGTTTCTCTCTTTGGCCCACTTTGCTCCCTCCTTGCAGCTTTCCTTAGATAATCTACATTCCTGGCTTTTCCAACTCCTGAGATCTCCGATGCACCTTTCACTTCACTCTCACAGTTTCAAACACTGCCCTCTCAGGGGCACACTGCCTGGTCTCCCAGACTTTCTGAAATTGAGGTGGAAACCTTTTTAACTTCAGAACTCTTGTAATCTGTATGCACCTCAAACTAGTGCCATGTGGATGATGCCAAGACCTGCTGCCACCTGGGGCAGTAGCCAAGCTTTCCCTTCTCTTTGTCATAGGGGTTGAGTGCCTGGATCACTGGGTTCTCTGAATCTAATTCTGAGGATCAAATTCTCTATGCCACCGCCATTCTGGAACATGCTGCTCTGTAGCTTTCTTCTCAAAGCAAAGTCTTTCACCTTTTCAGTTTTGAGACTGCAAAGGGCTTCTTGTGATGCCCTCATGCCATCTTTTCCATTCTACTGTTCCTTTTCAGCAATGGAGATCACAGCCTTCTCTTTGAAGTCCACAGCTTTACTGGAGCTTCCTTTCTAGCCAAACTCACAACATTTTAAATCATCCTTCTGGGCTTTTTGCTCTTCATTCTTAACATAAATCTGGGTAAAATCCCCCAGCAATAGCCATGCCACTGCATTAACATTTGACTGCCTTGAAATTTCTTTTGCCAGATTAATCAGTCCACTGCCATAATATCAGTCTCAGGTAAAGTCTCTGGACAGTAGCAAAATGCAGACAAACTTTCTGCCAAGCCATAACACATCATCTGGAGTCCAACCACCAATGCAGTTCTTCTTCCCAGCAGAAACCTCCTGAGCCCAGTCTTTACTGGCAGGATTTCTACCAGCCTTCTGGTCCGCTGAGTTCTGACCAGAATCTCCCATAGAGGAGAGCTGAAGGTGTTCCAGCTCTGCTATTTCAGGTGACATCTCCTAACCTTTTCAAACACTTCCCACAAGCCATTTCCGAAGGCTCTTGAACCACATGGTTATGAATAGTCACAACAATGACATCATTCCTGGTACCAAATTCTGTCTTGGTTACTTTTCCCTTGTTGCTGAGACAAAATATCTGATATCCAAAATTAAGGATGGAAAGGTTTATTTAGCTTACAATTTGTGCAGGTTTTAGTCCATCCTCAGCTGGCTCCAAGGCAGAGCGGCCCATGACAGAGGGCAACAGTTCATGGCTGCAGAAGACAGCAAAAACAACAAGAGCAAAAGGGAGTAGTGGTGGCAAGCGGTCTCTTTCTCTCCCTTACATATGCTGACTATCCACCCCAGGGCAAGTGTAGCACTCACACCCATGAATACATAATCAGCTGTAAAAGCCTGCCCCATGATTGCAGGAGGCTTTGCTGGACAACTAGACACAAGGCATAACAGGTCTGAAGGAAAACTTTCTAACATATTTCATAACAAAAACAATTTCTCGACATTTATTGGTTAGTTCATAAATTCTGAAATTTAACTGAGTTGAACATAAAGCATTAACTGGGACTTAGGAGTTGCTATGGGTTGAAGCCCTCCCCCCAAAGATATCTTGCAGATTTCATCTTCAGCTTCTGCGAATGTAATTTTATTCTGAAATAGTCTTTGTAGACATAAGTGAGAATGAGGTCAGTAAGATGGGCACTAATCCAATGTGACTGCTGCCTTATAAGAGGACAGAAACACATTGCTGAAAGAAATCCATGTGACAATAGAGACAAAGTTGTAAATGAGGTAGCTGCATGCAGAATGCAAAGGTCTGCTGGCTATGATAGGAAGATAGAAAGAGACAAGGGAGGACTCGACCCCATGTCTCAGAAACAACATGGCCCAAGTGGTACTTTGATGTTAGACTTTGGGGCTCTAGAGGTCATATCCAGCGATAATAATATATGTGCTGCCAAAGTGAGCACCAGAGATAATAATGTTCTCAACTCAGGAAGAGATACTATCTAAATAGAATGAATTTTTAAAATTTTAATTCACCCAGTTAGTGTAACTTTGTTAAAACAACCCTAGGAAATCAATAGAAATAAACTATCATGGCAACATCAGATTTAGTGTTTTTGTTGTTGTTGTTGTTGTTGTTGTTGTTTTACGGTACCGGGAACCGAACTCACGACCTTGCGCTTGCCGGGCAGGGGCTTTGCCGCTGAGCTAAATCCCCAGCCAGCAACATCAGATTTAAATCAGTGACATGATAAGATTAAACAGTTGGGGGAAAAGAAAATTTATGGCATATATTCCTCAACTTACATAAAACATTTTCAGAAATAAATAGAAGCTTTTTGTTTGTCTGTGTGTTTTTTGGGATAGAGTCTTGCTACATAATTCAGGCTGGCCTCAAGCTCAAATTCACTATGTACTCCAGACTGGCTTCTGACCTGTCTCAGCCTCCCGTGTGTGGGATTAGTGGAAAGCATAAGTGAAGTACACGTATTTTGAAAGTATATGGTGCTTATGCACTACTGTGTGTGTATGATTTATTTTCTCAAACTAATTATATTTTTAATAACATACACATAGATAATCTATCTATATGTCTCAGTTCAATGAATCCATACATATAAGAAGTGGAGATTGGTAGAAAGCAAGGCCAACTGTGTACATTCTCAGACCCAGCACATGGAAGGGCATCTTAGCTATGACAATCCAAGTGCAATGCAAGACTCTGGCGAACTGACACATTTAGGGGCATGAGATCATGAATCTGTACTGTCAGTGAGGTTTTCAGCAGAGCATAAACTGATATTGTTAGTTAACTATCATCACAGTCATGTGATTCAGGGGTAAACAATTTAGAGTTTGTGACACTAATGTCTGAAATCTACTAGATGTTAGCAAGGCTCTGGTAATCTTGTGTGGTAATCTTGCTCATACTCCTTGAGTTATCTGTGGGCCAGTTTAGGCTCTCTCTCAAGTATGCTTTGCATAGCACTAATCCTAGCCAAGCAGGTTGGCTTTCCCTAGGATCATACTGAAGGTGAACACACAAGACTACAAATGCAAATACCCAGCGCATCTTGAAGTCTCAGCTTGGAACTAGTACTTCTTTGTCTTCATTTCCATCGCTTATCTAGGACTAATTAAAAGGGCATCACAGACAAAGGGTTTAAGGAGATAAACTGCTTATTTAATGATGACAAACTACGGCACAGCAGGATAAAGGGTATGAATACAGATAAGCAAAATGAGATGGAGTCATTGTAATTTGCCAAATATTCAATTAACGTCCATCATCATTCTTTGGGATCCCTACCACAATCTTATTGTATTTCTGTGAGGTTTACACATGATTATCACAGTCTGAAATCTATGGCAATAGCTCACAGATAAAACTAAATAAAATTTTGGTTAAGTGTATAAAAGAATTTTACAAAAGATTTAAAATTATAATTTATAATTGAATTTGTAATTTATAATTAAAATGAATCTACTTGTCAAAACAGATTCTAAATTTAGATGGTGAAATAAGTTAGTTATGCATATCCAAGAGGCTAAAGGAGGAAACTATGTAACAGTCAAATAAATGAGATCAGTGTGACTCAAAGAGGACCCTGAGGGTGCTGATTGGCCATTCTGGCATCACACCCCACCCTACTTAGACTTTTGAATGATTGGGAAATAAACATAACTTGAGATTAGATTTCTTCAGTTTACTGAAAACATAAGCATTTTACTACAGAAGATTTTCTGAAAATTTCGGCACCAGGATATATTAGTCTTGGCTTCAAAATGACAATTGGAGCTGAAAAATAAAATCAGATATGGCAGTCTGCCTTTCTACTAAATCTCCTTTTACCCTTGATCTTTTGTTTATTTCAAAATTGTTTGGCCTGGTAGACTGTAACATACTTTCCCAATATGCCTTTTCTTTTACTCATACTTATTTTTTAAATAGCTCATTAGACAGATGTTTCTAAGTGTACGGTAACATTTTTCTAAACAGATAACATCTGTTTGGCATAGAAATTCTGTCTACCAAGTGAAGGTTTATTACTTTTAGCTATTTTTTGATGTACTTTTCTTATACAAAAATGTGTACATGGCATATATTATTTTATAACAGATTTGGCCAACTCTGAATTAATTTTTCTAAATGAGGAGGTAGTCTAGCTGCAGAACAAGTAATAATGGACAGTAAAGAGCAATTATTTTTTTCTCAAATAAAAAGTGTCATATCAATAATGAATAATATTTTCTCAACCTGTACTTCCAACACATAAAAAGGAATTTTTAATAACAACTTTCCTTCTATATTTAAAATAATGCTTTCTGACCGCACATCATGTGGCATGCACACAGTCGACAACTGTAAGCTCAGACATCTTCCTTTGCACTAGGCTCGGAATGTGCTGTAACAGATAATTTCTGAAATGCCCATCCAGCTTTTCTAAACTCACTGCTTGCAATCTTTAAATTGCCTTTCTCCTTTCTCAGAGTTTTCTGCTCTGTGTGTTCTCAGCACATCAGTGCTTCTAGTTGATCTTCATCTCATCGGTTTCTAGTATAAAGCCTGCAATGCAGTGAATCTTCACAAAACACTTAACAAGGAAATACACCCTGATGCTGTGTTTGTGAGCAACAGTTGCATGTTACTTTTCTCCTTTATACTGAAGTTAATGGCAGGATCTTTGTCTTTTTAACTTCTTCTACAATTTTCAGTTTTTAGAAAAGTACCACACACGGCCTTCATGTCAATCCTACTTGTTAAGTGGATGAATAAGTAAATGTAAGAATTTCAAAATATCAAGAACAATAAAACTAATTTAGTTGCACAGAAATTCTAATTTCAGCATCTAGACTGCCTCAAAGTATAACAAAACAACATATAAAAGCTATATATATTTTGTGATGAAATCCACAACATTTTGCATTGGAGAGAACAAATTCTACAATGAAATGTTTAGACCCTGAATAGATTTTAAACTTGTTTGCCTTTGATAAAATCAGTTTCCTGAATCTCACTGACAACGGTTCACATAATTTACAAACCTCTTCCCAAATCATTCCTGTGTAGTAGCTGTCATCATGCTGAAGTATGATGGCTCAAAGTTCTCCTCCTACATTCTTCAGAAAGTCACTTAACTCACATGGTATGCAACAGAAACAATCCTTTAAGAATACCAACGTTTGGGGATAGGGATCTAGCTCAGTGGTACAGCACCTGTCTGGCAAGTGTGAGGTCCTGAGTTTGATTCCTGGTATCTCCCCAAAACACCAACTTTTTCCATTTTTCTCTAAATGACATTTCATTTGCCAAATTAATATGTTGAATATATGTAAGATAAGAAAAACACAAGCTATCCTACCTCCAAAGGAACACGTATGGAGATGAACCAATAAAACAACCCATGCTTTGAGATATGTATCAGAACCCATACTTTGATCATATAGTACAAAGTGCATCAGGTTTGTAACAGTGAACTACTAAATTTAAGCTATCACATGATGGGAAGAGTAGTAGTTGCCTAGCAAACACATACTAGGTAATTCCCTGAAAAGCTTTCAGTACTATATGTTATCTATTAATCAGTTTCAGATATATCTCCCTATTGATATTTTGCTTTGTTTTCATTTTGTCTGACATTTTCCCTTTCATCCTTATGAACCATTTTCAGTTTAAATGAGAAAATCAGGTTCAAGAAAGTATAAAAGCCTCTGTTTTTGAATGCATGCCAAAATGTGCAGTGAGTTCTTTCTGGATCACAAGCCAAACAATGGAATATAGCACCTTCATGTGAAAATGACTGTGAATGTGAAACTTCTTAGATTACAGCCGAATTAAATTCCTGTATGTCACTGTATATCTAGATCCTCTCCCTCAAAGCCTCATGCATTCATAGGTGGAACTTTTGGAAGATGATTATATTATCAGAATTTGTAACTAAATTTTATGTTGGGATGTTCAACTTGATTGGAGAAGGCGAGTCACTGGGGACCTGGTTGGGAGGGTCTATCTCCTTTTCTCTGTCTTTTGATCTCTCTCTGCCTCATGCCTGCCATGTCATGAGCACTGCTCCTCTGTGACGCCACTGTGTTGTGCTGCCCTTCCTTGGAGCCAGTTGACTATGGCCTGAAACTTCTACAACCTGCAAGCCAAAATAAGCTTTTTTTTGGTCCTTTTGAGACAGGGTCTCGCTATACAGTTCAGGCTGGTCTTGAACTTTGTAGCCCAGGCTGGTATCTAACTCGCAAGGATTCTCTTGTCTCAGCCTCCCAAGTGCTGGGATTACAGGCATGTGCCACTACTATCAGCTAGCCTTGGCATTTTAAATCGTGGCTAGTGGGTATTTTGTTCCAGCAATGAGAAAATTGACTATGAACCTGCATTCTGTAAAATAAATACAGGAAGCAAAGGAAAGAAAAGAAAGAAAGAGAGAGAGAGAAGGGAGAGAGAAAGGAAGGAAGGAAGGAGAAAAGAAAGAAAGAAAGAAA
>NW_004955428.1:6795565-6802732 GCF_000276665.1 Chinchilla lanigera
ATTTTGCTTTTGTGTTTGGAAGTCAACTACATAGCATAAAATACTGACTAATTATTAAGATAAATTTGTTGAATAAGAGGATGACAACTACCATCAATCAAGTTATTGTGTACTAAGAAAGATGCAGGAAATTAATATCTAAGCATGAGTACTCGCAATGCATATTACTAAGTCCAAAAGTCCATTGTTTTTGATAAAATGATGACTTCTGAGTCCAGTGTTAGGTTGTTAGATAGCAACAAGGAATAGAACTGATGCTAGAAGTTTATTAAGATTATTGGTGATAGATGAGTTGGAATTTAAATTTCCAATTTAGTGGTCATCTCAAATGGCCAGATAAAGAAAAATGATTACCCCAACACATCTAACAATCTCCACTGATATAAAATTAAGGGTGAATCCCTAAGGCAAGATATCTTGGTATAAAGGTTAGGCTACCTAGTGCTATGCAAATGTTGGCTTGGATCATGCTGTGATTTGCAAAATCATTATAGGGTACTATAAATATCTTGAAAATTTCTTTTTATACGATTTGTGCTTCTGTTTGCTTAGTGAAGAAAGGTCAGTAGTATCTTGTATTCATTGATTTAACATGAAAAATTCCAATCAAATTACTATACAAATCCTTTTATTACCTATGACCTAATTGGAAAATGATGAATTCTTATATTCTTGTATAATCTAGAAAATAATTTATTATGCAATTAGAGATAAGAAAGATCAATAATATGGTAACAGAAAACATAAAAACAGCACTGTAGTCCTTTAATAATAAAAGTATGCTTCTCCCGTTATAGAAACTTAAATTAGGCTAAAATAAATCATTCAGAGTAGATGTCTGGGGTACTTTGCCTGTTAGAGAACCACTCCCCAAAGAACTGTATTTTATTTATTTGTTTGTTTTTTTGGTTTTTCTCTGGTACCGGGAACCGAACCCACGAGCTTGCGCTTGCCAGGCAGGCGCTTTTGCCGCTGAGCTAAATCCCCAGCCCCCAAAGAACTGTATTTTAATAGAAATGTTTCCTTAAATATTCCTTAATTAACACATCAGTTAGTGAAGGGCCATAAATATAAGAAAATTTCTTCGTTCTTAATGTATTTTGTGGGACCACGGATATGATTTCTCTTCACGAAATTAGTTCCATATCTAAAGGCAATAAACTGCTTTGCTCACTTTTGTTTTTTTCTTCTTCATGCACTTCACAGCCATCTTCTAAAGAAAATTGACTGTGGCTATGACTTTATATACTATAAACTTTGTTATGATTTATTCACTTTTAATGTTCTGACAGTTTAATAACTAGATGGCATTTCTTTTTGGTTACATAATGTCGAACAATAACTACCGCTGAAAGTCTGCGTTTCAGACACAGTATTAAGAGGAAAGACATGCCTCAGGGCAATTTGTAATAATGTCATAGGCAAAGGCAGAAATCAGAGAAAAGGAATTGATCTGACACCTTTTCATTCCAGGTGAAAAACTAAATAAATTCATGTTATTTCAATGATAAGGTAGATCCAATTTGGGATTAAACTACATAGCATGTATAATGTGGATTTTCTTTTTAGTAATTGGAGTGCTTCTCGTGAAACCATGGAGAAATAACTTGTAAAAGGATAAGGAAGGTCTGTAGAGAAACTGTATTTTTTTTTAGCAAAGAAAACACTGCCATTCGCTGGGGAGCTTTATTGCACATTTTGTTTCTGTTAGATTTTAGTCAATTTCATCAAACTTGAGCATGAAGCTACTAGGAATATTTTACTAAATTGTTTCTTTTTTCAAAAAGAAGTAAAATATTCATTTTCTTCTTCCTTCTTTCCATGTCTTCCTTTCTATACTTGTTTATATGAGAGAAATGGCATACCCGTGTAAAGCTTTGTAGATGTAAGTGAGAAAAGAGAATTTAAGCAAATAGAAGATTTTTTGTAAAATACAAACAAATATTACTAATTTCTGATCAATATGGCTTCTGCATTCATATTTTGGCAGTGGAAATCAAACGCAGGGCCTTGTCCTTGCCAGGAAGGCACTTGTGTTGCGGAACTATATCCTGACTCTCAATTTGTATTTTTGTAAGGCTTCATAAATAAGTAATCTGTGTAATGAACTAATATGAATTGTGTGGTCTGATTGAAAAAAACAGAGAATAACTGTGTGTTGTCCCTATCTACATGATATTTCCTGCTAAATTTTTAAGATAATTTATTTGTAAACATTAGGTATGAATTTTCAAATAGTATTCTCCTTACATGCTTTTTTAAAAAGTCTGTACTGTTCTGAATAAAATAGAACTTTTATTATTCCCATGTTTAATTTAATCAACCAATTCTCTACCATGTCAAGTGGTGAGATGTATTATGATGTAGATTGGTTATTGTTACTTTTCCTTTGTTCATCATTAAGTTTTAAAGTAAAGGTTTAAGTTTAAAAGTTGCTCTCCCTTTAAAATTGCTACACTCATTTTGTTGCTTTTGATTTTCTATTTTTAGGCAAGGCTGAGATAAAGCACTTTATGCAAAAGAATATTTATAGCAAGCAATCTTCACTTAATAGAGGAGGGGCTCTAAGGACATACTAAGCAAATCATGTAAGGAAAATATTCTAAAAGAAAAAATAATAGTTTAAAGGTTATTCCATTTTAAGGCTTTTTTTTTTCTTGGAGTTTAGTGAGAGCAATTCAGTCATTGTGTAAAGCAATTTCTTTATTGGCATTTTAGACTGGGAAATCAGTAAATATATAGAAGATAAAAAAGTCAGTTACTCATTGTCAGAGAACTGTCAGAAGAAGGAGTTAAAATAAGCAAGGAGAAAAGGCTTGAATAAACCTGGTAGTGATGGAGAGCGGAAGGGTTGGAAGGTGTCTGTATGGACTCGTAGGTTTTGAGGAATATACAAATAGATAGGAAATGGGTATGGCTATACGTACATACATTCTTATATATTATATTTCATATTTCCTCACTCTAAATAGAGTGAGAAATTAATATGGAAATATACCCCAATAACAATAAGCATATTTTCCTTTGATGTTTGTACCTATTCTTCCACAAAATTAATTGTCTCCATAAAGAGTTAGTTGTTACATGATTATTATTGTGCTCAACCAATTTATGTGCATATAATTTTGAAAGATACAGGATCATACAGTGCCAGGATTTCTGAAAAATAATGGTACACTTTGTACTAATTAAAAGTATGTGTTTGAGGGCCAGGGATTTAGCTCAGTGGCATAAGCACCTACCAGGCAAGTTCAAGGTCCTGAGTTCAATAACTGGTACCAAAATAAATGCATGTGTTTGTTTTTTTGTTTTGTTTTGTTTTTCGTTTTTTTTTTTTTGGGGTTTTTCTCCAGTACTAGGAACCGAACTCATGACCTTGCGCTTGCCAGGCAGGCGCTTTTTGCCGCTGAGCTAAATCCCCAGCCCCAATGTATGTGTTTGAATAAAAGGCAAACACATGAATGAAACCTAATTTGAGTAAAGAGACTATCCTCACATAAACAGAGATGCAATGTATATGTACACATATTTGCACAGATAATTATGTATTTCTGTATGCATATATAAATATATATGTAGATAATAAATTTATACATATTTCTGTATCTGGTAATGCATAGTATTGCAAATTGTCAAGCCAAAAACCAACATAATCTACAGTGCCAAATCTTTAAATGTGAGGCCACATACCTTATTATTAAAGTCAACATTAACCTGATTTATTAAAAAACTTTTATTACATATATATGCATGCGGAAATACACTGTCATTGTATCCACTGTGAAAGGTCCCGAGAACGAGGTGCCCGTGGATGAATAGAAAAAGTAAGAGAGACAAGAAAAACAAGAGAGGAAAAAGTCTGGGATCGGGGGATTTACAGCCTCTGGGACTGCAACCCAGATTACCAATCTCTGTCACCTTTTATTGAGTGAGAACCAAGGGCATACCTAGTACAAATGGGTGGATACTAAACGTTTTAGTAATTAGAGTGTTATCCTTCTCCAATTCTGCCTCTTATGCTGCTGGCAACAATCCCCAGGCGGGCCTCCCACACCCAGCACCAGGCTTACTCAGTTCAGCTGGGGGTTATATATTCACTTCCAGTTTTCAATCCACTACAATAACAGTCCTTCCCATTAATTTTTACAATGCATGATAAGACTAAAAAATAGGGATCTCCTGCAATTCAAATACACTTTTATCTTCAGGTGAAAGGTTTCAGTTCATTTTTGCAACAATAAACAAATTATTATGTGCCCTCAGTGCTTTCTAATTGAAGAATGTCCTTCTCCACAATGCACATACGCTTGCACACCTTCTATAGGGATCATACCTGAAACACATAGTAGTAGAACCAGTATTTGTAGTGGGTCATCTTCAAGCTATGTACCATCATGGACTGTTGTGGCAGCTCACCATCCTACAGAAGATGAGAGTAGATGATTTGTGAGCAAATTTACAGAACTATGTGGAATTGTAACATATTTATTGGGCTCAGACTATAGAAAGCAAAAGAAGGAGGATGAAAAGGGGGGAGAAAATCTAGCCAACGGTTTTAGAGAACAAAATAGATAAAAACCAAACAGGAACTGCAATTTTGTAAGTGCCCTCCCTCAGCCCTCCTGTCTCAAAAATGTATCAGGAAATTCCAAAACAGTTTCATCTATCATTAGTCTCATTTCCCTAGATTAAAAAACAATGTCTCATCTAAGCAAACCATTGGTGTCTGCTATAAATTAGAACTTTTGCCTGCTGGGATAGGTAGAGGAGTGACAGATTAGTCCAAGGGTTTTTTTGCTTGTTGGAGGGTTTGGTATTTCCTTTCTCCCCTTGATCTCACTTTCTCCCCACTTTTGTTTCACCTTTTGCATGTTTCCAGTTGTTTCCCTGGGAATTTGAAGATGGGAGGACGGGTGGCTAATACAATAGGCTGGCAAATCTTACATAATGGATGAGGTTACATTCGTTCATTTACGTTCAATTATTTTAGTTCTGAGTGTTCTGTAAAGGCATGGCCCATCTTTTACTTTCAGCGTGCTTTCTCAGGTGAGTGTCCACTTACTGGCTTCTTCTGACTCCCCTTGCTGGACCTTAGTTCTGTGGGCCAACCCCATGCTGCACCTTTATGTTGAGCTAACTTTGCCTCTTCTGTCTGGCCTTATGACTACACCTCATTTCAAGAGGATTCAAGGTCTGGCTTCCTCTGCAAGCTTCCTGTTTGACCAGGAGCAACAAACACCTTTCTCCCGCTAGCCATGCAAGGGAAGGCAGTTTGCTCCTGTGTAACCATCTCTTATGCAGTTACCGGAGGCACTGAGACCATTGTTCTGCCTTTGGCTGTTTCATAGGAAAGTCAGACATGGTTTTTTTTGTCATCTTTATGAACTCTGGGAGAAAAAAGCCAACATTTCTCAACCTGTTCTCTTCTCCTGTCCTGTGAAAATATTTAAGTCAGCCAAATAATGAGCTCAAGTAAAATTCAATATGAAAGGAAAGATTAGTCTTTTTCCCTGCAGACTTTTTTGTTTGGTCCTACACTTGACTTATTGGAGCCAAACGAGTAAAACGTGTGTCTTATTTTACATCACATTGCTTATATGCAGATGTTTCACTGTTATAATGTTACTAATAATAACAGCATTTTTTAAAAAGTGGCATAATCAGAGCATGCTTTATAAACTATGTTAAGTTTCTGCACTGTTTCTACTTCAACTTTTTAATCAAAATACCCTGCTCTTGGTTGAACTGTAGTAGTTGGGTACCTCCTGTTTGTTGTTGGGGTCCACTGTGCCTCAAAGTATAAAAGTAGCAGACGCAATGTAGCAAAAGAGAATTCTGTGATCAATCATCCCTTCTTCTGAGAAGCACTAAAGCCTTTTATATTTAAATACATTTTTTAAATTATGCATTGTAATATCAACCCCTTTAAATGATAAGACCTGCCGTGTAGTTTCTTTTCATGTATATCACATTGCAGTAAGTGTTCTTTGTTAGAGGCTAGATTCCATATTTTCATTACGTTTATTCAATATTCTACTTCACAGAAACATTGTTGACCTGAGTAGGTTTCATGAGATTATTAACATTTTCTGTAATCTTTATAAAGGACATTTCACAATATCCTAGGGAAGATTTGAGGAATGAAAGTGAATGTAAGGAGGCTTTTAGCTTGAGTTAAACCTTTTTATTATAACCGCAACAGTTCATACCAACTTGCCCTAGACAAGCCTTCATAATTTTCTGTTAAGTTTTGAGAAGTGTCTTATATTATGCAAAGAGAAAGAAAGGAAATAAAATAAGCATCACTGATTTAGTCTATAGTACTCTATTGACAAAATAAATTAATAATAATGAAGAATTCTGTCTTGAGATGACTGATGGCTGAGCTTTCATGTGAATTTAAATTTAGACAAAAATAGCTAAAGTACTCTTGTGGTTTAAAATTACCTTGCTCATATCTTTCCCATTAAAAAGAGCGATATTTGCAAATCAAACAGATGAGTTTGCTGCTCACATAGATGAGTGCCCTTCCTCAGAAACTTATTATTATTATAACAAGATGATACTCTATTTAAACATGGCAATTGAATTTCACTTTTCATTTGCTTCTTCACTTGATAGGGAAATTTTACTGTTTTAGGCTTCTCCAGACTCCGAAAATTGGTACAACTAAATTGCCTAAGGAAAAATCAGTCCGAAAGTGGTGTTTTTAGTTCTTTGTGCCCAGTAGTAAATTCTATGTCAAGTTAGACTCAAAACTGGACATTGCAATTTAGTCTGTGTTCCATTTAATTCAAGTTTCCCAATCAGCTTTATTGTCAGAATAATGTGCTACGTGCATTCTTAGAGCAAGTTCTACTTACAGAATACAAAAGAATATGCAGATCCATGTATTTTATGACATATTATAGAAGAATCAATCAGTTATTATATAGAAGGTAAAAATGGCATGTAAGAAAGGAGTCACTGGTGAGGAGGTAATACGTTATTTTGCACAACCCTTAGGCTGTAATTACTTGTTAGATCTTTCTTGCACATCTCTGTCTTCCTGAGAAACCACTTTGAAGATACCACCATGTATTACAGCAGCCATTGATATTTTCCTACTAATCTGTCCATAACTCCATAATGTTTGTATTGTTCCTATGCTATTTCATAAATGGATGT